>NC_143458.1:1663166-1971300 GCF_987193195.1 Phasianus colchicus | reverse complement strand
ACCCAGGAAGGCAGCTCCACAGCCCCGGGACTGCGTGACGCAGGTTCCCAACCCAAGCAAGGCCTGGGAGGGCAGAGGAGTCATGGAGTGGGGAGAGGAGGGTTTTTAGAAGGCTTTATTTGGAAAGTTACACAATAGGACTTTGCTGTTTAAAAAACAACCCCCAGCTTTAAAAAAATAAACCAGCGAATCCAAAGACACGTGAACAAACCAGCCCTGCTCGCAGATGAGCCACTGCCAGAGCAACTCCGTCCTCCCATTCCCAGCCCAAAGCAGGCACAGCATGGAGTCCCATC
This sequence comes from Phasianus colchicus, assembly GCF_987193195.1. Lineage (NCBI taxonomy): Eukaryota > Metazoa > Chordata > Aves > Galliformes > Phasianidae > Phasianus > Phasianus colchicus. The sequence goes on along the minus strand of NC_143458.1, from coordinate 1,971,004 downwards.
CTTCCCAGCATGGGCTCGTGCCCCAGCGAGCGAGAGCGCAACAACCCCAGCGAGGGGCTGCTTTGTTTGCTGCAGCAGGTCCCCAGGCAGGGACATCCCATCCCTCTGCCCTTCGTGCAGCTCGGGACAGGCACAGGGGATGTGGCAGAGGTGGCACCCAGTGCACTCTGCCCTGTTTTCTCACTGCACCCCATAACCAGGATGGGTGTGGAAGCTCTGCTGCCTTCTGTCTCCCCAAGCGTGCGACTGCGTGTGTGCTTGCTGGAGAGGACAATGTGGCGGGGCCAGAGCACAGGGGACAGGGAGCCTCGAGGAATGGGCTTAAGGCTTGCTTTGTTTTCCAGAGCAAGGGAAAGGAAAGCTCCTCTCCCGCTGCCAGCAGAATTTCTCCATGTTTCTGAGCCACTTCCAACAGCACCTTCCACAGGACACAGTGACAATGGTCCCTGGTGGCTCAGGAAGTCTCTGCTGCCCGCGCCCAGGATGGACGTACCGAGTAGGGGGACGCAGCCCAAAGCCCATCCCCTGCTAGCATGTCTGGAGCTCTCTGTCGTCTGTGAGGAGCTCAGCTGCTGCCTCCCTGCCCAGGTACCCTGCTGTGGCGGGGGCTGCAGCTCTGCCACTAGCGGGAAGTTTGGAGCGGGTGGGGGTCCAGGACCCCTCCTCCCCTGCATCCTCCTGGGCAGGCTCCAGCAGCTCACACTCCACCTCGATGTCCTCGACTCCCTTCTCCCTGTAGAGTGGCACGGATTCCATCTCCAGCCCGTTCTCGAGGGATCTGTGCTTCCCTCTCTGCCGGTACCATCTGCAGGCAGTGGAGCTGTGACAGGTCAGGTCAAGCCCCACGTTGTTCCTGCTCAGGCAAACCTCCAGCATGTAGTAGAAAGTCCAGAACACAGCAAAGCATCCCAACAGCAGCAGGGTCTGTGGAGGAGGAAATCCCTTTAGACACAAAACCCTTCAACTACCCACAGCTGCGTAGTGTCACCTGGCACATCCCACAGCAGAGGGCCCAGCACCAGCAGGATCAGTGATGCAGGTTCTCCAGTGACTCCTTGGCCTGCCCCACACCTCCCAGCAGTCCACGGCAGGCTCACCTTGAGTGTGTTGGCTGTGATGGTGTAGTGCTGCTGCTCAGGGATCTCCAGACCTGGAGGGCAGGGCAGGGAGAAGTTGCTGTTCAGGTACTGCCCACTCATGGCTTCTTCCAGCAGTCTGGAAGACAGAGGCACCTGCTGAGGGTCCCACACGCAAACATGACTCCCGACAGAGCATCTCATATGCTTGTGAAGGCTCTGGAGCACCTTTCACACCACTGAGGGTTGCCAGCTCTGCAATAAGGCTCTTCTATGCAGCCCAAGACCGACCTCTGCCATCTATTGAGGGCAACCCTGTGCTAGGTGACAGCTGCTGAGCTGCAGCCCCTCTTCCTCGCCCTGCCCTGTACCTCGTGATGGCACTGCTCCAGTCAAGCAGCTCCAGCTCAGAGACTTCTGTAACGTCCCTTAGCCCTCCAGCTCCTGTATCCCTACTGAGATGGAGTTGTGGTCTCCTACCTCTGCCGCTCCTTCATCTCTGCTGGGGACCAGGAGGAACCATACAAGGTGAGCTGCCACTGCTTCAAGGTCCCAGGCCTCAGACTCTCATCTCCTGGGGAAAAAACAAGTTGGACCAGAGGGAACTCCCACCTGGCAATGCATCAGGCTAACCTATTGCAGCCCAGGTGCTGAGCTGGCAGCTCCCCAGGGCACGGCAGGGAGCCAGGGTACAGTGGTACTGGTGCACACCCTGGCCAAGTGGCTCTGAGAGGGGTTGCTCCCATCTCAGCCACAGTCCCAGCTGTTGTCCCGAGAGCACCCCAGCAGCAGGACTCACCGGTGTCCCTGATGACCAGCCTGTACGTGCCCTGTGCTTCCTCACCCCAGCATCGAACCGTGGAGAAGGTCCAGTCAGCAAAGCCATTGGGATCCCTGCCAGAGAGTGGGAGAAATGAACCATGAGTTTGTAAAGCAGCCTGAGACACAGGGCTGGACACGGGCCCTGACTTCCCTGCTCGGGGCCAGATGGGCTGGGTGTCCTGCTCTGTGGTGTGAGCCTCTGTTCCCCCAGTGCTTACGAGTCCATGCTCCTGGTGGTTCCTATCAGGGACATCATGCCACTGGGGCAGAAGAGCCTGATCTCCAGGTTGCCGCGGCGGGGGTGCGTTATGGTGACAGTGACTGCCACGTGCTCCAGGGTTCTCATGCCAGAGAGCTGTAAGTCGATGGTGGTGACTACAAAAGGACACAAACACTGATTGCTGCCTTCCCCCCGGAGCCAAGAAGGGTCTCCCCTGCCCTGACTCAGGGCCTGCAGGCTCATCAGCCCACCCAGTGTGCTCTGAACACTGCAATGAAATAACACCTTGCCCCTTATCAATCCTGGATTTGTGCAAGCTTTCAGCAGCCCCAGAGGCTACTTTGAACCAAAGCTTATACAGGAGCCATTTGGAAAAGATTTGGAAAGAGGTGTCCAGACTCCCTGTTCCAGTCTCAAACTATTCACAGCTCCATGGATGCTCACAGCCCTGAAGCCACTGATTATAGAAGAAGAAATCCTGGCACACTTCAGAACAGGTTGTATCAAGTGGCTCAGCCCCCTCAGGGCAGCCCAGCCAAGCAGCAGGTGGGCACTCTGCAGCCTCCTATAAGGGCACAGCAGGCACAGCCTAGGACTGCAGTGTGCTCCCTGAGGCCACATAGGGAAAGGGTTAACCCTGGGCCAGCCTGCAGCACCTGGGGGACCATAGTGCCCCTGGCTGTACATTCCTCTGCACATACTTCTCCCAGTTGCCTCTTTTTTGCCTCTTCCCAAAGCTGCAGCTGCTCAGCTTTCAGCTCATAATTCCATTTAGGGCAAAAGGAGCAGTTTTAGCCCTGGCCCTTGTCTCCAAGGCACAGCAGGGCTAACCCTGCTGCCAGACCCCTGCGGTCACCCTCTCACTCCTTGGGTTCTGCAGTGCTGGTGCCTGCAGGGCAGTTAGGGAGCCTGGGGACAGGACAGAGGAAGAGCGTACAACCTGTACCCACCCAGCATCTCCCAGCTGGCCAGCAAGGAGGGAAGGGAGAGGATCAACAGTGAGGTGCTGGGCTGCTAAGCTCCCCACTCTTTCCTGGGGGAACTCTGCCCTGGGGAACAGCCTCTGGCCACTGCCAGTTGCCCTGCCAGGGGCTGCAGCCAGGGCAGTGGGGGGGGTCAGCAGGGAGCTGGGTGCTGCTGGGGGTGGGAAGGGTGCAGGGCAAAGCCCAGCTCTGCTTTCCACTGGTAGCAGCTTGAGCATCGCCTTGTTTATGTGGACAGCGGCCGGCCAAGTCAGGAGCTGGAGCATTACCTAAAATGGTCAAAGCCAGAGGAACAGGTCTGGCTGCTGCCCAGCGCAGCCCAGTGCACTAAAGCCTGTCTGGCTCCTCAGAGACATCAATCTATGGGATGGAGTTATCATGGGGAGCAGGGAGGGCATGCAGATCAACAGAAACAGGTCTTGTGGGGAGGGGCAGCGGAAAGAGACAGGGAAGGGGCCAGGCAGGCCAGCACTTAACCTCTTTGTGGTTTGCCCTGCACCATAGGTGGTGGACATGCTCTCAGGCCTCAGCACAGCACACGCTGCCACATGGCACCACACCTGCTCTTACCATTCCACGTGGCTTCCAGCTCCTGTGGCAGCAGAGGGATGCTCCTGCCTTCCTTCAGCACCGGGCTGACATATGAGGCGAGGTATGGAACAGATTCCCAGATCTGCCAGGTGGAAGGCAAAAGGGTTCAGTATGAGCCTGGTTCCTCCCTGCATGACCACTTCCTCATCTCCCATCACTCTTGCCAGCCACTCATATCATCCGTCCTGTGTGCAGATATGGGCCCAGCTTGCAAATCCAGGCAGTGACAAGCAGCGCAGGGCTGGGGAAGAGTGCCCATGAGTCTAAGAGCAGAAGCAAAGCTTCTGCTGTGGGATGGAGAGGCTGTGACTCCAGGAAAACAGCACCTCTGGTTTTGTCTCCATCACTTTGTGATGAGTGGCTTTGAGTAGTTACTTGGAGCTGTTATGTTTTTAGCAGCACAGCAGGGTAGGACTCAAAGCCCTGGAAGAAGAGCATACCGTACAATCCCATGAAAGATTGAGCATTGCTGGCAACAGGCAGCAACCCTGCACAGCCACACAGCACTCTGTAGGTGGGTGAGGATGAAAAGCCAAAGGGGAGTGCTCTGGTCTCCATGCAGCTGGTGGTATGAGGGAGTAGAGGTTGGGATGTCCCTGCTCTGACCACAGCACACCACAGCGGCCCTTGGACACAGAGCTGCCAGCTCAGAACACCCAGTTCTTGGAGCATTATGCCCTCCCTGCAGCATGGTGTGCATGGGGAAGGTGCTGGGGTTGCTGACAAATCTCCCCAAGCCATGAATCAGAGCTGTCGTCTCCCACGAGCGAAAGTTCTCGCCCATGGCTATATATAGTTGTGAGAGAGCAGCAGCTCGGCAGCAGGTTTCAGGCATTGCCGAAAGCCTCATGACTTCATACCAAAAGCAGCCTTGTAGTGAGGGCCGGCAGGATGACAGCCTCACTGCTGGCCTGCACTGCAACAGTGTCACCACACTGTGCTGCCAGCACAGGGAACTGTCCCTGCTGCTGGGGTAGGTCTGCTCTAGGGGCCTCTGAAGCACACCTGGGACAGGGGCAGGATTACCTTGGCAGCGTTAACCAGCCTCCAGGCGTTGAGCAGGCCAAAGCCATGCTGGTGGCTGTGGCTGAAGCCGGCCCGGTTGACATCCCACTTGGCGTGACGATCCTCGTACTGAAAAGAAATAAGAACTCATTACCTTGGGGGACCCTGGCAGCCCTGCAAACCCAGAGCAAAGGAACTGGGTCTGAAGGAAAAAAGGCTCAGAAATTTCCTGCAGAGTGGGGAGGCAAACCTATATGACCTTGTTAGAAAGAAATGGATTGACCTTTGCTTGAAACGAGTCCCAGGACAAACAAGCTTCCCAGCTCCTCAGAAAGGAAATCAAACAGCACTAAAGGGCACAAATGCCTCTGCTCTGAAACATCCCAGCTGCTCCTTTCTCCCTGCCACCCAAGCCACGGCCTGTGGAATGGCAGAAGCCTTGGGAAGAAGGAACCTAGTCCTTTAAATCAACAAGACTCAGGCCAGAAGGATCTGTATTCCATCATTTATCAGGTTGTACTGCTCAGGCAATGCTGGCCTGAAGTTGTGGAAAACATTGCCCTGTGCCAAAGTGAGTTTCCTCTTAGATACAGCATGAGCTGGACATAGATTCCTGCTCCCTGGAGGTTGTCAAGGAGCCCTCTCCTTTGGAATCAAAAGCTCCAACAATTCCCACTCCAGATTTTTGCTGGGAGCTCCACCATGTCAGCAGGAACTGGGCTGGAGTCAGGGCTGTGCAAAAGCAAAGGCTGTGTTTGCCACTGAGCTCTCTGTTATGCCTGTTTCCAAAAGCTCAGCTCTCTGGAGAATACAAGGAAAGGCTGGAGCAGGACAGAGCTCCTCGCTTTCCCACTGCACAGTGCTGGGTGGCACGTTGGGGACGTGTGTCAGGCACACTGCATGTTCACACACTCCCAGGGTCTGCAGGCGAGCATTGGTGAGTCCGTGGAAGACCTGTACAGATGGAGGCACTCCTGGAGCAAATACCCCATTTGTTATCATGACAGTGGAAAATGCCTCTGCTGCATTCCTGGAAGGAACATGGGGTGAGGGGAAAACGCGATCCATTTGCTGGGAGCCAGACAACTGAGAGATTTATATAGGGGCAGACAGACATAAACAAGAATGTGCACTGCAGGACCACGGCTATCCTGAAGCATCCTTGGAAGGAAGCTGTGGGAGATGCAGCAGGAGGGAGGGCGGCTGGCTCACCTTGGTGGCTGTGAAGACAATGATGTGCTGCACATCTCTCCAGGTGAGGCACGGCCGCACCTGCAGCATCAGAGCAATCATCCCTGCAGCAAGCGGAGCCGCAGCTGACGTCCCTGTGTGGCCTTCCGTGCATCCTGTGCCCTTCTGCAAGTCCCAGTCTGTCGTCACCTTCAGAGACAGAGGAGAGATACTCCCTGTCAGGCCAATCTTTGCCACGCTGCTGTGCCTGGGCTAGGATTGGGAGCAACTGAGCCGTGCTCTCATGCCACTTGTTTCGTGGCAGCCCATGCTCAGCCTGAGACACAACCACTAGCCCTGGGGACACAGGACAGTGGCTCAGTTGCTCCAGAGGGACATCCAGAGTTCAGCACTACTCCTCACACTATGGAGATGGTATAAAAGGCAGAGGCTCTGGGGCTCTGCCCTCTGCACAGCTAAGAAATGAGCAATGCCTAGCAGCTGTTCTCCTGGCAGAGAAGGCAGATGGTGGAGAGCTTGCAAAGTGAGAGCAGCCCGTGGGCATTATGTGGAAGCAAGAGCCCTAATTTACTGCATCAGCACCCCTAGCAGCGTGTAGGATGGTGCACGCAAGCTGGTAGGTTTTCTTGAGAGCCCTGCAGTGTTCATCTATTGCTTGTACGTTACCATCAGCAGTAATGATGCAATTGCTATTGCTCTACCACAAACCTGGTGAGGAAGAAAAGATCCTCCAAGGGCTGGCTGGGAAAATGAAGAGGGGGCTCCGAAAAACTGGGAGTGGAAGAAAGAGTCAGGCACGGGCTCACCTAGCCAGCCTCCTCCTCCAGTGCCAGGGTCCACTGGGACTCCAGATTATTCTTTGCTCAGGATGGTGAAAACCTTTTCCACTCCCAGGTGTCTGTGCCTGGGCTGTGCAGACTGTCCCAGGAAAGGAGGAACCAAACCAGCCCCTGCGGCACTGATGCCATGGCAGCTACAAGCAGGCTTTGTGCAGCCAGGAGTGCAGGTCCCCGCTCTCCCAGGTAGCCAGCCCAGCCACAAATGTCTGTTCAACTCCATCTGTCTCAGGTGAACGGATGAGAAAGCATTTTGGCATTGGGATGCTGGAGCAGGATTCAGAGCATGACAGCACAGGCAGGGAAAAGCACTGCCCCACATGCTGCCGAGCACCATGCAGTGCCCCAGCACGAACACAGCGTGCCAGCACCAGCATCCAGACTCAGCTCCCCACATACAAGGCTTTTACACAAAATAAGAGAGAAAAATCTTTGTAAGCCCAACGACTTGCCCTTCAGAACACAGATGTGGGGAGCTGGTCCTCAGCCCCCTGCCTGCATCAACCACCACTAATCTGCCTGTCTTCAGCAGTCTCTTCCGCACCAGCAGCTTCCCCCCCAGCCAGCAAGCAGGAATTTGCAGAGCACAAGTTTTCCTTCTCTCTGTGGTTGCTGAGATCAGGCTCAGAGACAGGAGGGGCAGCCAGAGATCCCATCATCCTCCCTCAGCCTAGACCAGAACAACAACAAGAGCGGGGCAGCAGCAGGGGGAGAGGGTCAGAGATTAGTTGCTGGAAAGCCTGCAAACATTTCCCAGACAGCTCCTGGCCAGGCCTTGGGTACTGAAACCAGTATGAGATGGCTTCAGTTTACCTCCCTGGGGGCTTTGGGAGGTGACATCTCTCAGCTCTGCTCCCACGCATGAAAACCTGCACTGGTCATAGACAGGCACACACACACCATGCTCAAATGCTGCAATTAGGACTCAAATACCAATTTGAACGAGCTGATTAAGAGGGAAACTATTTATAGGGAACTCAAACTCAACATAAAGACTCCTGGGATACCCTTGTTTCAGGGATAACACATTGCAGTTGTAAATCAAAGAATGCAGATAGCTTCCTTTGGAGAGGGGGAGGAACTGGGCCTGAACTAAGCAACTTGAGGAGAAGCTCAAGGCAGATACAGTGCTTGTGTGACTCTGGTTTATCCTCCCTGCTGACCATGCTGTAACCGCAGAACCACAGGATGCCTGCAGAGGGATCTTACTGGGCTGTGCAGGAGCACACAGAGCCTCAAAAGAGGCTCTGGGAGGTTCCCAAATTATGCCATCTCCTTGCAAACTGCAAATGTCTGTCTCCCTCTGCTCTCAGCAGGGAGACAGACTGCACTGCCAAGAGCTGCACTTTTTGTTTCCTTCTATGTTTGATGCCATACCATTCTGTCAGCTGTTAACAACTTCAGTTAGCACTCGGACACTGCACGTCCTACAAAGAACACCCTGAGCAGAATAAATTTTCAGTAGGAAGTACAGCTCGTGCCAGAAGCTGTATTAAATTCTTCCCATTAAGGAAACCACACAAAGTTTACAGACTGGTAAAAGAAAAAAGGCCAGCAGATGGCTCAGAAGTTAACCCTGACATCACTGAAGCACGGTTACAGGGCACTTAAGAGCAGGAGACTATGAAAAGGGGTGTGCAGGTTTTAACAAGAAAGGGGCTCATAGAGGGGCAGTCGCATCAATGCAAAGAAAGGATGGCTCTGTCATACTCCGTTCCCAGGCTCTGCACAGCCTCTCCTTCTGGCTCCTTGATGGAATACCAGCTGCCACATCATTGTCAGTATTAAAAATGAAGGGGCATCTGAGACCTCCAAAGCTACCTCACCACCAGCAGGCTGTGGGCAGCTGGACATAAACCCAAAGACTTGTAACTCAAAGTACAGCAGCTCCTGTTCAGAGTACAGACCTTACTTGGCTGCTGTTACCTTGTTTCCTAGCATCGAATTTCCAAACCAGCATGGGACAACAGAAGTTATTTCTGATACTAAAAAAAATGAGCTCCATTCTGGGTTTTACTTTTCCTGCTGCATGAGCTGAGTCATTGCTCTGGGCAGATTGTGCTGTGCTCAAATAAGCGAGTGAGATCTGCCCTGTTGCTGGACCATGAGAGGAAATGCAGAAGGGCTTGTGAGTCTCAGGTAGGCAGCTGAGAAGCCCAGGCTCTCCCATTCCCTGTGCTCCTCTCCCAAGCTCTCCCTGTTCTCCCAGTTTACCCAACATGTGGGCAAGCCTGTCTGACGAGTCCAGATTCAGCACCTCTCAATCAGGCACAGTGCCACAGCCACACTTCCCTGCTCATGGGATCATCTCTCTTCTGTCTGCCCTGGGAATGGGACACCCCAGGATGGCTTGGGCTTTGCAGCTCCTGGTAGCACCACAGAACAGAGCCAGCACACAGCCATAGGGGTTGGCTAGCCTGACAGCTCCTTGAGTGCATCTCTGTCCTGGCAGGAACGTGCTGGGTCAGGCCTGGGGCTGGTGAAAACAGGCCTGGCTGCTTGGCTTGGGGAAAAAGGACATTTTGTTGACAAGAAGTCATTTTTTGGCAAAAAAAGGAAAAGCTGATAAAAATATTCAGAAAAAAAATATTCAGCTGGGAAACGCACATGTGCCAGAACAGAAGAGCTGTGGCCAAGCAGCTTAATGACACCAATGTTGCTCCTGGCTCTCCATGCAGAACAGAGGTGACAGGACATGATGCAGCCATAGCAGACACCCCACCACCACTCTGGCCCCTGCCCTCAGGAAAGCCTACAGGGCTCCAAGCTCCATCCCTGCTGTTCAAGAGAGGTACACACAGATGGGATGCAGCTTGTTTTCCAGCTGTCACTGAGGGAGCTCCTGGTGACGTTCCCAGGGACACAGTGCAGAGGAATTTCTCAGGGGTCACCCAAGTGGCCCCTGTCCCAGAAGATGTCTCCCTGCAGCTCCCAGCAGCACAGGGCAGGAGATAAGACAAGGCAGTCCCTGTCCCTTTTGGATCCTGCCTGCAGTCGAGGAGGCAAAAATGACGCAGACAGGATCTGCACATGGGGCCAGGAACACAGCATGCCAGGGAACACCCCAGCTGAGAGAGGACCACAGCACTGCAAGTTACCTGCTGACAGACAGTGACAGCAGTGGGAACAGCTAGAAACAGGAATCTCCTGCTCAGACCACTATTTATGTAGGACTCAACTAAAAAGCATAATAATTCCCTGCCTTGCAGCTGCGTGGTAGTCGGAAGAGACAGAGCCTTGTCCATGGTCTGTGCTGGACTGTTACAGCCCTGCAGCTGGCAGAGCCCAGGGGAAGACATGTGCCTCACGTGGTACTCACGATACTCCTCATCATCTTGTCCCCACCGCTGAAGGTCACAGCCAACATGGATGCACACTCCTCAGCATAGAATGGCATGGAGCCCATCTCATCCACTGCACCTGGAGGAAAACAAAAGGCAGTGACCATATGAAGCCTGTCTCACTTTAACCACTGAAATTGCAAGGTGATGAGCCCCTGAGGACCTGCTCTGCTAGCTGTGCTTCTTCCACATCCCCATCTGCTACCATGGTCTATACTTGCGGGTGGACTCCCCCCTTCTCCAGACACAGAGGAAGAAGGGGAGGGCAGGATGGTTGCCTTGCTGCTTTGCAGTGTCTGCTGCTCCAGGCAGATACCTGGCTTTGTCAATAATAAGCCCTGAGCACATTCTAACCCTCCAGAGCTCCAGGTGCAGAGGTGGACAGGAGGAGGGTCAGGCAATGGTGCATATGGCTTCCTAACCCCACATGCTCTCCCTCGGCACCAGGACTGCTTTCAGTGCAAACACTGCCAGCAGAGACAGAGCACTGACAGGGCCTGCTCCTGGGAGCTGAGGAAGGAAACCAGACCCAAGTCTGTATTTTTCCAAGGCTGGAAGATTTACAGGAAAGGCAGCCACTAAAAACAACCTTTCACCGTGCTTAATATTAAACAGCTTTTCTACCCCCCATGTAGCTTCTGGCCTCAAGAAAATGGATTAGATGTTTCTTTTCTAACACACATAGTGGGAATGCTGAGTTTCAAGTCATTCCCCAAACACGGCAGCATGGGTTTCACAGCCTGGGTGATGGAAGTCTGAATGCAGGCAACAATTTCTCCTTCTCTGGGAAAGAGCAAGACAGAAGACATGGACACTCACCTATTGTGACAGTGTAGATGGAGTTGGCATAACCATCATAGTTGCAATTGTCATTGTGCTGCCCTCCATTGCCACTGGCCACCACAAAGATGCTCCCGAAGCCCCTGCGGCCGGCTATCACACCGTGCTGCAGGGCAGCCTGTGGAGAGGGGACAGCTCTGCAGGTGCTACCTTCCCCAGCAACCTGCTGAGTGAGGCTCTCTGCTCCTCTACAAGGCCTCAGCCCTGACGTACACCTGACATACTGTGCCCCAGAGCTTCCTCCTGCAGTATGTGCATGCAGCGAGAGAACAAACTGCATAACTGGAAACAATTTGTCACCTCAAGCTGATACCCCAGGTATTGCTCTGAATGGCACAAAACAGCTGTCTCACGGTTAGAAAAGTACAGCAGGAGGCTGCCAAGCAAAAGAGAAATTAAGCAGAACCACATCCCACAAGCAACGCAGAGCCAGTTTTGGGGCTCCCTGCAGCAAGACCTCACTGCAGCATCCTGCAGCAGAAGCTTTTTGCAGGCAGCTGTTAATGCTAGGAATGCCTGGTCTGAGCTGAGAGCACCCTGAGCATCCCTTGGTTGCAAAAAGGTGTCAGAATAACACCACAGGTTGCAAAACAGTATTCTCCTGCTACAGCCAGCCTCTCCTTGGAAAGCTCATCCAGCACTGCCCTCCCACAGCAACGTCACCTCTCCCCACCACACAAATGTGTAACACCTCTGCTGGCAGCGATGGGAGCCAACAATTGTGTGTTGCACCACAGCAACAACCTACACTGCCTGCTCAGGCAGGAAAAAAAACCACCAGCACTGCAGGGCCAGGCCAGGGGCGACCCGTGCTGCTGGAACTGCTTTGTACCTTTCCCAGCTGATGGGGGCCATCCACAGTTTTCCCATCATCATCTGGACCCCAGCTGCAAAGAGAGACACTGTGATGTAACAGGAGTCACAGACAGCAACACTTCCTCCTGTTATGGTCTGCCATCAGAAGGAGCTACACGGTGTTGGAGTAATGCAAAGAAAGCTTCCCAACTAGAGGTGCCGCAGGCTCACCTGCAGCTGTAGATGTCATTGATCTGATAATGCTTGTTGAAGGCGATGGCCTCCATGCTGTCAGTGAGGGGCCCATCCAGCACTCGGATGCCTGCAGACAGAAGACAATGAACGTGACAGAAGGGGATCAAAGCAAGCTGTGTAAACAGCATGAACAAATTCCTCAGTGGGTTCACATGAGGGACGCTTGCACTCCCAGCCTGACTGAACCAGATCTCCTGGAACTATAACCAGGGATCAGTCTGCAGGGGCACACTGAAGTCAAGATCTGGAACTGCAGACACATCCTCACGCTCAGTTCCACATCCTCTGCCAGACACAGCTTTTCTGCTAAGCAAGTACTCCAGTCCCATGGCCAGAATCAAGTTGGTGATAGGGAAAGGACAACCGAACACCAGTTAGACTCACTCCTAAGTGTTCCACAACATCCTTGCCCAGAGCACTGCTCCATGTTATTACTTCTTTTCAGGGTTAGTCCCTACCTGGAGCAATTGCTTCCCCTTCCAGGCCACCAAATGGCCAGGCATTGCTTTGGGATGGGTGGCATGCTTGATGACTGAGGAAAGGGTACAAGAGACGTAATACACCTCAATTACTGTGCTCAGGACCTCTACAGCAGTATAAACAAAAGCTCAGTGCTGAGTTTTCCTTGACCCTAACCCTTAATAACTACAGTTTTACATCACAGTTTCGGCTGGCAAAGAATGTTACAAATGGAAACCAGGCACACATCTCAATTAAGACTATTTATAAACAGTGTAACTGCCCACCCATCTCAGCTCCTGCCCAGCATAGTGCATGTGGCTTTTTACTGCCACATCTGAGCCTTGCTCTGTGGAGGAACTGAGCAGCCCAGCTAGGGATGTGCTGGCTCTGCCTGCTCCAGCTGGCACTGTGCTGGCTCCAGCACTTCCATGCTGCCATGGTATGTCTCCCTGTGCCATCCCAGAGCTCAAGGCTTTCCTCCTGCACTCACCCTGCAAAGTCAGGCACACATTTGGAGAGCCAAAGGTCAAAGAAATGCTGGGTCCTGCCCCAGTGAGCTTGAGCTAACCCCTTCCTACTGCTGCATTCACAGTGCTACAGTTAAACTACTGAGCTGATCTCTTCTCCTACCAGGCCGATTTCACCAGCAACTTCTGTCTGCAGTCTCTTTGGCAGGTTGGAGACCAGGGCTGTGCTGCTCTGGAAGCATCCCAATGGGAAGCCACGAGCAAAGCAGGGGTGTGGAGCCGCCTGCAGTAGCCTGGGAAGCTCTGTGCCTCCGGGACCCTGCTGACACCTTTGGGCCCACCCTGTTCCCCATCAGGGCTGTCACAAGAGGCTGGTGCTTGTCACAGGGAATGTGGCACCATCTGCTGGGTGTGGAGAGAATCACACAGCAGCGCTGCCAAGGATGTCAGGCACAGAAATCTCACTTCCCTCTGCAAAGGAAAGTGAGAGCTCCAGAGACAACCAAAGCACATTCCCCAGCTTTGCACAGGGCAGATGTGCAGCACTTTGCACCCAAGGGGAATGCAGTGTATTCGGGGACATGTGCTTTCCAATGCCTCCAGATGCAGCCTGTAGTTCTGCAGTGGAGTGGACATGTCTGTGCATTGTGGCACATATTTGCTTAGCTGTGTGGTGAATATTCTGGAAACTCCCAGCACACATCTAGCACGCTGTCAGGCTTTTCTGGAGAGGAGCTGAGGAAGACACCAGCCCCTACTTCTAAGGAAGGAACCAGTCTCAGCAAGCCCTGTCTGATTCACAGCCACCTGGGCTGAGCCACTTCTCCGAGGGGCCGTGCCCCAGCAGCACTTGGGGAGAGCAGACACACTCAGTGCACAGCTTGCTTTGCCACAGCTTGCACCTACCTGCAATGCGGCTCCCATAGGCAACTCCCACTGTGCAGAAGCTATTGTTGGGCACAGCAGCAATCTCCCCTGCGCAGCGAGTACCGTGGTGGTTGCCGTTCTCTTCGTCAGGGTGAGGCATGGGGTCGGGGTCATTGGAGTTCAAGTCATAGCTGCCTTCTGGGCTCTGAAAACAGGTTCACAGTCACAACTCAGAATCACAGAACCACAGAATGGCCCAGACTGGAAGGGACATCAAGGATCATGGAGCTCAAATCCCCCACCACAGGCAGGGCCACCAACCTCCCCATTTAATACTAGACCAAGTTGTCTAATCAGACCTTGAACACCTCCAGAGGTATCCACAACCTTTCTGGGCAGCTGTTCCAGTACCTTACCACTCTCACAGTAAAGAACTTCTCCCTGACATCCAACCTAAATCTTCCCTCCCTCAACTTCAAACCATTTCCCCTGGTCCTGCAGTTATCTACCCTTTCAAAGAGTTGATTCCACTCCTGTCTGTAGGCTCCCTTTAGGTACTGAAAAGCTGCAATGAGGTCACCCCACAGCCTTCTTTTCTCCAGGCTGAAAAAGCCCAGCTCCCTCAGCCTGTTGTTGTGGGGAAGTGCTCCAGCCCCCTGATCAGATTTGTGGCTCTGCTCTGAACCCTCTCCAACAGTTCTCCGTCTTTCTTGTACTGGGAGTTCCAGATCTGGGTGGGACCTCACAAGGGCAGAGTAGAGAAGGACAATCACCTCCCTGTCCCTGCTGGCCACCGCTCTTCTGATGGAACCCAGGATACCATTTGCCTTCTGAGCTGCAAGAGCACACTGCTGGCTCATGTTCAGTTTTTCAAGATTTTCATCCATCAGGATCCAGGTCCTACTCTGCAGGGCTGCTCTCAAGGACTGCTCCATCCACTCTGTATAAATGCCTGGGATTCCTCAGGCATCTGCTTTCACAGATGAGCAGACACCACCGGGGTGCCCCCACACCCAACCACCTGCCCACTGTCCCGCACATCCACAGCCCTGGCACTCACATAATTTGGCTGTATGTCCTTGATGGTGTGCTCCACGCCATCATCCACCACCACCACCGTCACACCACGCCCCGTCACGTTCCGCTCCCACACGCCGGTGACGTTGATGTCCTTCCCGGGGCTCTTGCGGTTGTTCTGAGCAGCAGAAAGGACAGTGAGAGCAGCGCATGAGGAAGAGCAGCGCGTCAGCCCTGAGAGTGGGGACCTTTTGCACAGGGCCAGGGTAAGTGCAGGGAGGTGTCAAGAACAGTCGCTAAAGATTGCTTTTATGCAGCCCGTGTGCAACAGCTGCTCAGCCACAGAGCAGAGCACCAGCACGGTGCTCCTCCCGTTAAAAGGGTGAGCATGCAGAGCTCTCAGCCTGCTTCCTCCTTGCTGCAAGCACAGACAGCTGCTGCTTTGCCCACGTGACTTCTCACTGGTAACCACACAAAGGGCCCCACATTGCCATCAGGGCAGCGGCACAAAAACCACTCACCAGATGCCACTGCTGGGGGTATTTGGGATCATTAAAGTGCAGGCTGCGTTTGGAGCGCTTCAGAAGCTTCTGTTCCGAATGCCACCTCACGCTGTCGTGCTGTGCAAACAAAGTGTCCACTGATCTCCTTATTGCTTCGGGTTCAGGTGCCGGGTGGCTGTCGGGCCGGTAGGAGAAGAGGTAATGGCCCTTGAGCTCCCCAATGCGGCCCATGTTCACCAGCCCCGCGGTCTGGGCCAGCTGCTCCGCTTGCTGCTCCAATTCCTCCTCCGGCACATCCAAGCTGACGGCCCACGCCAGCTCCCTGTGACCACGGGCCACACTATGGCCATCATCGAGCTCCGTGCTGCGGCTCAGTCCGTGGGACAGCACGAAGGGGATCCAGGCAGCACCCAGCCAAAGGCACGTGTGGATGCAGCGCACAGCCTGCACTCCTGCGCTCCATCGCGGCGACCTGCGCTCCCGATGCGGCATCAGACAGGCAGGCTGGAAAAGAACCCAAAAAGGCAAATATTGATGAAAAAAAAAGAACAGTGACAAAAAAGAGGAACGGTGAGATCTGTTTCCAGCACTTCCGGTGCAGGTGCCACAGTCTCAGCTGTGTTTGCTGCCAATCCCTGGCACTGTCACAGAATCACAGAATCACAGAATGGCCAGTGTTGGAAGGGACCTCAAGGACCATGGATCTCCAATCCCCCTGCCACATGCAGGGCCACCAACCTCCTCACTTAATGCTAGACCAGGCTGCCCAGGGCCCCATCCAACCTGGCCTTGAAACCTCCAGGGACGAGGCATCCACAGCCTCTCTGGGCAGCTGTTCCAGCACCTCAACACTATCTGTCACCCCACAGACTTCTTTTCTCCAGGCTGAACAAGCCCAGCTCCCTCAGCCTGTCTTCACAGGGGAGGTGCTCAAGTTCCCTGATAATCTTTGTG
Organism: Phasianus colchicus; assembly: GCF_987193195.1. Lineage (NCBI taxonomy): Eukaryota > Metazoa > Chordata > Aves > Galliformes > Phasianidae > Phasianus > Phasianus colchicus. Next base: position 1,954,779 of record NC_143458.1, on the reverse strand, counting down.
GCTCTCCTCTGGACCTCTCCAAAGCTCCCTGTCTTTCTTGTACTGACTGTCCAGGTCTCCTCCCTCCCACACTGACCTCATTGCAGCCTTTCAGTACCTAAAGGGAGCCTACAAACAGGAGGGGAATCAACTCTTTGAAAGGGTAGATAACAGCAGAACCAGGGGAAATGGTTTTAAATTGAAGGAGGGAAGATTTAGGTTGGATGTCAGGGGGAAGTTCTTTCCTATGAGAGCAGTGAGGTGCTGGAACAGCTGCCCAGAGAGGCTGTGGATGCCCCGTCCATCCCTGGAGGTGTTCAAGGCCAGGTTGGATGGGGCCCTGGGCAGCCTGGGCTGCTATGAAATGTGGAGGTTGGTGGCCCTGCATGCGGCAGGGGGTTGGAGCTTCGTGATCCTTGATGTCCCCTCCAACCCCGACCATTCTGTGATTCCGTGATTCACATCCCGCGCCGGCAGGCCCCGAGCAGGCAGCGCTCAGCCCATCCCTGCCCTGTGCTGCAGGAAAGCAGCAGGGAAAACCCACCTCACCGCGTCGCGCACCCGCTTCACCCCCAGGCCTCGCTGCCGGCCGCCACCCGGCACCCAACGCCGCCGGGCCGCACCAGGCTAAAGTCCAGCTCCGCGCCCCGCCGCCCCGCCTGCCCTCTCCGTACAGCGGGGCCGGGCGGACGCCCAAACCCTGCCCACGGCCCGCCGCTCCCCGTCCCCCGCGGACGCCGTGCCGGGCCCCAACGAGCGACGCGAGCCCGCAGCCCGGCCCCGCTCACCCCTCATGGGCCGCCGGTGCTCCGCCGCCGGATGCCCGCGGCCTCTGACAGCGCCGTCACGTCCGCGCCCGCCCCTCCGCGACGCGGCCTCCGCTCCGCAGGGGGGCGCCATCGCCGCGGGCACTTCCGGCGGCGGCAGGAAGAGGCGGGGCGGGGCGGGCGGTGCGCGGGCCGAGCGGCGCCGCTCCGGGCCCAGCCGCAGCCTCCGGTCGGGCCGCCATGGCGCTGGAGCAGGCGCAGGCCGAGGGCCCCGCCGCCGCGCCGCCCGCCAGGTAGGCCTCGGGGCCGGGCGGAGGGGCCGCGTCGCGGCTATGGCGGCGGGTGACCTGTTTGTTTCGCACAGCCTCTCCGCCCCGGAGAGCCCCGGCGAGGCGGCGCCTGGTGGAGAGGCGGAGCCCGCGGCCCTCCCCGGTGAGGCGGCGGGAGGCGAGGGGGAGCGCGGGCCGGGCGGCGGCGCGGAGGCCGCGGGGCAGAGCGAGGGGAAGGCGGAGGAGAACGAGGCGGAGGAGGCGGCCGTGAAGCCCTCGCAGAACATCGCGGTGCAGGTGGGCGCGGGGCGGGGGGGAGAAGCGCCGGGCCGGGGATGTAACGTGGGTTGGTGGGGAGGGGCGTCCCGAGGCAGCTGTTAGGTGAAGGAGTGAAGCGGTGTGTTGGCGGGGAGCGGCCCCTCGCGGCTCTGAGCTGTGGCTTTGGGATGCCTCCGGCGCTGGAGGTGGTTGGGGGGAGGTCGGGGTGTTTGTGGGGGGGTCTAATGGGAGCCGTCAACCTTTACAGACTGACTTCAAAACGGCCGACACGGATGCGAACACAGATCAGGACATTGAGAAGAACCTGGTGGGTACTGAAGCGCTGTGGTAGGTCGGGGTTCTGCTGCTCCTGCTCCCACAGCGCGGCTGCAGGGGGCGATTTGTACCTTGTAGCTGTGGGAACTTATGGGTGCTCAGAAAGCTCTTGTGGGGCTTCAGCAGTCAGGAACGCGATCCGAGTTCTGAAAGGCTGCAGAGCAGTGGTGGTGGGGGTAGCATCTGTGGGACTTGGTAGCTCTAATGTGTCTTATGTATGAGCAAGAAAGATCCTCTTGGCAATTCAGTGAATACGGGGTGTGAATCTTGGTCTGTTTCTGGCTCTGTATTAAGTGGAGCATTGCTGGTTTGGTTTTTTCTAAATATCTGGTTTGTTTAAAAAATAAAAAGAAAACCATGAAAAACATTTCCCTCCACCGCTCACTACATTTCACTAATTTGACTATCAAGGCATCCCAGGCGATTTGAAAATGCTCTCAGGATGTTTTATGGTGAAATTGTAGCAGTGTATACGAGGTAGCTGGAGGCAGAGTTGTTCCTGGCACTAGGCATCCTGGTGCTGCCTCCCCTGCCCTTCCCACAGCACAGGATGTTTTTTTCCCCCTTTAAATACCAGCTTTGGCTTCTTGAGCTGTCCTCTTTAGAAGAGGAAATGCAGCTCTGGCTGCAGCTTCAGGCAGCGCTGCCATTTGTCTTCTCTGACCTATAGAGTGTGAGCTTTGATGGTGGGAGTCATTAAGCCATGGTTCTGCACAACTTAAGCCTTGGCATCCACTGGGCTTCTGTATACTGTTCTGCTGAGTTTTCCTGTTTGTGTCCACGCTCTTTGTGGTGTGATGGAGGGGAAGGGTTCTCCTTGAATTTCTGCTCTCTGCTGCAGGACAAAATGATGTCTGAGAGGGCTTTGCTAAAGGAACGGTACCAAGAGGTGTTGGACAAACAGCGGCAAGTGGAGAACCAGCTGCAGGTGCAGCTCAAACAGCTCCAGCAGCGGAGGGAAGAAGAGATGAAGAACCACCAGGTAATTAGCAAAGTCTGCTTTCTGTTTATCGTGCCCGTTAACCCTGCCAGTTATGTGTTTGAGGTGGGCTGATTTGGGCCTGTGCTGAGGAGCACAGTGAGGTGCAAAGCGTTGTAAGAAGTGGCAGTGACATGCAGCACGACAGTTCTCTCCTTGTATTAAAAGTGTATTTTACAGCATTAAGGATTGATTCCTGCTCAGATCTGGGTGTTGAGCAGTTTAGAACTGTGAAGCATCTTGCATATCTGATGGTCTTACAACATCTCTTTAACACATGCAAGAGTTTTTCCATAGGAAACTGATGGGCAGAGTGGTGTGAAGTGAGAATTATCTCTGTGCCGTTATTTAGATGTCTCTAGTTGTTGCCAGTGGGTCCCTAGCTTGAATGAATGATTCACAGCTAGCTCTGTGGAGTTCAGATTAACACAAAAGGTATCATGAGTGGCTCATCAGCTAGAACTAGTCCTCATAAGGAGACGGGAGAACCTGTAATTCTGACCTTCTGTCTGTCTCCTGGGTTGCCTTATAATAAGCTCTATGAACTGAAAAGAAAGATTTTTATGTCTGTAATCTTAAAATCTCTCCAAGTTTGTTAAGAGAATAATGACTTTATAAACAACAAAAACTGCTTTTTGAGGATTTTGCTCTTTACTTGGGTAATGCTTATGCTACTATAGGAGATTCTGAAAGCAATTCAGGCAGTTACGATCAAGCGGGAAGAGACAAAGAAGAAGATGGAGAAAGAGAAGAAGGAATTCCTGCAGAAAGAGCAGGATCTGAAAGCAGAAATTGAGAAACTCTGTGAGAAAGGCAGAAGGTACTGGTATGAAAAAGCAACTCTTTTTTTAGGAAGGAAAGTATAATTTAACTCTGCTGTATACCTCACTAAGTAAAAGAGGATCACTTTAAACCTTTGGAAGAAGCACATGTTTTTGTGAGCATGTAAACATGATCCCAAAAAGAAAATTTGAGCAGGATGTGGTGGTTTTACCTGTTAGGTGTATGTGCAAACAGAACTTGGCAGTTCCGCTGTGCTCTGTGTTCTGTCTTTCAGAATGCAGAGCCTTTCAGCAGGAAGCAGGACAGTTCATTGGCAGTGGCAGTGTCTTGTTTCCTGTAGTAAATTTCAGTGTTTCCTGTTGTAAAATTCCTATTTTCTTGTAAATTTCCTGCTCAAATAGCCTACCTGTGCCTAATGGTTTGAAACACTCTGCATCATTTATGCTTTGCTTTCAGGTAGGCATCATGCTCTGTGCAAAGAATCAGATTCAGAAGGGTTGTAAAGCAGGCAAAGAGCTTCAGGTTCCTTTGAATGGTGAATTGGCACTTTTATGGAGCTGTTCTGTGATGTCTCAGAGATCTGACTTTTTAATTTGAGGCTAAGTGACATTTTTGCATAAGCTGCTTTAGTAATGACTCCCAGTACTCAGCTCTTTTCTCCCTGAATGAACTGTTGCAAAGCTCACACTGTCAGAGAGGCACAGTTCCCTGTGCTGGATCCTGGATAAAAGCCACAGTCTTTGCTCACTATTGTGAGACAGCAAAATTTTTGCTCTTGAGGATGGTAGTGCTTGTTTTCAAACACGTAATGTATAATTTGGTCTTCAGAGTGTGTTGTGAGATTGAGCACACAGCTGTGCAAATACACAGTGGAAAGGTGAGAAGCGTAGCACTAGTGACTGTGTGACACCTTTGCAGTAGGTGACTCCATCTGTTCTTTATTCTTGTGCAGGTTGCTGAAGGAGCAGGAGGAGAAGGAAAACAAGATTGCTTCTCTGATTGCAGAGCAGTCTGATGAAAAGTAAGGCTTTTATCTGTTACCAGATTAATGTTGTTGAACATTCTTGTACTGCTGGTCATTTTGTCTTGGATTGGCTTGTGGGATAGGCTGGAGGTGGTGGTCTAACAGTGCTGTCCAGTTATACATTCTAGAGGTTTAATCTCCCCTTCCAGCAGGTTTGTGCCACGGCCTCTGAATTAAATCCTCTTTGATCCTGGTCTCAAGAAGGGTTCTTGATACTTGTGGCATAAAGATCCCATGAGATTGGAATTTATGCCTAATGGGTTGACTCAGCTTGTAGCTGCTACTTCTGACTGAATTTCAGCTTCCTAAAAAATCAGGCAAATCTATTTCTTCCTGCTGTTACCTACAACTGCCCAACTACTTTAAACCTGGACACATTTCAGGTATTTTAATGCTGCACAGAGAAGTTCCAAACCCAGTCACAGGTGGAGAGGGCCATCTTCCTATTTCTTCAGGACTAGAGTGACTTTCATCTACGTATTAGTTCAGGTTGCTTCCCAGAACTGTGCACTGTTTCCTGGAGCTGGCCAGAATTTTGGTGAAGGGAGTTCTTTCCTCCCCTCTTTGCTAAACTGTACGCTTGTGTTTGCACAGTATTTGTTTGCATGCTCTGCAACAGCTCACTCTTGGGATTCTGACTCATGCAGCCTTGGGAAATGTCTGGTGTCACGGTCTGGAAGCTGCCAGTATTCCACAGTTCCACTCCATCAAGAGTTGCAGGGATCAATTGGCTTTGTGGGAGTTTACCGGATTTCTTCTTTCAAGTGATTCCAGTGCTGAAGCAGACTTGTTCTGTTTCTGCCTGCAGGCAGCTATGGGAGATGGAGCTAGATAAGCTGAAGAACCAACACAATGAGATCAACAGGAACATCCTCGAGGAGACAGAACGGGCCTGGAAAGCAGAGGTTAGTAGATGACTTTTTCCTCTTCAGCTAGTTTGCAGGTGTGTTTTTGAGATTCTGGATCATTAATGACAGATTCTGTGAAATTAAGAGCAGCTTAAGAGCATGAGAGCAAGAAAAGGGTTAAGCAGATGTCAGTGCAGTAAACATTAGTTGGGATTGATGCCCCAGTGCATACAATGTGGTGCTTAGTGAAGAGATCACGGTCAGGGTATTGCAGCAGGAAATGAGGGCATACAGAAACTGCTCTTCATGTGAGGCCCCTCTGTGCCAGATCCTGTCCCTGGAGAGCCGAAAGGAGCTGCTGGTGTTGAAACTAGAAGAAGCAGAAAAAGAAGCAGAGCTGCACCTCACCTACCTCAAGTAAGTCACTGTAGCCTCAGAAATGAAAGGGTAATTTGAATGTACCTATGTGCCTAACTCCTCTCCCTCTACTTACTCTGACAATTTGACTGGAGTGGTTCAGTTTCCTTTATTCATTTAATGTGATTCAGTAATGTCACGGGATGGAGTTATTTGGCTGTGCTTACACATTTCCTGTTACTGCTCATCTGCTGTGTAGGCACAGTATTGACTGTAGTGTTTGTCTGTGTGCACCAGATCAGTCTGTACTGTGGTAGCACCATGCACTATTGTAGGATTCCTCCTCTGGGTTTGAGATTTTTTTCCTCCCCAGCCACAAGAGGGGACCCCTGTTAGGGGAAAGCAGAAGGACTTGGGGAATTGGTTGCTTCCAGCTGCTCCTGCTTTGCTGCCAGCGACAGCATGCTTGCAAGAGGGAATGTTAAATTGTTCTTGCAGGTCTGCACCACCAACACTGGAGACCATGAGGCCAAAGCAGGAGTGGGAGATGAGGCTGAACAGGATACGAATGACTAAGGAAAGTGTCCGAGTAAGTTCCTGTCAGACAGCTCCCTGCTTGAGCGCGTGGTTCCCATCAGTGCTACTTCATGTGCTCAGTTGCAACTCTCTTTGGGAGAAGAGTAAGACCCAGCAAAGAGGTTTGTGTCCCAAAGCATAGCACAGTCAGTCAGCATTTGTGAACAGCTGCAGAGCACTGCCTGCGTTCAGACTCATGAATGTGGATAAGCCATGTGGATATGAAAGCAATGTGTTGGGTTAATAACAGAGGCAGTTACTCTGTTTCTCCTTCCAGGTCCTTTCTCATTCTCTTCAGTCCTGCAAAACTAAGCCATGTCTGCTTTGGGGCCTGCAACCATTCTGGGGCTGAGTGCTTTGTTGAGGCAACAGTGCCAGGGGAATTTGCCTGTTCTAGGCATTCAGAGCCCCAAAATTCTTTAGGCGGAGGCTTTGATAAACATGCCTGTTTTCTTTTCTCTCTTTTAGGATCAGTTCAATGACCACATTCAGATGGTGAGAAATGGAACGAAGCTGAGCAGCCTCCCACAGATCCCAACCCCAACACTGCCACCTCCACCCTCAGAAGTGAGTGCCTCTCCAGTCTAACAAATACAAGCTTTGATTGCTGTGAGGCTCTGGGAATAGCCTGTTTGCTGGCTTGTAACTGGCAATGTCTATGCTGAGTCCATAAAAGGGAACTCTGTAGGATTATACTTTTTGGAATTCTCTGCTTGTCCTTTGAGGCAGCTGTCTCTCTGGACTCACCTGTTGCCCCTGATGAGAATGGGCTGCATGGCCCTCACTTGCCACGAGAAGTGTAATGGCCAGTGGCTGTGGCTCAGCTCAGCTTCTGTCTGGTTAGGGAGGAAGATGCTCAGCTGTGCTTTGAGATGGATTTACTCTAACCAGCCTTTTCTTCCCCCTCTGTTTTTCTTTCTCAGACAGATTTCATGCTGACGGCATTCCAGCCCAACCCATCCCTTACTCCCAGGCTCCCATTTCCCATAGGACCGGTTCCTGTTCCCATGGTCATGCCAAGTGCTGATCCTCGGGCACTCTCTTTTCCTCTCCTGAACCCTGCAATCTCCAGACCCAACCAGCCTTCCCCACCGCTGCCTGCATCCCAAGGAAGAAACAGCCCCGTCGTGGCATCGCTTATTGGCACACACAGTCCTCACATGACTCCTGCAGCCTCCATCCCTCCTCCACCAGGCCTGGGAGGAGTTAAGGTTACTCCGGAGTTTCACAGGCCACAGCCAGCAGATAAGCTGGAGAAGCTGCTGGAGAAGTTGTTGACTCGATTTCCCCAGTGCAACAAGTAAGTGTCTCATGGTGTTCTTCCCTGGGAGTGAAAACGTGTGGGTGAGGTGTGAGCTGGGATAAGGGGAAGTGAAGCTTGTCTGGAGCTTGGGAGGTCTGGAGAAACATAAGGGAAGTCTGAAGACAAGGGGTGGGTGCTCTCTGTCAGTAAGAAAGATTTGGAGCTTTAGTTAAAAGACAGCACTGACACCTGAAAGCAGCCAACAGCTCTCCTTCCTCTACTGAGGTGCTGTAACAGGTGGGCACTGTCTCTTGCTCCAGCTGGGATTTCCCTCACTTCCTGCTGTTTTAGGGACAGAAGCTCAGCATGTGATGCATCTCATTTGGATGATTGAGAGCACATATTCCTCTGCTGTGATACAGCCCTCCCCTGGTGCTGGGGTGGCTGTCTCACATGGAGCACTGTTGCAGGTCTTTTGATGGAGGGGTCCCTTGTGGGGAGACTGCTTGGCTCACTGGTGGTGGGTGGGAGCTCTTAGCAGGCTACTGTTCTGCAGGGCCCAGCTCACCAACATCCTGCAGCAGATCAAGACTGCTCGGAGGACAATGGCGGGTCTGACTATGGAGGAGCTGAACCAGCTGGTGGCAGCCAAGCTTGCGGAGCAGCAGGAGCGGGCAGCAGCTGGGGCTCAGGTAGGATTCTTGGGGTGGTGTTGGGGGGCATGCCAGGCTTCTGGCAGGGGGCTGCAGGGAAAGGGAGCCTGGGTGGCAGAGAGAAGCGAGCAGCTCCTCTGGGTGGCAGAGAGAAGCGAGCAGCTCCTGTTCCCTGGCTCCCTGCAGTCTGAGCTGAATGGGGCCCATTGTTGGGACCACACAGAGCTCAAGCTTGGGTTGTGTATGCCAGGGGAGCAATTTTTCCCAAAGGTAACTTAGAGTAGCACAACTGTACTTTACTTCTGCACATTTCTGATATGTCTGGTTTGTTTTCCCACAGCCTCTCAGTCGAATCAGGGCACCCATGTTTTCTGCTCCACTGCCTCAGATCAGCACGCCAATGTTCCTGCCCCCAGCCCAGGTAGCTTACCCTGGAACAGCATCACATGTAAGATTTTGTGTTTTTTTTTCTGAGTGCACTTCACCATCTCCAGGGAAAGCCAGCTGGAGAGGGAGGCCTTCTGAGAAGTGGCCAAAGGGATGAGCTGGTGAAGCAGGGACCTACCTCTCTTTCTCCTCGCATAGCTACTCAGGCTGGTGGGTTAGAAGGGGGAGGGTTAGAAGCATGGGTTCTTCTGTGCTCTGCATCAAAGGAGGAGAGAAAATGCTGTGGGATTGGTGTGCAGAGGGAAGAACTGGGCAAACTGGGGCCCCTGGCAAGACCAGTAGCTGCAACACTGAATATGTGCAGGTGTATCTGTGTAGTTTAACTGTCTGTTTTGTGTTCCCTTGCTGCTTGATCCAGACCCCAGCTGCCTGTAAGCTATGTCTCATGTGCCAGAAGCTTGTACAGCCCGGCGACCTTCATCCCATGGCCTGCTCACATGTGCTGCACAAGGAGGTAAGTCCTTCCTTGCTACGTACATCTTCTGTGTTTCTTAATTATGGTTCCCAGTACAGATTCCTTTCCTGGGTCCCTGGCCGTATGTAATGAGTTCCTGTTGTATGGAGACTTTGCCAGGAGAAAGGTATGATCAATCAATTGACTTCTCTGTGTCCTGTCACTTCCCACTGCTCTTATCTGAGCCATCCTGAATGGCCGTTTGGTGGTGGCTTTAAGAACAAGGCTATCCTTATTCGGCCTTGGAGCTTGTGCTCATTTTTAGGAGGGTTAAATCTTGGCCTTTTGCATTCCTGGAGGAGGAGAGTCTGGGAGGTTATAGAACACAGGGTGATGGAGAAAGCTTGCACTCTCACCTCATTGCTGGTGCACTGCAGGCCTGTGTACAGGAGCTCGGTTGAAAAGGGCTCCCCTGTCCCAGTGACCGTTTGACTGAGCTGTTCCTAAGGAGCAAATAAGCCATCCCATAAAACGGATGCCCTTTGCCATCACTTCTGGAAAAGTAACGCCACGCTACGTTCACAGCACTTTTGAGTTGTGCCAGTGGCTCTTGACTAATTCTCTTTCTTCCAGTGCATCAAATTCTGGGCACAAACCAACACAAATGACACTTGCCCCTTTTGTCCAAGTCTCAAATGACGGCTACTCGAACAAAGTGGTCCCACGGGAAGAGTTGCTGTGAATAGACAGGATCAGTTCTAAGATTTCTACAGTTCTATATTTATACGACCATGTATACACATGTACATTTTTATTATATAGGTAATGTGTGTATAGAAAGTCTGTATACATACAAATTCATAAATAAAGTGTGTATATTATGCAGTGATTTGGTGCTGCTCCTTATTAGTTTGTAGCCTTGCTGGCTTCCTTTCCAACGTGTGTTAAAGCATAACCTGCCTGCTGGGACTCTGTTCCCCTCGATGGGATGTCTCGCATGCCCATGCCCCAGCAATCCCCTGCCATGCCACATCCATCTGCTGCTCCTTGTGCATGCTCTGAGTAGTTCCCCTCCTAGCAATGAACAGATTGCAGATGAAAAGCTTTTTGTTTTTTTTTTCTTTAATGTAATAATTTACTGTGTTAACATTCATTGTTCTTACACAGACAATAGGTTACAGAGTACCGGAGTCTATAGCGACAGCCTGCCGTAGCCATCCCCATCCCTCCTCCCTCTGGGCAGAGTTCTGTGCACACTTTCTCCTGGTGTTTCCTGTTGTAGTTTTGGGTCCTGGGGAGGGAGCACTGGGGAACAAACAAATTTGGCTGCACTGCAGCTCAGGATAACCAACCAGTTGCAGTTCCTCATATCCCCTCTCCTGTACTTTCTCCTAAAGCCCGGGCTGATGCACCAACCCTTTCTCCGTGGATTTCAATCAGATTAGAAGGTGCTCAGCACCACTTAAAATCTTGTACTTATTCTGTAGGTTTTTTTTTTTTTTTTTTTTGCAGTCTGTGGCACAAATTCAGCACTGCTAGAAGCACCTTTGCGTTGGGGTTGGTCAGTGCAAGTGCTGCCAGGGTACAATGTGCCTGAATTTGGCCACAGTCTGAATCCTTCTACACGCACACACACGCTTGTCAGCATGTTTTAAGGCAGTGGTCCACAACAGAGTCTCTGGGATCCTGGGGAGGGTCCTGGGCAGGCACGAGGGTGTGGAGGTCTGTGTGCACTCTGCAATTGCATAACCTTGCACTGGAGTTGAATTGCTGGATGAGTTTTGGAGCACAGCATGGGAACTGGATGCTATTTCCCAATACAGTAGTTAAGTGGGATGGTGCAGGGGTGCATGTGATGGGCTGGTGGGGCAGTGCCTAGTGCTGTGATTGGCTTGTCTCTCTTCTGATCTCCTACCCCATGTTTCCTCCTGCCTCTCTGGCTCCCTCACAGCTTTTTCAAAGCAATCTTTAACTGCAGGATTTTGTTAATGAGCTTTATGTTAGTGGTCACTGGAGGCTTGTAATGCTCCAGCCAGTATCCACCTGAACTGGTGCCTTAGCTCTGCCCAGGCCCTAGCACTGCAGGTAGCTCTGATTTTCACTTATGGAGGAGGCTGCCTTTTTCATTAGTGAAGCTCAGTGTTCAGAACAAAGCACTTTCATGTCCAAGTCTGAGGCAGAGAATTAAGGAAACAGAGCACTACCAACTGTCAGCAAGCTTAAGAGCACGTGCTCTGGGGATGGGAGGTGACCACAGTTGGCACCCTTCTCCTGTGGCAGAGTGAGCTGTGATGCAGGGGAGTACAAAAGGGAAAGGTTGCTCTTACACACCATGAAATCTTCCCTTTGCTGTATGAACAAAGCGAGGGCAAAACCGCCTCCTCTGACACGTGTCCTTTTGGTTTGTGAACCACCACTGTGTGATCCAGCTGTGCCCTCTGCCTGCATCCCTCCATCACTGTCACCGGGTCACTGACACGCAATACCTCCTCTGACACCAACTCCAGATCACTCCACGATCCTTAAAGTGCTTCCATCCAAGCATGCCGCTGCTGAGCAAGCCCTGGGCTCGGGTGATGGCCAAGGCCCTAGGACTGAGCAGAGGGCTAAAAATATTTAAAAAAACAACACAACAAAACAAGATAAAACCCCCTAATATTGGGTTTGGAACAGTAGCTTTCAGAGCTAGAATTAAAAATATATCTATATGTATACATTGTACAGGTGAGGAGCCGACCATTATTTGTACACCTGTGTGCAGTGCGGGACCTGCTATATACACACTGATTCTGCGCAGCTGTACTAACAGTGAGTTGCATTGTAAAAAAAAACCAACAAAACAATAAATACAACCATGTGTTTAGAAAAACAAGGAATGCTGCAGTCCCCACAGACACCTCCTTTCCCCCATGCTGCCAGGGTTTCTTGCCTTGGGGGCAGGAGCCCAGGTCCGAGCGTGTCTGCAGCCAGGTGTGCTGGCTGCTGAGGCGAGGCAGCAGCTGCAGGTGGGGGCCGCCGAGCCGGCGCTGGCTCCCCTATGGCTTTCAAACAGGCGAGCAGGCTGGGGAACGGGCAAGCTCTCTCCTGGCACGCAGTGTCTGCTTGTTCCAGGCTGCAGGGAAAGCTCCTTCCTTTGTTCCCATTCAGTCCAAGGGGCTGTGAAGCGCAGGGAAGAGAACCCCGTGTCCTGGAGCAGAGGCTGTTGTCCCCAGGGCTGGAGGGCAGCAGCCAGCAGCTTCTACGCAGCAAACACTGTGGATGCTGGGACGCAAGCGAGGCAGTTCCCTGTTCCCCAAGGGGACGTGGAGGTCAAAAATGGAGTCAGGAGAGGATGGCTGCCTGTCCTTGGCGGCAGCAAGGCAGGGTGGGCGCAGAGAGGTCTGGGGCTGGCAGCAGTGGAAGGGCAGGTTGGGAGGACAGGGGAAATGCCACAGCAAATGTTAGTGTGCACTGTACAGGAGAGCAGGAGGATGGGAGCAGCTGTCCCCCAACTTCTGCCTTCTCTCACTCCAGGGCAGCTTCAGGCTGGCACTGTGTGGTGTTTTCTACAAGCCCAGGCCTGGACAGAGGCTCTGGAGATGCACTCTCTGGAGTCCAGCTCACAGGTGTCATGGGGAGGGGAGCTGCGTGGGGAAGGCACAGCTACAGCGCACACACGCACACATCACTACACGGAGAGCCTAGGCCAGCAGCTTCCCTACAGTGCAGGCTGAGAAGGGCAGACACACAGCACTGGGGGGGGGAGGGGGACAGACATGGGGTGATGGCTCATCAGTTTGGAAAGTCTTGGCAGGATAGCTAGGGAAAGCTCGGCTCATTTTTGTGCCAGAGCAGACACTTGCGCTCAGTCCTTCCAGAGGCTACAGGTGAGACGGGGTTGCTGTGCTGTCACCCAATAGCAGCCAAGCTACACCTGTAGATCCTAGACAAAAGCAGTTGAGGCCTGAGGCTACCCATGCTGTCCTTGCACATGCTGCTGCTTGACAGGCTGCAAGTACACGCTGAACTTTTGCTGTGGGTCAGCAAGGGATGGCTGGTGTCAGAACCAGGGCAAAGCCTTTGGAGCACAGAGCGGGATCCTAACCTGCTGCTGGGACTTGGTCTCCACCTGCTCCCCAGTGCTGGTGTTGCCTCTCCTGTCTTGCTATGCAAATGCTGCCCTGGGTGATGGTGACCCAGGAACTCAAGCCTGGGACTTGAGCCTCAGTGCTGGCATTCTGCTCCTGGTACTGGGTTGCTCCTGGCTCATTAACTCAAAGGGCACAGGGTCCCCGCAGCCAGGAGAGCCTGGGCTGACTGTGTGAGCACCCTATGCTGATGTCCTATCTCCATGCTCTAGCCTCCAAAGAAAGGACCTACCTCTCCTCGCCCTGCTGCCTCACCTGCGGTCCCGGGGCTGCCCCCACGCTCCGGTGTCACTTCAGCAAAGATATGTCATCAGCAAAGTCATCGTGGTCCCGTCGCAGGCAGCGGAAGCAGCGCCACTGGAACACCATGAGGCAGAGGGGCAGCATGAACAGGGCGCAGATAGCTGCCATGACATAAGCAATGGTCATCAAGGTGGACTCATCCGTCTGTGGGATGTTGTAGCCGCAGTCCTCCATGTTGGAGTGCAGGTAGGGCCCCTCCACTGCCGCTGTCCGAAACTCATCGTGCACTGTGGGCAGGTTAAAGGCAAGCGTCTGGTCACTGAGATACCACTGCACATCCACATCTCTTCCCCGTAGCCCCCTGCCTTCCTTCCCTCTTGCATTCCTTCTCTCCCTTACCGTGGCAGGCACTGACAGCAAAGCCAATGCGCTTGCGGGCACGGTCGAAGACCACGTAGAAACCTTCCATGATAACAGCACCCATGACAGTGCCTGTGGAGGACTGAGAGATGGCAAACTTGTAGCAGTCATCCTGAGAGGTGGCCACATCCTCCACTGGGCGCAGGTATTGCTGCATGGAGAGAAGAGCTGTTAGCTCTGCCCCAGACTGCCTCCTGCTCAGTGCTGGGCAGGGTCTGGTCTGGTCTGGCCAACACTCACCTGGGGAAGGATGGTGATCCGGAAGGACTGGTTGGTGGCCTCCCCCATCAGGTAGAGGGACAGAACAGGGAAGATGTGCCAGGGGGTGGTGCCGACCTGCCAGCAAACCAGCTGCTCCCCCAGCCAGAAGCCATCTGGGAACTTCTCCGTCTGCCAGAAGGAAAGTAGAGATGAGGGGTCTGTGTGGGCAGGGAGCAGAGACGCTCAGGCTGGTGACAGGCAGTCACCCTGCCCACAGCCCTCCACTGGGCACTGGGGACGTGCCCACAGAAGGGAGGGATGGATGGATGAATTTCAAGGGCCACACTGACCGAAGAAGCTGTTTTGATGGATTTCACTGCAGCCTCAAACACCTTCTTCGGCAGCCTGAGGTTGGTGGTGCCGCTGTCCACGATACTCTTGTCATAGTTGTACTGCGAACAGCGAGAGGAGGAATGACCCAGGGGGTATCCCAGCCCTGCTCCCTTCCATGCCAGCACCTGACTGCTCTGGCTCCCTCTGCACAGCTACTGAGGCTGAGCCCATCCCCTGCTTTCTATTGCGATGGACTCAAAGCCCATGCTCATCTCAGCTTCACCCTTGGCCAAGCTGCCCGGTGCCCTCAGCCTCCATCACCAACCAGGCACTGAATCCCCAGGCACCAGGGCCGGCAGCATTCACTACACTCAAGTGATTTTAGCTGTAACCAAAGAATAGATGCTTTCAGCAACAAAGCAAATCCCTTGCAGGGCAGGTCCCCCTGGTGCCCCTGTCACCTCTTTGCAGTCCATGTTCAGGTCCTGCCCATTGACCTCCAGCTTGACAATGATGACCTCGTAGTACCACTCCTTCCGGATGGGTGTGTACCAGATGTCACCCACATACAGCGAGCGGTCGATGCCACCAATGATCTGCAATGGGGACAGAAAGGTGTCTGATACCACATGCTGCCATCTCCAGCCAGGGCATATTTTGTATGGCCATCTCTGCCCATGGGAACACCAAAACCACGTGGAGAATCCCCAGCCTCCTGCTGCCATGCTGGCTCCTTGCTCCAGAGCACTCACCATGCTGCCTCCCACTGATGCCAAGGTCTCCGTCTCATTGGATGAGAAGCCTGCCCCACAAAGCTGGAGGGAGAAGATGTTGGGCACCTGGGTCTGCTTCACCAGGGAATCAAAAAAGGGCTCCAGGCTATCGTCAGGCTGGAGAAAAGCAGAGGCAGGACAGGAATGTGTCAGTGGAGGACACCCAGATGTCCCCTCTGTGCCCCAGGAATCCTGGCTCTGTACACTGTTGGGGCAGGGCTCAAGGTCAGTAGTGCAAATGCACACCCTATTTGGGCCCACTGGGACTGTATGGAGCTACAGAGAGAGGAAATTTAACTCCTATCCCTTGAGCAAGGTGTGCTGGGACACGATGCCTATGTTTGCTGAGAGAAGCTGGATGCAGTACAGGCAGATGTGGGCCCCCAGCTACAATCAGGACTCACCCGGGCAATCTCTGCATAGGCCAGCCCCAGGATCCCTTCCCAGTTGGAGCCATTGATGAAGAATTTGTCTGACTCCGTGATGGCAGCGATGTTGGCTCTGACAGTGACGTTGGGGCCATGGGGGATAGTGACAAGGTCAGTGCCCAGTTCCCCTTCCCACTTGCCCTGGGTGTAGGGCACATACACACCCTTCCGCAGGTCACGATACGTGCTGGACCTGGAATGGTGTCAAAGAGAGAAAAATCACTGCAGAAGAGATGATGACAGTCAGAGCACGTGCATAATAACCAAGCACTGCGAGTGCACAGCCCTGCCCAGCCTGTGGTCAGCATGGCTGTGTGAGGACACTACATTTCTCTGCCCGTGCGGTTGCTGGAGCACCCACAAAGGGTCAGTGAAGCACAAGGACAGTGCCTTGCAGCCTGGGTTGAGGCTGTAATAGGGCACACAGGGGACAACCGTAGCTGTTGTACGCTATGCAAAACAGCTAGCAGCACAGATATGGGCTGCTTAAATATTGTGGGATGGCAGACTGGCAGCTGAGGGGTCCCCTGCTTCTCCGGGCACAAGAAGGGGCCATCCAGACCTACCTGAGGCTGAGCAGCATTACCTGTGCCAGCCCAAGACTGAGGGCCATGTCTGACCAGACCCAGTGTAAGACAGACCACACCATCACTGGAAGTGAGCCACAGGCACAAGGACCAGTGGCTGTGCTGTTTTCCCCCAGCGCCTGTCCCCACAGAATACTCACAGCTGCCGCTGGTAATATCTCCGGAGAAAGGGGTGAGGTGCAGCTCCCACAGCAAAATTACTGCTCCCAGTGTCCACCAGGATATTGAGCTGGAGAAGGAAGAGACAAGGAAGGTTTGTGACTGCAGTAGAACCCAGGCTGCACTGTGTACCAAGGTCTGCATGGCATTGCAGGCACGTGATGCTTTCTTTTTCCCTGTGTTTTCTGCATGGTGGCTGCTGTGCTGTGTTCTCCAGTGACCCACAGCTCTGGGTCCTCATCTCAGCAGTAAGCCTAGTTCTGCCCTGCTGGCTAGGGCTGTGTGCCAGCCACACTTGTGGGACTGTGGGAGCAGCAATGGGGCAGTTAGGGGTAGGGCAGGGAGGCTGCAGCTCAGCAGCTGCTGGGGCCTGCTGATGCTGTGCACAAGGATGGCTCAGGGCAGTTGTGCAAGAGAGGATGGGATGGTGGAGCAGGAGTCAGCAACATCAGGCTGTTGCACAAAAAGCAAACATCATCTGGCACTATGCAAACACAGCATGAGCTCTCCTGCCCTGCTCAGCACGGCATGACCTCAGCCCCCTGCAACCGGTGTGGGAGAGTGCAGCAGTAAGGCAAGGTCTCCAGGTCCCCCTTGCCAGGAAATCTAATTTGCTGGTGGGAAGGACTGATGGTACACAAGCCGCTGTGGATTGCTGTGTCCGCTAATCAGCCATCCATATGCTGAGCTCTGCTCCCGATTCATTTCTGCCTTGCCCTGGATTAGCAGCTTGCAGGCAGAGCTTGGCAAGCACCCCACCAGCCGGGCTAGGAGTGGGCCAACCCTGTCCTGCCACTGGCAAGCCCTGCTTGTGGCCCCTCTGCCCTGCTGGAGCCGGGCCTGGCAGGACACCGCTGGTTGCAGAGGGCTGTGCAGCCATAGGGCTGCTCACCCATACAAGTGATCTACCAGGGCTGTGGGCCTTAAGCTGTGGATTCGGGGAGGAAGGAAGTTAATGCGCTTGTGCTAATCGCACTGGTGCTTGGCTACCACCTGCAGAATTTCTTCAATGAACTATGGGCAACGGCTCCCTGCACACAGCACAAACTCGGCAACCACTGCCTTGGCCCACCTTGGTGCCCAGCTCTCCTGCACCGACCCTGGTGGCTGTCCTGCATCCTCCACACCGTGACACAGGCAGGCTTTTCGCCAAGGAGACCTTCAGCTCCAGGTAGGAAGTGGAGCACCATGCTCACCCCGCTGCATGCCTTGCTCAGAGGAGTGCCTGGAGCCTTCCCCAGGCAACCACAGCTCTGCCATTCCCAGGGTGGCTGCTGGAGCATTCATTAGCCATCTGCTGCACACCGCCTTGCTGCTGATCTCCAGGGTACCTGGTGAGGATGGCTTTCCCTGGAGAGATACCTGCTGAGCTGACACTGCAGGGAGAGGACACAGGCAGCAGGAAGGAGGCTCGCTCTGGAGGCCACGTTGTCAAGAACAACTGTGTTAGGAAGATGAGGAAACCTGCAGCTGCCCAGGACCTGCACCAAGCCCTTGGACGTTCAGACAGTCCCAGAACTGCCTACTGGGCTCTTCCTTGCGTGGCATGTGCAGTGTTTTGCACCAGTGACAGTGGGAGACAGGGGTGGGGTTTCTGCCCTGCAGGCTACGCTCTGCTGCCTCGAGTTCGCTGCCACGTGCATTGGCCCCACTTCCTCCAGGCACAGCCCAGCCCTTGTCTCAGGCCAGGACACGACACGTGCAGCGGTGAGGCTGGGACATGTGTGGCAGGGATGCTCTCTGAAGCCCGTCTGCAGCTCCCTGGATGTGACAGCCCCTCTGGGCGCTTGGCAGAAGCACTGCCTCCACACTGCACACGAGAGTGGGGTCGTGGGGGGACAAGCACACAGAGGTGGCACCGAGCCTCTGCCATCTGTCCCAGAGTGCTGGCTTGGGCTGCTCTGCTCCCACCTCCTCCTGCTGTCCGGGTGAATCAGCGCTGGTGGCACAGGCGCGCTGAGAGCCGGGGGGGTGCGAGAGCGATTAATTGTTGGTAGTGACTGCGCAGTGCAGCCCAGCTCACAGCCAAAATTCAAGCACAGCACAACAAAGAAGGTGAAAGCCAAGGAGAGCGAGGGGCTGGCAGTGAGACCACGTTGGGCTGCATGTGTACCTCTGAAGCGGATGCATGCATCCTCCCAGATAAACACCTGCCACGCTCCCCAATTTCCTGTGTATGCATCAACTTAGCCTTTCATGTGAATCTTTTAATTCCATTAAAATGCCTGGAGGGATTTTGCTCTGGCACACAAACATGCACACACGCATGCATATGCACACACACTGCATCCACACTTGGAAGCACTCCAAGGCTGGAAGATGCTTCCCAAAAGGGTGACAGCTTCAGAAATCCACGAGTGCCTGGAAACAGGTGGTTCTCACTGAAATTATTTGGCAGCTGTGACACATGGCATGTTCCAAGCAAAAGCTCCAGCAGGGCTGGATGATGAAATCACATTTAGAGATAAATTTTAGAAATAATCTCCTTTTTTTTTTTTTTTTTTCCCATAAACATACCCTGCCTGAGCAGAAAAATACATCCTAAACACACACGAATTAACACAAAGCTGTCTCAAGACACACAATTCATAGAGTCATAGTATGGCTCAGGTTGGAGGGGAGCTCAAAGCCCACCCAGAGCCACCCCCGGCCATGGGCAGGGCTGCCCCCCACCAGCTCAGGCTGCCCAGGGCCCCATCCCACCTGGCCTTGAGTGCCTGCAAGGATGGGGCACCCACAGCTCTGGGCAGCAGTGCCAGTGCCTCAGCACCCTCACAAATAACTCACATCTCCCCTCTTATCATTTCAAGCCATCCCCTCACTATCCTGTCAGCCATTCCCCCCTGTCCTACCATTTTAGGGTTCATTACCCCAATTCGGGGTTTATTTCCCATTTCTGGGGCCGTGTTTCCCATTTCAGGGCACATTTCCCAATTCCTGCTGCCCTGGCACCAGGCATAAAGCAGTGCTTCTGCTGACCCAGGAAACCCAAGCAGACCAATGTCACTGCCAGCGCCTCACCGCCCTCTGACAAAAGGATTGCTCCCTCACATCTAACCCATATCTCCCCTCTTTTAGCTTAAAGCCATTCTCCCTTGTCCTGTCACTATCAGACCACTCCCACAAGCAACATTTTGTTGATTGTGAGCAAACGTGGTTGTATGAACCCCCCCTGACTGTGCTTCTCTTCTCCCCTTTGGCTGCTCCCCCCACCCGTGCAATACCCACCAGGCACCCGAGGAAGGAGGCAGATCATGCTGGAGGTGCACGTAGCAAAGCCAGCTGCTATTTCAGAACCACCGTGGGCACAGAGTTTTGGCAGAGCCAACCTACACCGTGGGCGGCAGCAGCACAGGATCCCGGCCCTGTGCTCGAACAAATCCAGACCTCCACGCGTTTCAGGAGGCCCTCAAGGTCCTGCCGGGCCGACCGTCCCGCTGGACGGCACTCACCGCACACCGTGCCGACCCCGCGGACCCCCGGAGCCACCAGGGGGGTGGCGGCGGTGCGGCCCCGCGCCTCTCCCTCACCTTCTGCGGGGGGCTGCCCACCGTCATCTCCACATAGTAGCCCTGCCCGGATTTGCCCCGCAGGTTATCGATCATCTCCACGAAGGCGCTCCTCCTTTCCGCCTCGTCCGGCGCCCTCCTCGCCCTGGCGCCCGGCGGCGGGGCCGATCCCCCCCGCAGCGGCAGGCGGATGCTCGGCGGGGCCGGACCGGCGCTCAAGGCCGCGGCCCCGAGGCACAGCAGCAGGCAGGGCCAGGCGGAGGCAGCCATGGCCGCGGCCCCGTGCCCGGATCGCCCCTAGCGGGCCCGCAGCGCCCCGCGCCTCGGCCGGGCGGCCGCGCCGGGGCGGGCAGGCGGCGCGGGGCCGAGCGGGGCGGCGGGCATGGCGGCTCGGCGCTCCCCGCCCCTGCGCCCGGCCGCGCTGCCGTCGCCCCGCCCGCCGGCGGAAGCGCTGGGATGCCGGCCCGGCCCCCGCGGCGCCCCGCGGCGCCCCGCAATGCCCCGCAACGCCCCGCAGCGCCCCGCTCTCGGGCCGGGCCCAGCTGAGCCCCGGGGTCGCGTCGCCATGGCAACGCGCGGCGGCGCCCCCCGTTTTTCCCCCCGAACTACAGTTCCCGGCGTGCTCTGCGCGCGCCACCGCCCCTCAGCCAATCGAGAGCCGGGTGGTGACAGCGCTGACCAATAGCGCTCGGCGGAGGGCGGGCCGATGAGGGCGTTGTGACCCGGATGTGGTTGCTGCGCGGACCCGGGCAACCCGTGGGCGTCCATGGAAGCGGCGGCGCGGCGGGGCCCGGCCCGATGAGCGCCCGTTGGGACCGAGCGAAGGGTGAGAATGACAGCGGCTTCGGGGCGGGCCTCGGCCTGCTGAGCCCTCCTACAGCTCCAATGCTTCTATCTGCTCAGAAAAGGTTCCTTCTCTGCTAGCTTTGCGTGCCCCTGCTTCTGGGCCGCTGCGGCTGCACGAACGCGGTAATTATCTGCGTGTGGGTACGGGGGGGAGGAAGAAGAGCAGGTAGGCTGGTCCTGGCGGCTGTGTCTGGAGCTGAATTGCTGTCTTTGGGCCTCACTCTGCTGTGGGCGTGGGGTGAGCAGGGGGCACTGGAAACTCAGCTGTTGGCTGAGACCGTTCGTGTGAGAGTCAGTGCTGCAGTCTGCTGAGCTCGTGGTGATGGGCTCTGAAGGAGCACGGCCTCAAATCTCTGTCTGTGGAGTTTAAGTTAAATACTGACACGATCCTCCGGAGGTTAGAGATGGGGCATGGTAAATTAAGATCTACTTTTAGCTTTCAAAATGCCCCCTGGGAACATGGGAGAGGCCAATTGGGTTGCTGAGAGAAGCTGGTTTGTCCCTAGGCAGAGCAGATTCAGCCCAGGGATTTCTCGAAAGCAATTCTGCGGTCTGGGAAAACTCTTTCTTCTTACCATCTCTTATTCAGCTTTCCCTTATCTGTCTAAGAAGTGCCAAAAGCCAGGGCTTGTTTCCTCTGTAGGTGCTGGAAAGCCTGGGGGACTCAAACCTCTCTGTCAGCATCAGCCTCAGGTCTTTGATCAGTGCTGCAGCGGGGGAGTGCTGTGAGCAGGGCAGAGCTGTGCCTGCCTTGTCTTACTGTCTGCAGGGTGCCTTGAGCTGGCAGTGTTGTGGCCAACTGTGGTATTTTATTCCCCCTTGGCTTGGGGGGTTTCAGTTTCTGGCTGCCTTACCGCTTTGTTCTCAGTCTGCATCCATGCTTGGTGACCCCCAGTGCACCTTGTTCTCCTCCATGGTTCCAGTGCTGAGTTTCTCTGCCATGCACTGTGTGATGGGAAGTTTTGTTTCTGTCTGGCTGCAGTTGCTCCATGTGATTTTTACGTTGTTTCCTTCCTGCTGGCAGGTGCAGGGAGCCATGGAAGGAGGTGTCGTACGCATTGGTGACCAGATCATACTGGAAGAAGATTATGATGAGACATATGTTCCCAGTGAGCAAGGTAATAGATGCTCATCCTTCTAGGAGCTGCAATAAGCAATTCAAGCTTGCTGTATTATTTCAAGAAGCATTAAGAAAATGGAAACTGGGGAGAGCATGATTCAGAAAAGTGGATAAAAGGAGATGTCATGTAGAGTTGAAAAAATAGCTTTTTGATTGCAAGGGTATTTGCCATCTTGCAATCTCTGTCCCTCTGCTTCACCAGCCGGGAACACATGCTGACGTGTTCGCTGACACACAGATCTGTTTGGACAGTTTTGAGTAGTGGGATTTCCCATTGTGTCCATTGCTTTAGCTGTTGAAGCTGGCTTTGTGTAGACCATCTCTACAGATTCCTGTTCTGTTTCCCTAGAAATCCGGGATTTTGCAAAAGACATCGGCATTGACCCAGAGGAGGAGCCTGAGCTGATGTGGCTGGCCAGGGAAGGCATTGTGGCCCCGTTACCACCCCAGTGGAAACCCTGGTGAGAGAACCCTCTTAGAAGCTGGTTTATAAGATTGCTGGCCTTCTCTGCTGTGTTTATGATTGTCAGAGCAGGGTATCAGCTGGCAAGGGGAAAAAATATACACAGGTACTTCCTGGGTTCTTTTTGGGGCGGTTGAAGAAGAGGAAAAAGGTTTCACAAGCTGAATGAAGATGTGAGCATTCTCAAAGAGGGCTTCTTCACCACACTGAAGCCTCTGGGTTCTTGGAGGCCTTGTACTGCTGTTCAGTGAATGTGAGGTGATCGTGTGGTGCAGTAAGAATGTTTTTAGAGCCTTTGAAAGCCCTTGAGTGAGACCATGTCTGTGCAGAGCTAAAGTTGCTGTTGTGTTCTCACACTGTTTTTGCCACACAGCCAGGATGTCACTGGTGATATCTACTATTTCAACTTCAACAACGGCCAGTCCATGTGGGACCACCCCTGTGATGACTATTATAGAGAACTGGTTGCTCAGGAACGGAGGAAGCTGCTGGCACGTGGCAGCTTGAAAAAGAAAGAAAAGAAGAAGAAAGACAAAAAAGATAAGAAAGACAAGAAGGATAAGCAACCAAAGCAACATGCTGTAAGTAGGCTCTGCTGCATGCAGTGATTCTGGGGAGGAGCAAGAAGGCTGGCTGAGGATGAGTGGCTGTGAATTAGGGGGTAATGCTGTACTGTTGCTGCTTTGGGATAGGAAGAGCAATTACTTGACTGGGGATCCTGTCAGGCTATGAGTCTGAATGAAAATCCAAGGGAAATGGGATCACACGCCCAGAGGTGCACACCTTAACTGGCTCTTTCACAGCCCTGGGATGCTATTGATGAAAAGGCACCTGGGCCAAGGTGGCTGGTTCAGTGGATATTGACCATTCTTAAGGAAAAGTAAAAAAAAAATAATAATAATCATCATCATCATGTTGAGCTCTGGACCTGAGTTTGTTGCTTGTTTATGACATACTCTCATTAGGGCAGAGAGCATTTATCATTTTGCAGTTTTGTGGAGAGAGGGAGGGAAACTGGACTACACTTTGTGTGCTGGAGGGATTTTCTTTTGGAGAAGACAGTAGAGGGTGTCTGTGCTTGTTGCTGTAATATCCACACGTGGAACGCAGGTGAGGCTGGTCACTATGCTTTTTGTAGCTAGAAGCATAGCCAAATGCCCTTTAGAATTCTAAGTGATGGAATTAATTCCTGCCTTCCTTCCATTAGCCTGTAAAGAGGTAAATATCAGTGGGGAAAGAGTGTTTTGTGTTGCCACTAAAGGCATAGGCATCTTTAACCTCAGCCTTTAATATGATTATCTTTCTTTTATACACATACAAATCACTTCAAGTGCTCCAAGGTTTGCACACCGATTTATATATGTGACATATTCATTACATATAAATCTGTACTTTAAATAAGGGTTTGTATATATATAGATATGTGATGTGTTTCAGTTATTTGCTAATGTTTATGTAGTTAGGAAATGCAGTGAGGGATTCTTCTTTCAACATCCTTTTGTCATATACCCTGTGCCGTTCTGTCCCTTGGGCAGGAGAATCCTGAGCCAGAACCAGATAGCCAGATTAGAAATGAAGGCAGAGGGAGTCCGTCACACATAAATGATTCATGGAGACAATTTGCAGGCATGGGGCCAAACAAACTGCATCCCGCACTTGTATCAGCACTCAACAGGCCATGCCAAACCTTAACTGATGTGAAAACTGTAGAAGGCAGCCCACCTTTCAGCAGCTTTGATGTATACATCCACCAGGGCCAAGATATACCTTTGGAAGTACAAGAAAATGTTCGTTTCAACTCTGTTGGGAATATGAAAAGAAAACCAAGTTTATTGCAAGCCAGAGAAGGAAGAAGGAACCATGACATGACTCTCTTTGATTCCAGTCCCGTGGGTGACTGGAATTTGCAGGAGATGGTTGATGCTTCGTATGTTCAAGAACAGGTAAGGCTTGACAGCAGAGTATCTCAGAGTAGAAATAAGAGAGAAGTTCAGGATGAGGCTTTGGGTCAAGCTGTCATTCTTTGCAAGAATAATGAGAGCATCAGCAGACCTGAGAGACAGGATTCAAAGCAAATGGAGCTAATGGAACTAGGAGCAGACATGAAAGCAGACGATATCAGTGGTATACCAGAGAACCCATCCACAGTTCCTCAAGAGATCATGGGTGTGCAACCCTGCTTGCAAGGAATAGAGGCAAAGGGGGAAATTAATGTGTACCATCATATGTCAAAACGTGTTTCTCCATCTGTCAAAGATGGCTGTGGAGAAGGTGAAGAAAGAGGTGATTCGATGTCAGATTGGGACAGCAGTGATTGGGACAGTTCTCGTAGTGTTGATACACCCCAGATACTGGGAGTGAGCCATCAGTTCTCCTCTCCACACTGTGAGTCTGGAAGCCCAAAGGACCTGTACTTTTTCACAGAAAAGCCTATGCTGCCTTATGCCTTCCTGAAATCACCCATGTCTCAGATACACAGTCCTGCCCAAAAATCAGAGAGGGAACGTAGCTCCAAGAATATGAAACTGTTCCATATGCTGCAGGAATACAAAGAAAGTGCCAGCTTAGAATCTGAATGTGTTATGTTTGTGGTGGATTCCTGTGAGAAACTCACTGTCCAGGATTCTGATGGTGCTACTGAAGGACAGAAAGAAATGAAGAAAGGAAATGGAAGGACAGATCAGGATCCTAGAGTGTGGGAGGATGGAGGCACAAAAGACTCATGTGTTCCTCCTGAGTGTCTCTATCAGATGGCTGACGGCCAAGGAAGCAACAGTCTCTGTCAGCACACAGAAGTGAGGGTGACCCAGACCGGAAAAACTGCTGAGAATTACAGCAAAATAGAGGTTGGTGAAGGAACAGGTGAAAATAAGGTAGGACTTCATCCTTTGTGATGGCACTTGTGATCTCATGAATCTTGAGAATTGAGATTGAAACCACACATTGTAGCTAACTTTCAGGAGCAAAGGGAGAAGGCATCCTGTTAGAAGTTGTATAAGGAAGTGTGACAGACTGCAAAACTTCCTCTCAAATTAGTTTTATGTTAGGGGAGGTGTCTTCTAAAAGAAATAAAGAGGTGATTGGCAGGGAATGCAAAAGGATTGCAGCATTCTCTACAAAGTAGTCTTTAATTTTGGCTCTAAGATCCTTTGTAGTAAGTACAGGAGAAGTCAATCTTTTCCCTCTAAAAACCCGCAGTCTAAATTGAGGGTGAAATAAGCTTTTTTAAGGTTAACAAGGCCCAGAGTGAATGTGTTGGTTAAGATGTTATAGAATCAGTAAGGCAAAGCTACATACGTGTCTACTATGTAGACAAATGGACTCTCTTCCCTCTTACATGAGAAAAATAGGAAAATGTTTGAATGAATTCTCTTTCCTTAAATAGAAGTATTACTCCCATTGGTTCCAGATCATTGTTTTTCAGGCAGTGTGACTTAACACACTCTGGTCCTTTGATCAGTTGCAGTGGTCTTAGGACACCAAGAAGGTGTACAGGTGTGATGGGGCCCTCTGTAAATGTAACTTTCTTCTTCCTCTTTGAATACTGAACACCCCAAAAATGCTGCTAGAAAAGGCATTGATCTGTAAAGGTGGCACTCAGCTTGCAGCAGTGGTAGAAAGTGGAGAAGTGGGAAGTAGAAAAGGTAGGTGCTGCTCTCTGTCACTGTCTGTACATCAGTGCTATGGAATATTTCTTGCAGTCTTCAACTCATAGAGCCCCCCTTTCCCTGGGAAGAACATTTCAGGTTGTTTTTTCTTTGTCCTTAAGTAATTGCCTCCATTTAATAAGAACTTAGCAAATCTCTTGTTCTGAAAACAAAGCAAAACTTGCCCCGGAACTAAAAGGTCACTGTGTGTAGTGGTAATGAGTTGCTTTGCTGTACTACTGCAGGTACCCAGTTGTGCCTCCACCAAATTGTAGCTCAGATTTCTAATTAACAGCAAGTGGTAGTGCTCAGCTGATAATAACTATACCTATAAATATCAGATAAACTGCAGATTATCCAAGAAGTTTTAATTAGCCCACTGGAAGTGAGTTTATCTTTGCTGAAGGACAACTAGTGTCTACTGCTCCACATGCATAGTTAATGGCCATCTGCAGAAAATAATTAGGTAAGCCCAGAATACATTATTTGTACTGTTACCATTGATGTGGCACTGAGTTGGTGGAAGAAGGATCAGTGTGCATTCATCTCCATCTCCCTGTCCCTCAGTGTGCAAGTGAATTAACTCTGTTTTCAGTCTGTAATTTTGTTTAAACACTGAGTACCAGGACTGTGATTTATGAATAAGCATGTGCCCTGCTGAAGCAACAGCACTTGGCCGTACTGGCATGCTGTAGAGAAAACCCTAGAGTACACTTGCTTCAAATTTAACTGGTGCAGTGTATCAAGGGTGAGACTTCTTGGGCATTGAATTCCACAAAGTAAAACAGAACAGTCGCGTTTCTCAGTGGAGATAACTTGAGATGTCAAGCTTGCATTGTTCAGAGGTGAGGATGTTGGGTGGTTCCCAGGGCTCTTGATGTGCTTTGAAAGGTAAAGATATATTCAGGAGCTTCTTACTGATGTGCTGCAGCAGAACTGCTTTCCACTTTCAGTACTACTGAAAAAGTACACTGGTGTAAGGTAAGGAAGCAGCCTGGATTTCTGTCTAGAGATGTTAATTGCAGCTTGTAGAAAGTAAGAGACTTTGTTGGTGCTGGATTCTCCTTCTTTCATGCAGTGCTGAGTAGCAGGGCAAAGCAAGGAGGGAAGCTACCCAATTTGCATAGGGTAGTGTGCTTGTAAGAGCCTCCCTTAGAGGGTACTGTGCATGTGGGTGTGTGAGTTAGTGTGACTGTTGTTATGCTCTTGCTTCCACTTTGGAATAATGGTCATTTGTTTTCTGGATCATCTTGCTGCTGTAAACTCAATCACTGTATTCAGATGGGTCTTCAGAAGTTGAAACAGATGAGTAAATCAATCTGCTGTTTCCTACACATGTCATTTGCTGGTAATTGTTTGGTGTTAGCTCTCAAGAACAATTTCTTGATGGTAGGTTTCATGCTAGCTGACAGTGTTTGCACTGGGGAGTACCTTCTGAAACAAGTGTAAGCTGTGAGCTCATGTTCTTTTCTCACATCCTCTAGCCTTCAGGCACCCTGCTAGCACCTGTGCAGGTGCCCCTGGGGAATCTTGCTCCTCTGCGTGGCCCTGTGGCTTCTCCAGCTGGCATCCTGCGTGGCTCACTGCACTCGGACATGGGGAGCTCTGTGGACTCTGGTGTTGCAGACAGAGGAGAAGCTCAGGTGAGATTGTTTCCTCTGGAAGCGCGCCCAGAAAAGCAGTCTGTGCAAGAGGTCACAGGTTTGGTGTTACTTAAACATTTCAAAGACAGTGTTTGTGACCTCTCCTCTGTTTTGAAATGCTTTGGACTGAAATACTTCTATTGTTCCACTATGTTTCTTGTCTTTGGCTGTTTCTAGGGGGTTCAATGATAAATGTTATTTCTTTAGCAGCTTGAAAGAATATTTTCAGCAGTTGAAAAACTGTTGATTTGAAGTGAGCTTTGATTTCTACCCAAATGAAGCATGATATACTGTACAGGTAGTGTAAACTAATAAATGATATTCCTTTAATAAAAGTGATACAAACAAAACATCTGCCACAGTATTGACTGAATCTGTGTTCTGAGGCACAGATAGATTTTGCAGGTGTGCTTCTTTTGGATGGGAACCTCTTTTTTTGTAAAGAAAAGTGAAATTTCATAAGAAATGTTATCTCCTAGCTGGATATGGCTCTATAAGGGTAGCAGCATCATCCTGAGCAAGTTCTCAGAATTCAAAAACGTCCTTTCTATTGTCTGCTTCAGTGGGTTCATACCTCCCCTGTTGCTTTGCCTGTCCTCTGATTTCCCTTTCTTTTTAACTTCACAATCTGTAAGCCCACTAGTGAGACCAAGAAGTTGCTGGGATTGATTTGTGAAGAATTCTTTATACACAATAGCTGTGGATAAAGGGAGAAGTGAAGAGGAAGTGAGAATGAGGTAGCTGGCGTGTATTGGCTCCTCATATGTGTCAGTAACCACAGTGCTTGAAGCCTCAAGGAGTAGAAAACTATGATACTACTCCAGTAATGGCTGATAGACTGTGGTGATTCAGTTTGACTTCAGGCTTCAATTTGCACTGCACTTCCTGTATCTCTTAGTTGCCAAAAAGTGTCTACTCCTGTTTTGCACCCTCTGTAAATCCACATCTGTCCCCTGCATTTCCAGAGTGAATTGACTGTAAGCTTATTGTTGTGGTTTGTTACTCTGGCTCTGCTCCCTTATTTCCATGAATTACGGACCCTTGAGTTTCTTCTGCACAGCCTATGGCATTGCAGAGATTTGAACTCAATTTTGGCCATTTCCTTTTTTTAATACATCTAGAGTCTCCATAGGACAACAAGACTTTTCAAAAACCTGCACATGGATGTCAGTGCCCTGGGATGCAGCTTTGAATCTGAGGTAAGAAAGGCATGATGAAACAGGTAATGTAGAACTGCCCAAATAGAAGAGAAGCTATGGCACTGCACTGCCTGTGTGTGGGCTGCAGGAGTGAGAGCCCAGGAGCAGTACCTGAAGAACTGTTTGTAATTCATGAGAAATAACAACCTACATCAGGGCTGATGAAGAGGAATGCGCAACAGCAGGGTTGGGAGGGCAGCATATATGAGAAGCTAGATACCCACATCACTGCCCCTCTACAGAGAGTATCAGAAGGTAGATTTGTCCTTGAAGGAGAGTGCTTTCCAATCTGATAGATAGCATTTGATTTGACAGCACCTGAGCGTGAGGTGGAGCTTGAATTCCTGATGAGTGAAGAAAGAGAAACTTAAAGCAACATAGGTGTGACAGGCAAGGCAGAAGTCATTTCTTTCAAGAAATGACAGAAAGAAGAGAGTCTCAAATCTGAGTGGTGCCACTGCTGATGCTGTGGGAGGAAGGGTTGATGAGGAAGAGGCATGGTTTGTTTCCTCGTTTTGTTTTTTTTTTTCTCAGTCAGTGCAGAAGGAAGGCTTATTCTCAGCAGAAATGGCAGCATTGTCATTTGGAGATTGGAGAGGGAATTTAGTCTGGAGACACCATCCTCACATTGTCATTCATTTCCATAAGAATCTCTTAGGAACTTCATTGTGGACTGGATACGGCAGTTTTTTCTGTGTGTGGCAACATAAAACTCATTTTGTATCTTGCACTGCTGATAAATTACATTGCTCAGACTCTCAGCATCAGCAATGAGTTCAGTACACGCGTTGCCTTGTGCAGACATTTTGCTTTCCCTGCGGGTGTGCATTCTTTGCCAGCACTTTCTTAGCAATGATCAGGCTTAAGATGACAAAGGGACAATGTGAAGTGCGTTGCAAGCAGCTCTAGTGATTCAGTCTGTCTGCGCTGACGTTAATCCTTTCTTAGCACTTTGAAAATTCTGTTCCAGCAATTGAAAGGCAAATTAATTTCTGTTAAAACGTTTTTACTATTTCCCTCATCCTTTTCACAGTGTACAGAAAATGAAGCTGTAAACTAATTTGGAGAATTCATTCATAGAGCTGGACAGGAACTGCAAATGTTTGTAATAAAGTGGATGCGAAAAAAAAAAAAAAAACCAACCCAAAAAACAGAACAAAAAGGCTTCAACTCTCTCATCTCCAAACAAGAAGCCTGTCAGAGCCCAATTCGTCACTGAAATGTTAATGTGTCCAGGAGCAAAGGGTTGTCTTGGCATTTCAGTGACATGGCAAGGCTTCAGGAATCTATTATAAAATGGCAATTGCTGCCCAACAGCCAGGCTGTGTCTCAATAGCTAGTAACTCAGATTGGTGATATCTCAGCCCTGATAAAATATTAGTGCTCCATGGAAAATATAATTCACTTGTAGCTCCATGAGAGGGCAGTAGAAAAACGTTCCTATGAGTGAGCTCTTATCCTGCATCCCATCTCTCCAGCTTTGTTCCAAAATGGAAAGAAGGAAAGAATTCATAAATCAAGCTCTGTGGAAGGTGAATCTAGGAAGTGATGGGGTGAAAACAGCTGGTTTCATGAAATCTGTGGATCAGGGCTGAATATCCATGTTCAAAGAAAAGAAATGTGAGAGTGTAGTGATGTGCTGAGGTTCAGGGATACTCCTGAAAGGGACAAGAGGAGGAAAAGCCCTGGAACCACCTCTGGCGTCTGGATTGAGGGTCCCATGACAGCAGGAGTAATCCACAGGTTGCTGTGCTTGCAGCTTGGGAAGCCTTATTGCTTCGCCTTCTGTACAGGTCAATCTCTGGGTAAACAATTGGAGTCAAGGGGGACCTTTATATGATGGGGGATTAACATGCAAAGCTCTCTTAGCAGATGGAGATGTGTGAAAGGGATCTCTCTCTGTAAATAAACATTATGCAGTACAGCGTACATGTTATTGCAGAGATGTATACACAGGCAGCAGTCTTGCTAGTTCCAAGGACATCCATAAAATATCAGTGCCTCGATGGCTGGTTAAAGGGGAGGGATGACAGATGTGTCACAGCTTTGCTCCTTCACGTCCTGGGGAAGCACAGTGAAGAGTGCTGTGCTCAGTTCTTACTCAGATTGTCACAGGTAGAGGACCCCAACAGCTCAGAAGGGTGCTGTGTGAGTATTGGCTAGCAGATGTTACCCCATTCACTAGGATAACAGCAAAGCAGAGGAGGAGAACTATGGTGGTCACATGGCTGATGTCACTGAAGCTCATCTCCAGGACCAGAGGAGTCCCATGGAGGAAGCTGGCAGTCTGAGAGAGGTGATGAGTGGCTCTGATGTTGCAGCCCTGCTTGCATGATGTCACAGAGCTTTGCTTGCTGCTTCCAGTGTTGTGGTGTGGATCTGATTGTTGCTTAGCTTGTTTCTTAGCTTGTTTTTTTGCTGCTTGAAGTATTACGTGTAGGGGAAGAGGTGTAAACCTAAGAGCAAATGCTTTCCAGATGCTGCCAGACCTACCCCACTCTGTTCTTCTCTGCCTGGGACCAACCTGAAATCAGGAAGCAAAAGGGGAGCATGTTCAGCCTGCAGAGGAATTCTCTATGCAGTATGAGGTGGTTTGTTTTCTTCCCTCTCTTTTACAGATAGAAGGATTGTGAAGGTTTTTGTTGTAATCTCTCATGTTCAAGCTGTTAAAATCCAAAGTGGCATAGTCATCCTGTTTTGGGAGATGAATAAGATGCAGTTTTGTTGGCTGCTGTCTGCACAGATTTTTCATCCCTGGATTGGATGCTTTTCCAAAAACCTGATCCCACTGGTATCAATGTGGGTTGCTGTTTTTTGTTTTTTTTTTTCCTATTTGTTTTCCTCCAGTTATGCTGATCACTGGGAAGTCTGGAGATAATGTGTTTGATAGGCAGAAATTCCATGTTAGTTAGTGTCACTCAGCTGCAGGTGAAATGTGTTACAGCTTGTGAGAAGATCAGCTAAAGCCAATTATAATCTGGATGGCTCTTCCTAGCCCCAAAATCTGTAGCAAATCCATGGTCTCTTTTTTACACAAGGAAAGCCTCCCTCCTCTTCCACCTGTGTGTCTGAGTGTCGTAGTTTCCTATTCTGGAGAGCTACACTTGTCATCATTAAGGTGTAACGTTAACAAAAATCTTCTGTATCTGTCCTTAAAATAGGATTCTACCAGGTAAAGAAATTATTCTGGGATGTTCTAGTAACTGAGGTAAATTTTATTGGAGAGAGGTTTTTGTGTGTGCAGTGTATCTGTGGATACATCTGTATGTTGTTGTATGTGCTCCCCAAAGGGAAAGATCTGTTTATGGTTTATAAGCCTAAGAATCCTGGTTGGTCTCATCTGGCACATCTTTTCTTGGACATTATCAGATGTCCTGGGGAAAGGCTCTCATGAAAACTGCAAACCAAATCTGTCCAAACAGAAGCACATCTTGCGACTCGTCCCAGATGCTCTTATCCCCAGATAAAAGGAAGCATCGTGAAGATGGGCCCGCTGGAGTATCACTAAAGAAATGGCACCACCATGTACATTTTTCTGGGTCTGGCACAGAGATGTTAGCCAGGCCTTTGAAGAGCCTCCTGTGGCTGGCTAGTGATTCAGTGGTGTTTGTGAACCTCTGCTAACCAGGCACTGAACTGGAAACAGGCCATAAGCTTTCATTTATTACTTGGCAGATTGCAGGTGAGGCTCTGAACTGTAGTTTTTTTGGAAAGTACCCAGTGATTTGATTTCTCTGTCCTCCCCTCTGGTCTGATTGATGACTCTCTCAGCCCTGAGAAGGTCTCTCAGACAAATGATGTGCCCAAGACAGCCTTCCAGTTTGCTGCAGCTCCGTGTTCAAAACTGACAGCATTCCAGTTGCGCTTTGATAAAAACACATCATTAAAATATGCAGTCTGTATGGTACACACTGTACGCAGGATGCAGCTAATGTTTGACAAGATAGCACAGCATTAATAAAACAGCAAGAAAGTAGGAAGTGCAAGCAGTTTTGTTTGCATGCCGACGAGGGAACCTTTTCCTGCTTTCTCCTGGCTATCATGCTATTTGTTGTGAGTTTTGTGAGCCTCCCCACCTCTGGGAGATGCAGCTGAACCTTTGGGTGACTAAGTTCTTGCTTGGGATTGTTTTTCCCAAGGCCAGTGGGAAAAACACATTTCTCAGTCTAATATCTTAGTTGAGTTCTGAACCAAACTGGGACTACAGTGGCTGCTTAAATCAGTGCCTGCACTCAGCTTGTCCCACTGGGAAGTGGGGAGGCTGCATTCTGCCTGCCCTTTTCTAGTTATTTTGTGCTAAATTTCTTGCAAACTTCCACCTCTCATCAATCAGACTTAATATAAAAGCCTTCTGCAGAGCTCCCAGGGTCTGATGGTCCCTACAGCAGCCACTGCTCACACTTAGCTACTCGTGATTACAAAAGCAGTGGGGTAATCTCAGCCCCAGGAAATGAATGAGTTTATCTTAGTGTTCCTTAGTGTATGAAAATAAAACCAAGCTGGTCTTGCTGAAGTCACCCAAAGCTTTGTGATTCTTTTTTTTGCTTGCTTGCTGTAGGAGAACCCAGCGTTGTTTTCTGGTGTTGTTACTGGTTGATACTGGTGTTGTTTTCACCCAGTATCCTCCCAGAGAGAGAGTAAAAAATGTTATAGCTATAACTGTTTGACTTACTGCCTAGAAGGAGTCTTTAAAATCAAGACATGCTGAAGAAGAGTCTTCCTTGGATTCTGGTGATGCGTGTCCTCCAACTCCAGTTAAAACCCTTTCTGGAGATGCTCACTGTAGGCTGTCTGACCAGAACAAAGAGGAATCTGATGAGAAACTCACTGGGAATGAAGGACTGGGTGAGAAAGCTGCTGAGGTGCAAGGTGACGTCTCTGCAGCTGATGAGCTGCCACAGTCTCTGGAGGAAGGGAGAGCAGCAGGGACAGACGTGCCCAGCAGTCCTGGGCAACCTCGAACTGCATCTCCAGATGCTGAAGCTGCTGAAGCAGATCAGCTGGCAAGCCTGGCTGTCACCGTTGACACTGTGTCTGCTGATGAAAATATAGTAAATGAAATGAGGGAGGAAGCAGCTGATGTGAAAGCTGACAGCAGGCTGGATGCTGGCAAAGTAAGCGACCTGCCTGCTTGGGTTTGGTTTGGTGTGGAATCTGCTGTGGCTGTTCCCACTGCTTTGTGAGGCCCTGATTCAGGAAAGCATTTGGAGCACTTGCTCATTTTCTGTTTAGTCAGCGTAAGTGCTTTCCTAATCAGCAGTGTGTTCCTATGGGGGGGTGGGGGTGGCAATAAGTGCTCTGAATTCCCAGATTGGTTTCTTCAGTACTGAGCTAGGAAATATTCTTCTATGCATACACAAAGTGCTGTCCAAAGCAACTGACA
This sequence comes from Phasianus colchicus, assembly GCF_987193195.1. Lineage (NCBI taxonomy): Eukaryota > Metazoa > Chordata > Aves > Galliformes > Phasianidae > Phasianus > Phasianus colchicus. The sequence goes on along the minus strand of NC_143458.1, from coordinate 1,920,785 downwards.
GGCAAAAACCCTGGACTGTGACGCATGTTTCAAGTCTTAGAGGAGAAATAAGTCTCAGCTTTCAGTGCTGCCATCTGTACTAAGCAAGCAGGTTTTATAATGAAGTTCACACCAAGCTCAGCTGTCTGTACTGCTTTGTTTCTCTCCTTCTGTTGTTTCTCTCAGCTTATGTAGAGATGGGGCTAAAGTGTAAAGTGAGCTGCCAGCTGTGATGTTTACAGCTCTGCAGGAGGATGCTGAGAGGGAAGCGTGAGGTCAGGGGAAGGGCCATACCTAGGGGCTGGCTCCTGAGCTGCAGCTCATGCCCAGTACCTTTGTAGTGCTGCCTGGGAGGAGAACTGGCAGTCAGTGCTGAGCTGCACCGAGGCAATTTTGCAGGCTCTGGCAGGAGATGAACTGTTCTGCATCATGAGGTGCAGGTGGGTTAACAGCCTGGACCCTGCAGCCACAATGTCAGATGCACACCTTTCAGTTCTGTTGCTTGTCTTCCAGAAGTGTTGAAAATGATGCCTCTCCAATCAATTTTCTTTCTGATAATTTTGGAGCTTTCTCTGGTGTGTAATGTCTAAGAAATGATAAACCATATGAGTGATTCTGGAAAACATGTGCTTTCCTGAAGAGCTTAAAACCGAAATCTTTGCTTTTATGAAATCTTTTTCTCTCTACATGTTTGGTTACATCTGCTGAAGTCAGCGGGACTACATGGGTGTTAATGTTAAACAGTTCTGTATCGTTTTATTGTGACTGGGAACATAGGAATCTGCACTGCAAGTAGGGACAGCAAGGTGCTGGATTTTTGAAGTGGCGGAAAAAGCTGTGTTCTGTGTGGCTTCACGATTTACTCAGTGGCCCAGGGGTTTCTCAGAGCTGTGGAGATCCTTGCAGAAGGAATGAGGCAGTAAGCTAGTGCCTTTATCAGGGATATTTGAAGAGCACTTCTTTGCCTTCCCCAATCCCATGTCCTGTGTGCATCCTCCTTTCCCAGCCCTTTCTCTGTGGCATTCTGTGATTGTCTTGTGGGTTACCCCCTTAGCGTCTCCTAATACATTCGTTCACCTCAGACATTTGCTGTTTTTCTTCCTTATGGTATACAGAGATCAGATCTGTCTTCCAGGTATCATTTGTTGTCTTTTTAGTTGGAAATGCCTAAACGAAGCTGCAGGGATAACACATGTACATATCTCCTTTCAGCTTTCCAAAGTATCTGAGAGCAGTGAATGCATGGAGGACTTGCAGGCTTCTAAACGCCTAGACCAGGAGCTGATCCAGCATGTGGTGAGTTGCCAGGAGTTCCTTATCCTCTGGGTATGGGCTTTGCATCCCTCTGGAAACACACAGCCAGCGTAAGGCTATAGCCATCTCTTGTATCCCTAACTCATGCACTGACCTTACTGCTATGGCACAGATCACTGGTATCACTCTCTGCTTAGCTCCCTTTGGTATTCAGGAAGACTCTTGGAATACTGAAGCACGCTTGTGCTTAGCAAATTCCTGAGCCAGCACAGGCTGTATCAGATGAAGAGGCTTGACCAAGGACTGTCTGTTTGGAGAGCAGTGCTTCAAGAGCCATCTCTCACTCTGAAAGCCCTCTAGCTCCAGGGATGTGCTTTCCAGTTTGAAGCCAGACCCAACTCAGGCACTCAATAGGATTTCCAGGTCTGCCTGTGTGGTCCTGTCATGTGTATTGCCTATGGTAGGAGGCTTGTGGTAATTCTGCAGTCAGGTGTGGTGAGAGGCTTGTACTGAGCAGGAATTGCAGAAAAGTGCAGGTTCGTTCTGGGGGTGAGGTAATAGCTCTGGCAAAGTAGGTCACTCATAGCTGAGACTCCACTTGGATAATTGCAAAGTGGAAAATAATAAGCGATATAAAATCATGCTTTAAGGGATGAAACAGCTTTTTCTAAGGGAAATGTGCATGGCTGAGAGTCCTGGCTCTTCCAGGGGGAGAACGTGCAGGAGGGTAGCCCTGAGGTGAGGGGTGAAGTGCCCATCAGCATCTCTTCATCTCTGCAGGGAACTGCTGCTGCCATCTGCCAGTGGGAGCGGAGGCAGCATGGCCAGAAAATGGCTGCGAATATCATTATCTATCAGTGTTAGTATGAGCCTGTGTTGGCAAGTGGCTGCTGCATCAAACAATACCTTTTCTAGAGCTTGCTTGTGGGCATGCGTGTGTGCTCTCTCACACGCTGTGTGTGCAGCCAAGTGTGTGAACCCACAGCCTCTGCCAGTAGGGAGAATTCGGGGCGAGTAGCCCATGGGCAACTTGCAGGAGCTGACTTCTAGGAAAAAAATATCTCAGAAGATCTGCAACAATACTGGGAACAGAGCAATAGAGGGTTGGGGGCTATAAATGCACTGTATCACCTGTGCCTGCTGTGATCTGTGGCATGGAAGAGCACATGAGATAGTATGGCAAGGCTCACTACCCTGTAGCAGTTCCATGATGCCCTTATGTGGAATTGCAGTCCGCTGGCATTGCAGGGAGAGTTTCCTTTGGGACCATCAGGGAGGAGAGCCTCACTGCAGTGCCAGTGCCCCACCTGTGATGGTTCATGCCGGTAGCTCAGTAACCTGTTACCTGTGTGTATCCCTACAGCTTGGAAACAAAACCCAACTTGGTGCTGTCTTGCTGCTGCCAGGGCCATCTGACTGCAGTACAGATATAATCTGTGCTTGGATGAAGGCCTGAATCTCAGTGTAGCCATCTCCTGTGTCCTATAAACCTTTCTAATTGTAGTAGCTCTAGATATTTGAACCGAATTGCTGTCAGTGGGATGATGAGTGAGGATTCCTAAGTGTGTTCAGATTTTTTTTTCTTGTCTGTCAGAATCTCTCATGGGACAAGTGAACTGATCCTATTCTTTCTTCTTCAGGACTTGGCTTTCCAGAGCCAATTTTGTGAGCGGGTGTTGGATGTAGATGCTCTGTCTCCTGCTTTAGACAAGTCCCCATGCAAGGTAAGTGCTTTATCTGTGATTAGGGCAGGTTAAAACACTGCATCGTGGCATACTAATAGCAGGATGAAGCTATTGGCATAAAGATTTTGAGGCAGACGGAGTACTGTGACTTCAGGGAAGGGATCGGAGCAGCAGTTCTCAGTAGTGTGTCTGCAGAGATGCAGGGAGTTGCAGCCACTCTTGTGAGGAGAAACTACACAGACATCATACTCTTGGGAAGAGGTGGTTGTGAGTGAGGCATGTGTGCAAGCTCACAAGTGTGTGCATTCACTGCCCCCAGTTACACGCATAGATAGCTGCTTTTCCTGGGGAGTGCAGGGAAGCAGTCTGTTTGGCTTTTTTCCTGTTGCGTGTGTATTTGTTCTGCTTAAGAGAAGGAAAAGATGAAGAGAACTTGTGTAACAGAGCATAGTAGCAGAAAATGAAGAAATGGAGGTTACCTTCCATTGACAAAGAAACTTAATTTTAGGCATATGCTTGCTTTGGCTGCTTTCATGTAGGGGAAACAACAGAATCCTTTCAGTCAGTGTGTGGCATATGAAGGAGTGTACATATGCATGTACACATCTGCTTCCTACATCACGCTGGCCTCATATGTAGCTATGTTAGGGCAGTACTGACTGAAGATTGCTGTGCCTCTTGAGATTTTTATCCTCGTCATCTCAGCGTGTTGCCAAGTCGTCCTTCTCAGCCCCACACTCCTATTGAGCTCTCCCAGCTATCCCTCTCCTGCACCATCTCAGCTCATCAGCGCGTTGACTGGAAGAGCATGCTGCACAGCAAAGCAGAGGGTCAGGCTCCAGCTGGGGTTTACTCAGCCTTGCTCTGATTGTAAGTGAGTTGATCAGCTGCATTGGAAGAGACCTTGAGTGGCAAACTCACCACCTGTCCAGCAGAGAGGAGCAATCCAGTTTGTTAGGTTGTCTGGAGAATACACCTGTCCTCTTGTGCCTAATAATGAGCATAATCAGATGTGAAGGGAAAACAAAACATATGCCTGCTGTGTTCTCCCCCTTTCCCTCTTGCTACAGCACAGACATTGTGCATACAAATGTCTTGTTGGAGCAGACACATTTTGAGTTTTTTACAGCCTTGTCTTGAGGAGGGAGAGGTGGATTTGAAATGGTGCCCCCCGCAGAACTGCAGCTGCTCTTTTGTGTCAAAAGACAGGCTATTTCAAAATGAGTCTCTGGATTGTTGGAATGTGTTTATTTCCATGTAATGGACTTGCCTTGCTTTGAATATACTGGCAAAATATTCTTTCTTTTTTTTTTAATAAAAAAGACCTCTTCAATGACGCTACATATGCACGACATTGGAGGCTTTTGGTTAGCGTGTTTTGGCAGGAGCTGTGTTAGATTGCAGTGGCAGTGTGGGCTGCTCTCTGCTAGACTTGACTTCTCTCCTGGCAATGAGAAGGTTGCTCCTTTCACCCTTCACTTAGCAGGCATTTAAAGTGCTGGCATCCTGCTTTGCTGGCATTGTTACCAAGCTGAGGGTGATGGTGGTGAGGAGCTGGAAGCAGGCACGGCATTGGAGCTGTCACGTGTTGGAGACCATAGAAATCCTCCTCTCAAGGCCTCTTGGGGACTATGCTGTATGAAGAGGAGACAGCCTATTATCTGTCATCCTGGCTTTGTATTGTGTGTGAGATCTTTCCTGTGGAACTCAGCCCGGTGTTGAGCAGGACAGAAAACCAAGCTGCCAGCAGTACTCAGTGCTTCCCAGGGTCTGCTGGTGATCCTGGAACAACAAGAGGGTTAAGGCTCTGGGAATTTCACAGGCAGAGCTTAAAATCCAACCCTTGTTCCCTGCAGGCATGTGCTTTATTCACCATTCCAGATATGTCTGCATATTCCTAGAGTCTGGGATTTCTGGGAGGGATTGTCTGGAAAGGTATGTTGGGCAGGAATGCAGCAGAGGTCCCAGGCATGGGCTCAGCAGTGTAACCTGTAACTCATCATCTTTATTCCCCAGAAGACCTCATTCTTTGTTTTTCTGGCTGCTTTCCTCTCACAGGCAGCAGTGGCAGAGCCTGCTTTGAGCCAGGTGATGTTTTCTGGGCTCCTCAGTTCTCAGGAATTGAAGTCATTATTTAGGCTGGAGAGGTGGGGAGCTGCTGGGAGAATTCTGACCAGGCTGATATGATGAAAGGTGACAGCACTTGCAGGAAATCCTTCCGCTGTTTGCTCTGCTGAACATTTGCATAAATTACTGCTGTTTTAATTGTGTTATTTTGGCCCTGCTCCACATTACATTCCTGCATGGCAAGGCCTGAGCTCACCTGCTATGTGTGGTCCCCTGGAATTTCTGGATGGGCTTTGAGGACCCATATATAGCATCAAAAAACCTCATCAGGCAGGATGGGCTGCTGGTTCTTTCTCATGTAGGACTGAGGGTTTGAAGAGGGGGCCTGTTCCCCTTCCTTGGGTGAATTACACAAGTGTGTGTGTATGTATGTCCTTGCTGGGGGGCAGAGGTGCCTGGTAAGTGGCAGGTGGGAATAGGAACAGCTGACTATATTATATTGAAATATTTGTTATTTTAAGTATTTCCTGTTTCATAAGTAAGCCACCTGAAGTCACTCTGAGCGTGTTATTGAGGGACCAGTTTAGTCAGCAGCATCCAGACTGATCTGCTCTGGAGGGAATGGTCAGAAGTCTCTGGGTCGGTGTGACTGTATATATAGTGCCCATTGTGGTCTGTGTGGGAACCAGGATTCAAGGCAGGACTATTGTAATTCTGGTCACAATCGATGCATTAGTTTTCTTTATGGCCACAGTACATTATTTCATGTTTGTATATGTGACATTCCTGCTTTAAAAGATTTGTCCTACATTATTCAGACAGTTTATGGTTACTTGGATATGTAAGATGACCTCTGCGGGGGAATAAACAACCAAAGCTGATGTTGAGAGTGCTGTGTGCTGGCAGAGAGTTCATCTTCTGTACTGCGAAAAACAACCCTGAGACCAATAATAGTAACACAACCTGGAGAACTGAGCTCCCTGATGTCTCTGTGCCGATGGAGCCATTCCTCCATGTGTTCCCACGGTATCTCAGGACCTTGGTTACATGCAAGAGAGGAAATTAATGCATTCAGCTGGGCATTCTGGAATGCCCTGTGGATGCACTTTAGTCCCTGGGCTTGGTGCTGGTATGTTAGACCACAGTGCTACTGCTTTTTGGTGGAGCCACTGTAAGGTCCTGGGAGGCTTTGATGGCAAAGGAGCCAGCAAACTCCACACTGTTTGCTTTTACCTGCAGGCCCAGGAGCTGGGAGAAGAGGAAAAAGACCAAAGCAAAGCCAGTATAGATGAAGAGCAAAGCAAAAGAACAAAAGCTGCTGCGAGGTACGGTACAAACAGCTAGAAAAGGAGGCATAGACAGCTCTAGCTCCAAGTGACTTTCCTGTCTTGTCTGTCCCTGCTGTGCTCAGGTCACTGTAACCTGTACAGGAGTTCCCCACAGAGCACTCTGAGTTCCTGCAGTGTCTCACAGAATCTCTTCCATTCAATCTTTCTTTTCTCCCACCCCTTTAGTATCACCTCAGTAGATTTCAGCATAGTTTCAGCTTCTGGCTGGGAAGACAACAAAACTGCCTGCCTTGCCCTTCTTCATGACTACCCCCAGATGTGGAGCTGGCTTTTCCATTTCCCTTTAGCTATCTGGCTTTTATCTAAGGCTGTGATCACTCTCTTGCCATGATAGTCTGTTTTCTGAGTATGCTGTGCCTTGGGACATTTAACACAGGTGAATTAGGCCCTAACCATTGCCTGATAACAGACCTTGCAGATTCTGAGGTCAGTCAGTGCTGGTTTGGCAGGAGAGTTTAGCTCCAAAGTAAACAGTCCAGTTCCACTTGCTTCCTTAGAGGAGTCTTAGAGCCACTTGGCCTCTGTTTGGCCAAGCATAAATATTAAGCTATTTTGTTATCCTGCTTTGTGGACATCTCTATAATGCAACAGCTGTAACCCCAGGAGCACCACAGGTTTCCCAACCTTTGGTTGCTATGAGGACTAGACTGTCTAGAGGAGGTATTTTTCCCCGTTTGTGGAAACTTGTTTGAAACAACTGTAATATTGTGCTGAGCAGAGGGATCTGTGGTCTCTAGAGCATCCTGCTCTGCCTTTGAGAGTTGTAACATGTGGCATTTATAGATGAATTGTGTCAAAACTCTTAGCCTCCACACAGAGCTACACAGCATTCTGGGGCACTGGGAACGAAGAAGCTGTTGCTTATGCCAGGAAAACCTGTGAACAGAAGAAGCTGCAGTCCATCTTAATGACTGGCTGTGTGCAATTGGGATTCACAGCTTTGTGCTTGGAGGAGCTGATCACGTGAAGGTCCCTAAAAATGTGTTCTGCCCAAGGAATTCTCTTTATCACTTAGTACCTGCTTCCCAGCTGTGAATCCTCTCCACTCACTTTACCTGTACAGCTATGTTGTGCTTGCTTAGCTTCTCTTCTCTGTGCTTCCAAGATGAAGTAGAACCATAGATGTAAACATGCCTGCCAATTTATTTCCATCTCTAATTTAGACTACAATATGAGTGTTACTAATAGGGCTGATTTATCTTGGGGAAATTCTGTGAGGACTTGCAAAGAGAGGGAGGTAAACCGGCAAAGATATTCAACATTTTGAGGTTGTCAGACAAATTATACCCTCAGCTGCCTGTTAGTCTGGCAGTGCTCGAGGTGGTGTGAATGGTTTGGAGCTTTGTCGGGGCTTTGGCAGCCCCATATTGGACAAATGAAGCCCCTTGGCAGGCATGAGCTTGTGCTGCAGACTGCCCATCTTGAGTCAGCTGCTCATCCCATCTTTGCTCTGTCTTTGTCTACTTGGAGCAGTCACTAGAATCTAATCTATGCTAATCTGATATTCTGTTACCTTTTTTGTGCTGCAAAGTGAGAGGGATCAAAGTGGTTGTGAAGCATCAGAACAGAAGTGTGTTTCTTTAGAAAATGCCAGTCAAGAAGAGGCTGTGGCCCTGCAGCTGGAGGAGGAATTGCCGGATAGCCTAATCCATCTGGAAGAACTTGCAGCCCTGCAAAAAGCGTAAGGGCTTCATTTAAGTCCCTAGTCTTGTATGCATAACAGCTTTTGTCCTCTTTTTTTTTTTTTTTTCCTGTTCTCCCCTTTATTTGAAGTTACTGTGTGAGGCTGGCACGCTAGGCGATGCAGTTTGGTGGGCACAGCAGAGCTTGAGAGCATCTCAGCATGCAAATCCAAGCAGCTGTTCTCCTGGCAAGAGTGCCGAGGTAACAGTCTGTCCTGTGGAGGGTGAGAACAGCAGCTCAGCCCTTGGGGTCTGTGGTACAGGACTCTGTGGTATGGAAAAAGATCTGTTTGCTTTGTACTTGGAAAAGCCTCTTTACCAGCATCACTAATGAGGCTAAGCATTTACACACCTAAGATAAACAGTTTTCCACAGCAGTTTGCTTGCTGAGTAGTACTGAGGTTGGAAGGAGGGAGGGGAAAAAAAATCCTCACACTTTTAGAGTCACTGGCAACGCTGCTTGTTTTGGGATAACGAGGTCAGAGCAGAAGATGGGAGAACTCAGTTTCTCTGCAAAAGCCAGTGGTCTGTCACAGTACTAAATTGGTGGAGTTTGCTGATAGGTACCTGCAGTTTCACTGCAATGAAAGTTCTCAGTAGAAGTGAACATGCTGACTTTGCTTTCTGTGTCAAATGACAGATCAGCAGAAGTAATTGGAAAAAATAGGCAATGCATCTATCAAGACAAAGTGGTGGAGTAGCAATCTTTGGTTGGAAGACAAGTTTCTCCTTTTTTTTTTTTTTTTAAATTTGGAATTGTGTAAATGTGCATGTGTTGCACATCCACCACGTGTGTGGTTGGATAGTTATTTAAACAAAAATTTGAGCAAAAAGAACAGTTTTAGGTGGAAGTGCTTGAGGTGCTCTGCAGAGCAGCCTGATAAATGGCACCTCCTGTAGGCATCTGTGCAGTTGGCCCGGAGCATGCAGTGTTACAGGGGAGCAGTAGTGAAACAGGATTTTTCCAGGACCCTGCTACCCTTTCCTCTCTCTCTGTTCTTTTGCTAATGGCTGCATGAGTAACCTTTTCTCTCTGACTCAAGGTTATATTACTAGAGCTGCTATTTCCCTGATTCCAGGCAAGACAGAGATCTCTGCCTTATGCTAGCAGTCTCGGGGCATGATGAGAAGACCTTGCTGCTTCAGCTTTCACTAGCACAGAATAAGAATTTTGTCCTCAGACTAATCTTCGTTTCTCCCTCTTCCCTTTCAGCCTCTTTCAGACCTTATAATTTTGCTACTCTGTGTCTGAAGAAAAAAAAAAAAAACTTAATTAGAAACAGATTGGTTTTGAATTTTTGGAGAGCTTAGGGCTTTCTGTTGCCTAGGGCTGGCAAACTTTAGATTGTGATTGCAGAAAAATACCTGGTCCATTAGAAATGTATTGCCAATCCCTGGGTTAGAAGCTGGTGCTGATTGCATGTGCTTTTATGGTCCTAGGCAGGATTTCATAGCTGCTAGATCCTTTGTGAGGTGAGGCTGTTTCCCTCATGAGGTGAGCTGTAGGTCCAAATAAGAGTCGTTCAGGACCTAAGTTCCGTTAGGACTATGTTTAATTTATCAGTCAGAGTTTAGAAGTCAATGAGAGTTCCAATCAGTGGTGCCTGGGAACATCCCCAAGCTGCTATCTGAGATAAAGTGCTGCTCGAAGCTTAGAGGATGAGCTGTGTGTTCCTCAATGGCCTTGTGAAAATGTTTTCCTGTGTTTGCAACACTGGAAAGTTCAGGATGTAAGGCTGGAGAGTTTGGCTGGCAAGCATGGGGATGGATTTGTTTTCCAGGCATGTTGTAGGGAAAGTGGCAGCATGAGTTCTGTACCAAGCTTGTCTTCTACCAGTGTGCCCTCCACCTGCCTCCACTGTTATTCCTCACCTCCTGTGAGCAAAACAGCAAGTGCTCCACAGCAGCAAATAAAAAAAGAAAAAAGTGGCTGCAATCCAGTGGAGATTCTGCATTTCCTTTCCCTTCATAGAGAGGAAAGCTGGTGGAGTAGGTGGCTTTCAGATTTTTGGTTTGGAGGTGATACTATGTGTGGGAACACTGCTCGTTCCCGTTGTGTTACTCGGTTCTCTCACCCTTTTGCCAAAGGAGCTTTTTCTTTTTGATAGGCAACCTGAGAAAGAAATAAAACAAGAGCAGTCCTTGACCCAGTCTAGTGAACAGTCCCTGGAGGGAGTAGCCAAGGAGCTGGAGAAGGAGGTCGAAAAAGACAAAACGCACTTATTGCAAGCAAAGAAGGAGAAAATCCAGCAATTCCAAGAGGAAATGAGGCTACAGGAGGAGGAAGAAACTCAGAAGCTTTATGAGCAAAAAGAAATATCCCTCAGGTACTCTTTCGTTTTTCCTATTTCTCCTCCCGAGTCTTTCCCAGGTGTGATTCATTGCTGGTGGCAGCAAGTTTGTGCTGTGTTATAGGCCACTGTGAAACGGGAGTTGCTTTGTGGAGTTGTGGGTGAAAGAGGCAAGAATAGAGCTCTTGAGGTGAAAAGGAGCACGGGGCTCCATCCTGACAGTGACAGTAAGAATCTGCACATCCTGAAATGGGTAGTGGTCTGCTCTTAGTGCTGCAGATGCTCAAAGCAGAGTGCAGTCTGCCTGAGGAAAGCTTTCTCCCTCATACAGGCAAGAGAGCATCTTCCTTGTGTCCTGTCAGAAGAGCTATGATTCGATGCACATGCAACTTTCATAGAGCTGTGAACTTGTCTCTTATTGTTAACCTGGGAAAAGTTTCTAGTTCACTGCTTGGAGCTTTACCGCCTGGCACACTTTCAAACCTTGGTTTAAGTGGTAGTAATAGGGCTGGAAATTGGGGCATTAGAGAAGATGAGGTTACCCCAGAGGAGCTATTTGAAGCTCTGGTACTGCGTGTATTACAGGAGGACTTCCAAACAAGACTTTAAGGAATACGGCATGGATTTCTACGTGCAAAACCCAGCCAATGCAAGAAGATCTAATGGCAACCCAGGGAGCAGAACAGCAATAGGAGTGGTGTCCTCTGTTCTGGGGGATTCTCCTCTCAGAACTTGTATTATAAACATGAGGGCCACCCCACATAAGCTCTTAGCAGCACACAGGCAGCCAGAAAAGGTACCTGGACATGAAGCACTGCAGGAATGCTGCCTTGGGTGCAAAAGAGGACAAAAACTGCACCTGAAGGGAGAAATGTCTAAGCAGTGGGAAAAAGGGTGTTGTGCAAAAGCATGAAGCTTCATACTAATGCATCCAGCTACCTTGGCTGGGAATCTGCCTTCATTTCATGGAGTTCATTTTTACATACCTGGGAAAAAAGTGCCGCCTATGATGACAATATAGTGAGCCTTTAAAATACACCACAGGAGCATGGTGCTCAGGGGCTGTGTCTTGTGAAGGTTTGGAAGGGAATTAACTGTCTGGAACCTTGGGAATGCATCTCTCAGGCAGGTGCACTGAGTGGGAGCTGATCTGCATGCCTTGGGGAGGTGGTTTGAAGACATTAAAGCTTCCTGAACCTTTTTTTTTTTTTTCCCCCTTTTTTCTTCCTCCTGGCTGCTCATCTCTCAGGACACTGAAAGAGAATTTGGCAAAGGTTTGCGAGGAGGAAGAATTACGTGTGAGAAAGGAGGAAACTGAAAGACTCTCAAAGCTGCGAGCCACCATCACCTCTGAGACTGAGGCAGAGAAGGAGAAGATAAGGTGAAAAGTTTTGCCACAACAAGCAGGAAGCTGCCATCCCTAGGGACATAAACTGTGGGTTTGAAAGGGAAGCATCTTGCATGCCATCAGCATCCACTCGGGGGATGTTCTAGCCAGTCTGAGCTTCCCATAGCTGCTGCCTTGCCTTGTTAGAAAGCTAGGAATCATGAGGACCCAACTATGATGCTGTTTGCTGTTTATTTCCAAGGCCTTTGCTGATTCATTTGTTCCTAGTGTACGTTGGTTCTCAATTTCTTCTGGAATTTTCATGTCTGCTCTTCTCTTAGCTCTGGTTCCTAAATGGAGCCCAGTGTTAAAGTACCAAATTCTGACTGGCTCCTCTGCTCTTGTTGTAACCCTACCAGGTCAGAGCAAGAGCTGGCACTGCAAAAACTAAGAGAAGAGTGGGAGTCCCTGCAGGTAATGGAGAAGGAGAACATGGAGAGGAAGAAGCAGCTTGCTTTGGAGAAGATGAAGCTGGAAATGAAGGAAGCTCAACAGAAAGAAACAATCAGGCTAGAAAAAGAGAAGGAACAATTCCTAAGGGAGCTTAAGGAGAGATTAGAAATAGAAAAGAAAAAGGTGAGACTCATGTGTTACCAACTAGAGCCAGACCCTTGCTGTTTATGCTGACCTGGCTTGCATTGGAATGCTGAAGTTAAATAAGATTAAGTAACACCTGCATGTGTTTTGATAATGACTCTGTTAAAACACAAGGAAAGATGTTTGGCATGCTGGAAGAGCTGTGATTGGGCTGGGGAGTGTTCCCCTTGTTTTGTTACAGGGGGGACTAAATAGTTATTTGAGTGGCCATGTTGCATCTGAAGGAAAAAAAAAATATTGTTTATCTTGGCCAAGTGAAAGCAAACTTACCTTATCAGGCTAGAATACCTCTTGGGTGTTGCTTTAGCACTCTGGAAAGCTTGAGGTTCTTGAATAGAGGCAGCTGATAGTCCTTCTGTGGGATGGCATGTCTGAGATACACTGAGATCTTCTGGAAGGGAAAACATCCAGAGAATATACTGTATATTACTTGTTTTGAAAGGGGGTTCGCTGTGCTTTTGATGCTTGTGGATAGAAATTAATTGCAACTGCACATTGTGTGGCATGTTCCTATAAACGAAGGATTGTCAGCAGACTGTTTGGCTCGTGTTCCTGTAGGCTGCAGAGGAGCTAGAGAAACAGTTTGCAACTGAACTCCAGCAGCTGAAATCTGCAGCAGAAGAGAAGCATCGAAAGGTAAAACATGGTTTCCCTGGAATGTAAATTGCTTTTTTGTTCCACTCTATTTCCAGGTGTGGGCAGGGTGGCTGGCATTAATTTTTTTTCTACTTCCTAAACATGGTTCTGGTCTTGCTCAGTATTTGGGCATGTTCCAAGTTAGAGGGTGGTGGACTGTACATATTGATCTTTGCCATGCTGCTTGATCTCTGTAGGAGGATCTTGAGAGATCTTGTCAGAAGGGTGACAAGTCTCTGTGGGTGGTTTTCATGGCAGGTCACTTCTAGCCTGCAAACCCAGATAGCGGAGGCACAGCGGAGTGAGGAGGCTTGGCTGCGTGAAGACTTACAGAGAGCAGAGGAGAAAGTGCAGCAGAAAGCATACCAAGTAGCAGAATATGAACGTGAGGCAAGTATTCATCTTGGATGCTGAACGTTCTTTGTTCTCCATTGAGGTTTGTGAGGTCTGAGATGCAGAGTCCCCTGCCCAGGGGTGACAATGATGCGCATCAGGGAAAGGGACACTCCTGCAGCAGCATCTTTCACAGAGTGCTTGTTTGCTACTGTCTAGGCTGTGGCCTGATCCCACTTGCAAGGTTCTCAGTCCTTCTGTTCATGTGTGAAGCTGCTCTGTTGGGGAGAGCCAATGCAGTGATTCAGTGAAGCCTCTTTGTGTCATCATTGCAGCTCAGTGAGCTTATGAGTGAGAAACGCCATGAAGTGGAAAAAGACCATGAGAGGAAAATGGAGAGGATGAAGGAGGAGCACCAGGAGGTCCTAGCAAGGATTCGGGATCAGTATGAAGAGGAGGTACTTCTGGGGAAGTGCAGTGGACTGGGAGATCACTGTTGGCCAGCTGGACTGTACCTGGGCTGGCACTGCTGCTTGTTAGCTCTGCTTATCTCAGCCACTCCTAAAACTGGGGCATCTCATTTGTTTTAGTGGTTTTGCTGCTGTGTAAAGCAAACTGAGGCTGAAGTTATGAGGTTAACCTGTCGAAGCATTCTGTGCAAGCAACTTCCACGTGCATTTGTGGACTTCTGTATTAGGGAAGCTTTTTAATGGTTTTATAGTTGCCTGTTCTGGAAAGCTTCCTGTCATACAGTCAGCAGTGTGTGTGACAAAGCCCTAGACTATCATGGGTCATTTCTTCTTTCCTAAGCCATCTTCATAACAATATTGTGCCTATAAGCAGCAGGCTTTAATCTTGCTGAAATTGTTATTTGCTAAGGACATGTTGTGTGATGATCTGGTTATACAGAGTGTGTGTCCTTTGTGTTCATGGCTTGCTGAAGAGCTTCACTCAGCCGCCTTTTCTTGTTTGTATTCTGTGACAGGAAAGAAAGCAAAGAGCAGAGCTGTTTGAAGGCCTACGAGGTGAGATGGCACGCCTCCGACAGCTTCATGAAGTGGAGGTGAAAACTCTGCAGGCAGAGCTGGATGAACGTCTGACCGCATTGCAGCACAGGCATGGGGAGAAGGTGAGGAGACCACTGCCTGGTAGTTTGGGACTTGGCTGCTTTGGCGTGGCTACTGTGACACCTCCATGCATCTGCCACCCTCTGTAGCCAACAGTAATACAAGTGGCAGGTCATTCTCTCCTGCTATTTTTTGCTAATAGCTCTGGTGGCAGAGCTCTGCCTGGTGGATGAGGAGCTTGTGCCATTCACTCTAAGTTGACATCTCTGTGCAGGAAAGGAGACTCCAGGATTCAGAAAATGAGCTTGAAATACGTGCAAAGAACATTAAAGCAAGATCAGTGCAACTTCTTAGCCAGGTGAGTCGGCTGTGTTGGGCTTGAGACATTTCCTTGCCTGAGCTGCTCCCCTAGCTGCTTCCTCATGGATTGTGTCTGCCACCCAAGTTACTAGGTTTCAAGTTAAAACTTCTGTCGTGAAGGCTAAGTGTTCTTAGTAGTAGTCTCACGGTTAGTGGTATTTGTGGTGAAAGTCAGTGCCTTGGGAGTGTTCCTCTGTTTTGGGAGGCAGTATGTGAGTTCTGTCACTTACAGGATGGGATGAAGCAAAACAGAGAATAGTGTTCAGGTAATCCTGAATTGTCTTGAAAATTAGGCCTGACTTGTATTTCAAGTGTTGCTGAATATCAGCAGTCTCTTCTACATGTATCCCTGTGTTCTGATAGTCACCTGCTTTTTCTGCTGTGTTTAGGAGGAGTCTCTGAGAAGGAAAAAGCAGCAGCTGCTAGATGAAGACAGACGGACTGAGCGAGAAAGAGATGTATGTATGCCTTGGCTCTGGAAAGGATCTGTGCTACTTTGGTTTTAGGGAGGGTAAGGGGAACGCACTAGAACCATGGCTTAAAAAATGAAAGCTGTGTTGTTTTCTAAATTTTGAGTTTGCAGATTCCTTCCTGCCCCTTTGGCTTGACCTGGAGAGTCTTCCTGCTGGGAGTTTGGTTAGCTCAGAGGTATTTCCCAAAGAGAGCAGGGAGTCTTGTTCCCCTAGGATTGACGTATGATGTGTGTTTGTAGCTCTGGGAGCTCCCATGAACTGTGCAGATAGCAAGTGTCTTGCATGCAGTGTGCATTCACTCCATTGTCAGGGAAGCCTGAGAGATTTTTTTGTTTGTTTGTTACTAGGAAGCTGCTTTAGCTTCTCAACTCCGTCTAGAGGAGAATAGGAAGGAGCACACCAACCTTCTTGAGTCCATCTGGCAACTGCGTAAGACTCTTGAGGAGCTCCAGGATCAGAAAGCTGAGCTGGAGGCCCAGGTGGACTTGTTGCAGACTCGAAGCCAGAGGCTGCAGAAACGTATCAGGTGTGTGTCTATTTGTGAGAGATTTCCTGTAGTGCTCAAAATCTACGTGGAGACTGGTGTTGTCTGGAGGTGTTGTATGAGCAGTTCAGTTGTGTCTAAGAGCAGTGGCAGTAGGTTGTCTTAATGGTAGCTGTCAAACTGCTTTGCTAGTGTCTGATGTACCCCAGCCCTGGATATAGAAGTCTGTATCTGCAAACTGCTATATGAAGTCTCTTATTTGTATTTATTCCTGTATGTGGGAAACTGTATGAGACAGCAGCTGTAAGCTGTTGTGAATCCTTGTCGTCAGCATGTTTCTGTGTTCCCACTTGTCTTTTATGTCTGGCCCTTTCCTTTCTGGAATCTGGAGGTTGCTTTGGACACTTGCTGGTAGTTTACTGGGCTAGGAGGACCTGCAGTCTAATGAATTGCTGCCATTGTTGCCTTTTCATGTGGCAGTGAGCTTGAGGCAGCTGTCAGGAGCAAGCAGGAGACTTTGAAAGAATTGGAGGCAGAAGAAAGTGCGGAGTCTCCCAGAAGGAAAGCTGAGCTCCATGTTGAAGACCTGAGAGAAACTATTCATGCTGTGAGTAGAGCTGTCTGCAAAGGCATTTGCCTTGTGAGATCTGAGGCGGTAACTTTGTGAAAATTCCAGCCTTGGCTCTTTCTGCCTAAGCTTGTTTCAGACGCATTGATGCATTCTTCTTTGCCGGAAGACATCAATGTTTTGTACTCCTTCTTGCTTTCTGCCTATTATTAGGGGAAAAGGAGTGTGGGATGCCTGAGTGCCCTTGAAGTCAAAAGCAGGACTTGAGTCAGGGATGGAAACGTCTCTTATTTCTTAAAATATCACATAAAAAAATATCCCCAGCACTAGTCTTGGATCAAAGCAATAATACAGTGACGTCATCCAGACATCCATTTTTGCCCCTAATTTGATTCTAATGGGGTCCTAGGGTTCAATTTTCTTGTGCATATCTATTAGTTTTTGAAGTGTTTCCACTCTTCAGCATTCATCCAGAGAGCCTGCTTCCCCACCTTCTCAAAGCCATGAAGACAGCAACTTCCAATTTGATCAGTGAGTATCTGTATACCAGCTACTTCAGAAAATGTGGTTTTCTTGTTTTGTTTTTTTTCCTTGGGTTTTAGAAGCGAATGTTTTTGCTTGAGTTTTATATGTATATGCATTGCATATACAATTTATTTTGTGGGAGGGATCTGCATGAGGCTTGCTGGATGGAATGGCTGGCACAGAAAGCCAGAATTGTACCTGTTTCTTATAGAGTCAGGAGCTACATCTCTGCTGAAGGAATCTCCATCAGAAAAGCCAAAGAATTCCTGGTGCGTCAGACCCACTCCATGAGGAAAAGACACACAGCACTGAAAGCTGCAAAGCAGCAGTGGCACCAAGATGTGCAGAAAGCACAGGAGGTGGTGCAAGATCCTGACAACTCCCAGCTCCTGGAGGGAATGCGCAAGAACCTGGAAGAGGTGAGTCACTGAGCACTGGCAGGCATCCATCCCATCAGCAGGGACGAGTTCACAGTTGTAGCTCTGTAGCAACTTTGCTCTTGCTTGAAAACTGATCCTTGAGTACTTACCAGTTCTGCTGATACATCAACCAAAGACAGGGAAAAGCTCTTAATTTCCTTCGTTGACAGAGCACTCCTGTTTGCAGATTTTTGCTGCAAAGCTGTCAACTCTGTTGGATGCAGGATTAGGAAGTGACACCCCTTTTTCCTTGGAGTGATGTTGCCTTGTTCTTTCCCTTCTGCACATTCCTTTTTGTTGCTCTGTAGGACTTGGGAGCGGTTTTAATCCAGCAGCATGATTTCTTGTGCCAAGTAGAAGTGAGATGGTGAAAATCACCATGACCACTAAAGTAGATAATTTCCTGTTGTTCTTGGGTAATTTTCCTCCTCAGCACTGCTATTTGATCCACTGCAGGAAGCCAAGCAGCTGGACAAGATGAAGTCGGCTATGCGGAAAGGACAGGTGCTGCTGAAGAAGAAGGAAGAGAAGCTAAGCCAGCTGGAGTCCTCCCTGTTGGAGGAGGTAAGCACAAGCATCCTGCTTGGACCTGCCCAGCTGCACTCCCAGTTTGCAGAGCTGTTGGCCTCCTCCCATAGGCAGGAGTCTCTGCAGAGCTTTTGACTGAGTTGTGCTTTGAGAGCAGAGTGATGGGTCTGTGAGAAGAGTGGGAGAGAGTAGGCGAGACAAAGAGCTGGAGAGAATGACTGTGGTGCACATGATTCACCAGGTCTGAGGTTTGAGATGGAGAGTTTGTCCCATGATTGCAGCTTGCCAGTCAAGGCTACTGGCATCAGGGCTTGAGTTGGTTGGAAGAAAATCTGCTAAATGAGCCCTCAAAGCTTCTTAGATCAGAAGCAAATCTATGTTAACACTGATATGCAGATTACAATATAAACTGAACTCTAATTAGAGTTGTTAGACATCTTATTAACTGTCTGTAACTTGGGCGAGATGGCAAATATTTCCCTTTGCTGATGACATCTGGACTCAGCATTAAGCATATGACCTACAAAGCAACCTGAAAAATCTGCATGATTTTTGCCTAGGGAGAACGAGGGCAGGTCACCTCATGTGAGGTAGAATCCACTTTACTTTCCTTTTCAGGACAGACCTTGGAACTTGTCCAGCTCTGCTTGTGAGCATGCGGCCTTAGAGCAGCAGTGTAAATGTAAATGCAAAAGACTTCTGGTGGTCAAGCACTTTCTGTTGGTGCAAAGAGATGACCCAGCCATGCAAGAACTATAAGGCATATTTGATGCACAGAACATTTTGACTTCTGCCTGGAAGGGATGGTTCATGCAGCTGTTAAATTTGGCCTCCAGTGAATGCATGTGCCTTTTTCAGAGACCACACACTCTCTTTACTATTCAGATGTTGCTGCTGGAGTCTCAAGACTCTTTTCACCTGTTCTGTGCCTGACCATGCAGTCCTGCCTGTGTAGATGAGCTGTAAGCTGTAAGCAGTAGTCCAATGGCTTTGCTGTTGCAGAGACAGAAAGCAGGTTTTGTTTGCAGTGTTTCCCTTAATCAGCTTTCAGATGAAGATACACTGAAGAGTGTTGCGTGCAAGAAGATGGTGACTTTTGATCTCAGCAGCTCTGAGGACACAAATAGTATATCCAGTGCAAACATACATCTGCCAAAGTGTAAGTTTCTGACTGGTTTGATACTCTGTGCTCAATGCTTTTGGCACGGTCTGGCTTTCTCTTTTGCCTCTCAGTTGTATCTAAAGCTGTTCCTGTTTTCATTTGAGTCTAAGGCAGCTTTGCTACTTATGACTGAGACTGCTCTGTATATAACATTTTGCTTGAAAAACTTATTTCCTGCCTGTAGCAGTGTATGAGAGGGATGGAATCTGTGCATGAACTTGCCTCTTAAATCTGCCCTCATTTTTACTGTGGAGTGCAAAACATGGCTTCAGCTGTTCCTTCTCTGCTGCTACAGAGCTGTCATGCTCTGTCAGTGTCCAGGCTTTCTCCTCACATCTCTGTGAGAAGTTGGTGCAGTTTCCTATGTCTGCTGCTTGTGCTTTTCTATTTGCCTTCTGTTTCTTTCAAATGAATCTTTGTCTCTAGTGCTCTGTCTCACTGAGCAGAGACTGATCAAACTCAGCTCACTGTGACACAGCACAGAGTGAGTCTCCTGATAAGGAGACAGTGTCTCCCTCACCTACCTGATGATCCCTTTTTTCCCTTCTCTACTAGCTGACCTGAGAACAGAGGTACAGATTGCCCTACAGCAGGACAAGATCCAGTACTTGACAAACTCTGTGCAGCACATCACCAATGAACTGAATGGGGTCCTTGGCGTTCTGAGTTCTCTGAACACCCTCCAGCCCCCACTCTTCACTTCAACACAGGTGCCCCTGCAGGTTCCCTGTGACAGCATTCCTCTTTCTACGTATTCCACCTTGGCAGGATTGCAGGCAGGTGCCTCCTCGAGGTCCTCTGCTGGGATGTCTGTGCCCGACCAGTGGGCCTGGGGCACTGGGCTGAGCTCCAGCCGCTCCTTCGTGGCTGAGCAGTCAGTGGACCGTTTTCTGGCAGAGAAGTGGCACAAGTACTTTCCAGGTAGGTTTCCTGTCCTTACACCATCTCATTGTTTGCTTACGACTTCTGATTTCAGTCCTGTGTGTTCTTTATCAGCTCATCATGCCAACCTGTACTGCTGTTAAGAGTAGTGTTAATAAGATCGAGAGCCTCATTCCAGGCAGTACAATATATGTCCAACCATGTTATCCTGCCTCTAGAAAAGTTTGGCCTCTGACATACATGGGAGAAAAGTTATTAAAGAAATGAGCAAAAAGGAATCCAGATCTCCCAGAAGCCTCCTGTTGGTTAGAGATAGGGTTCAGCATCTCAGTTTCCTTTATAACAACACTGAGATCTTGGCAGGTTGTTCCACTTGTAGGGACAGCGTGTCCGTAACAGGAAAGCAAATGCATTCAGATTATAAAGCGTGCTGATTTTTTTGGTGCGGGGACCTGTATTTAATGTCTGTTTCCCAGGTGGGTTCCCATCATCCAGTGGAAGTTCTGGTCCTTCAGACAACAAGCTGGGATATGTACCTGCAGGGTAAGTGTCTTTTCAAGTGTTCTTTTTTTCATTGTATTGCCTTTATTTGCCTGGAATAATTTTTAGATTAGCTGATTTTCTTACCTACTTGTTCAGTGAAGCAAATTAGATATTAAGAAGATAAATTAGATATTGTTGGTTACTCACTGCCACATGCCTTGAGACAGCAGCTTTATTTCAGAAGCCAGAGTTGTGCAGCTAACACTGATCTCAGGAGCAGAATCCAAGGGTGCCAGCTGTCTCCAGGCAGAACTCTGGCTGGCTCTGCTGTGGCAGGTGACACTGGAGGGGTGACACTGCAGGCTGCCTGTCACCTGAGCCTTTCTGATGCTACACAGGCTGAAGGAAGGACAGCAGCCTGGTGGGATGGGGGCTGTTGCTGCTACAGCTCTCCTTCGTGATGTGGTTGGGGAGAACATTAAGAGCTCAGAAGAGGTTGCTTGCTAACCTTGGCTCTTTCTTTAGCTATGCTTTTTCTCATCTCTAAGTTTGTTTCTGTCTAAGCCTGTTTCCCACTTCTCCTGTCTTTTTTCTCTCTCAACAGTGAGCAGATGCGCGTGTTCCAGAGCCGTGAGTCAGACAAGATGAGTATTCAAGGAATGATTGAGACCAACAAGAAATGGCTAGAAGACTTCAAGAGTGATTCAAGGGTGTATCCTTTGCCTGGGTCTGGTCTCTAATTGTAGTCCAGCTTCCTGCAGCAGGTAGGAGGAAACAGCAGGAGGTGAATGAATCAGGAGCCACTAAAGGATTGAACAGCAATTTTGAAGCCTTAGCCTCTATTTTAGTGTCCAGTTCTGCAAAAGAATGTTGTTTAGTAGTTGGAGCACGAGTGACCTGGTTTTTTCATCTTTAAGCTGTACTTACCTGAGAGGTTCTCCTTCCCTTTTCCCAGTTGCGTTGTGAAACACAACAGTTTGAGACAGTAATGTGAGAATTTTGCCTGCTGTTGTAGGCATGCGGTTGGTGCAGTTGATACAGGCAGCCAGGTGTGAGGGAGCCATGAGTGCAGCCAAAGCTGTGTGTGGCAGTTGTGACTTGCAAGCTGAGGTGGCCACATGGCTGTGCAGGGCTCCCTAGTGGAGCTGCCCTGTCTGGCTCAATTTGGAGATGTATAAGTGAGTGAAACCTAATGGGAATGTTTCCAGGTTTGTGTTGTAACAGCATTATGCTGGGGCTGTAAGTATCTCCTTTGCAGTGTACACTGATATTAGCAGCAAATCCCTCAGGCCCTCTGATAGCGCATGCTGTCCTGAGCACAGTGCTCCTTTGAATTCCATAATCCCCCTTTAATTCCATTTGACTTGGATGCAGAGGGCTGAAGGCAGCACGTGTGCGTGAGGCTGGTTCCTGCCCCTCAGTACCTGCCCTGTCTCCTGGCTGTGCTCATGCCTGCTAATCTCTTGTGTAAGCCATGCTTTTCCTTAACCCAGCTGTCAGACCTCTTTTCCCAGGTACAGAGAAGCCCCCTGCCAGCAGCTCCAGCCTACTTCAGCTAGGGCTGGATGAAAACAGACAAATTAAAGTGTACCGTTACTGAAAGGTGGGACTGGATGTTTTCAGCCCTCGACTCTGGGCACAGGACCTGGAGAGATGATAGCTGGGGGCTGTGCAGTCTCCCTAATGATGCGGTGGGTTTTGGTGATACCCAGCCATCTCTGTCTTTGTGCTGTGCCCTTGAAATAAAGTCTCTTTACAAGACAGTGGAGGGAGGAGGAAGTGAACTTCCCAGGTGGATTCTTCTAATCCTGTAATGTGTCCAAATATACTTTATAGACTGTTTAATCCAGTGGTGAAATATCAGGGCTTCAATAAATCAACAGTTCTCTCATTAGTATTCTAGAAACTGTGAGACATAGCTGTGAATCATGGAGAACTTTGAGTAACTGGTCAAGGGGGAGGACATGAATCTAGCTGAGACTTTGCTAGAGGAAATGTATCAGGAAATGAGCCCACACTGATGCCCAACAAATGCTTAATTACAGATGAACCAAGTCATCTGGCTTCTGTGGCGAGTGCATGAGCAGGGGAGAACGGGCAGTACAGTGGCTATAGAATTGGGAAACAGCAGATTTTGACTCTGGGAAATGTTCCTCTCTTCTGGTGTGGAAACAATAGGAACAAAACCAAGGGTGGTTTTCATGGCAGATATTGTAGGAAAGAGTTCCCTGCGTCCTCCTCTTTCTGCCAGGCTGGCCAGAACTGTGCAACTTAACTGTGCTATGGGAGCTCAGCTCATGTATTACAAATGTGCTGATGGCAACACGGAGCAGGGATGGCAGGAGAGCACAGAGCAGTGTCTGCTGGTGCAGGCAGTGCTGGGGAACTCAGCCTAGTGTGACTGCGAGGAGACAAAGCCCCATCTGCATCCTTCCCTGCCCTGGGGAGTGGGATCTGGAGCTCAGCAGCTGGGGCTCTTCCTGCACAGCAGGGCTGCGTGGCAGACCTGAGTGCTGGGGGCTGGCCTTGATGCTTGGAGCAGCTCTCCCAAGACCTTGAAACAAGGCTGGG
This sequence comes from Phasianus colchicus, assembly GCF_987193195.1. Classification (NCBI taxonomy): domain Eukaryota; kingdom Metazoa; phylum Chordata; class Aves; order Galliformes; family Phasianidae; genus Phasianus; species Phasianus colchicus. Next base: position 1,898,003 of record NC_143458.1, on the reverse strand, counting down.
AGCAGGGCTGAGGGGTTGACACACGTTGTGCTCCAATGTGAGCTCACACCTCAGCAGGTGGCTGTGGTTGTGGTGCTTTGGATGGGCTGCATTCAGAGCACAGCAACGTCCTGCTGGCATGCAGAGGTAGGAGGGGGCTGCTGGAGCCAGAGGGCTGGGAGAAGTCAGGCCGTGCTTTCATACTGCTAAGTGGGGAAAGTGGTATTTGGTTGTTTTATCAGTCATTCCTCCGAGCTGACTTTAAATATTTAATGCTTTAAAAAAATGCTGTACCATTTGCTATTTTGTCTGATGAGAAGTCTGCGTTTCAAGGGATCCCATCTGTGAGAAATCAGCTTCAAAGTCGCTTTCTCTGGAGACAGCCGATGCGGGGAGGATGGCGAAGTTGCTGCTCTTCACCCTTCAGTGCTGTTTGTGCTTCTCAGTGTGGCTAATGATGTGCAGCAGAGTAAAGCACAGCTCCCCCTCCTGCTCTGCTTCCTGGCAGTTGTGCACTGGCACAACGTTGCAGCGATTTGTGCTGGCAGGGTGGCAGGGGAATGTTTACATGCAAATAGAAATATATTTTTGATGAACATTTTAAAACTCTCAGGAAGAATGTCCGTATTTGCATTTATTTTTATTCTTTTGGGGCTGAACTCCTTAATATTTTCTAAATTCCTCAGCCAGCCTTTGTCGTGGGATCTTCTGCAGTGGGTAGCATCACACTCCCAGCTGGGCTGAGCTGGGAGACCTCATGTGACCACAGGGAATGGCAGCTGTGTGGGGCAATCCCTTTTCCATAGGAAGGGATGGATGGAAATGCAGATTTCCTGTCTGCTGTCAGATTATGCCAATCCCTGTCTGTAGGGATTTTGCTTTTGGTTTCCCAGCTATTGGTGGAACACGTGGCAGAATCTCTGGTTATATTTTGGACTTCTGGCTCCCTGAAGGTGGGGGGAGGCTGTCAGCATGGTGGATGCTGTACCCAAAGCCGTGCAGCTGAGCTCAGTCTGCATTCTGAAAAGCATATATTGGTAGTGTGGGGGAAGCGCCTGCTTTCTTAGCAATAATACATTTTGAAACATGTTTCTTCTTCCTGTTGAAACTTGTGATGGCTGTATCTGGTTTTGTAAGCAAATTAAATCAACACGAGTCTGTTTTGTATGAGGTGACGTTTGCGGCTTTATTTTTCCTTGCTGAGCCATCCAGTTGTAGCCTCGGATAGCCAGCTCGTACTTACCTTTCACATCTTCCCCTCGCTTTTCTCCAGGCTGCTTCATGTTTTGTCTTGTCAAGGTCATCTCTGGCAATTTTTAAGACCACTTCAGCTCGCTGTAGCTTTATTACCATTATTCTATTAAGTATCTGGCCACGGTAGCAAACGCAGGAGCAGATAGAAAGCTGAAAAACAAAACTACAAAAGCAATTCTTCACGGGGCTCTCAGCCAGCAGGACAGCTTTTCATGAGCTTGTATCCTGCCCTTTTCATAAAACTGTCATCCAGACTCATTACAATGGTTGTCTCCCTTCTGAGCTTCGTGTCAAGGCTGTGAGCCGGGCTGTGTGCCTGCAGAGCAAGGCCAGCCCTGCGGGAGGTGCAGGAGGGGTCTGGGTGCTCTCCTGGCTGCTTTGTCCCTGCCCTTGTATCCTGGGATGTGTCACCCTGCTGGGGAACAGGGCCTGGCTCTGGGGCTGCTCTTGGATCACATAAATTGGGTTAAAAGTGGTTAACTTGCAGCTGCTGTTTGAAGTCCTGTGCTGCTGTGTCGCTGGGTAACGTACCACCAAGGAGGGTTGGATCTGTGCTGTCCTCTGCCCATGGTTTGGTCCTTTCCCCTTCCCACCACCTGCCAGCAGCCGTGGGACTCCACAATCCCTCTGCACGTTTGCTCCTTTGGGACTTTTTATTTCAAGGTGATCTGGTTAAAAACTCAGCTTGTCTTATCTCTAACACTGGAGTGAAGGCTCCAGTGCTGGGGGACTGCAGAAGTGTAACGGAGGCAATGACAGAAGTGATGGGGAGAGGGAGTTCAGCACCTGTCCTTGTTTTTCCACCTCTGACTTGAGCGCAGCTGGAAATCCCAGGTTCAGATGGATGGGGATGGGAGGGCTCTGGCAACTGTAATATGATTTGAGCTCCTGGTATGGCAGCAGCAAGATACAAAGACAAATGTGGTCTTGGGATGCGCGAGGCACGCAGACACACGGAGGGGCTGCGCTGCTGCTGTGCACAGCTGTGCTCTGCATGCAGGGGGCTGGAAGGAAGGCAGGCAGTTGCTGCTGTACGTGCTGGGTGGCGAGGGGAGCTGCTGAAGCTGAAGGACAGATGAGGTGCAGGAATAATCTGCTGGCCGTGTAGAAATGGTGGGTGATAGCTAGATGCACGTCCTTAAGAACAAAACACAAACCACCCCCAGACTTTGAATTACATGTTGTGCTGCTCGGCCATAGCAAATGCAAAGGTTGTTTTGGTGGAGCACTGTAAGGGCTGAACCCAGTGCTGAGCCACAGACCTAGCATGCTGTTGAGCCCAGGTAATAACTGAAGCAATCAAGTCTCTTGGTTCCTTACAGCTCTTCTGAAGCAGCTGCTGGGCACAGAGCACAGGATGGCACTGAGAAACCCAAATTCACGTCTGAACTCTGCATGCCTTTTGTGTTTGGGAGGCAGTGCTGTCATCCTGCTGAGAAGCAGTCCAAAGCAAAGCCATGGGTCTGGGGTGTGTGAGTGTGCATAGGTCTGCATAGGTATATAAGGAAGAAGAGGATTTGCTTTTCCTGGAATGCTGGTACTGCATGTGTTGGAGAAATTCAACGATTAGAAGAGCAAGAGGACAGTGCATGATTACGGTGCCAGAATGAACACAAGCTGTAAGCTCATTAAGGAGCTTGGAGTCGGCCTGCTGGAGGAGGGGACGCCTCAGTCACTGCTGCTCAGAGACCACAGTGCATCACTACCAGAGCTTTGGCTCCCCAGGACAGTGGGAGACCCTTGGAGACTGTAGCCATGCTGGGGACCCTGATGACAGCACTGTTTTTTGTGGTGAGAGCATTTGGACAGGTGAGTTGGAGCTGGCAGCAGGTAGGATTTAATGCTTTCTGTCTTATTTCTAGAACTGTGGGTGTTGTTATCTTGTCAACTCTAAGCTAGTTTGAGCACGTTTGAATTTCTGTGGCTGTAGCAAAGTAGATTTATCAGCTGCTTTGCAAAGAACTGCAAAGTGCGGGTACCTAGGCTTTCCAGTCTGGTGCACTGGTGCTGCAAATGGGGAGTGAATCTTGGAGCTCTTTGGGCTGGGGAGGCAGGAAAACCACCCCGTTTGCTGCTGGGGGCACCTGACCCTACAGCAATACCTTGGAGCTGGGGGAAGAGGATGAGGGTTCCATGCTTGTCTGGGGGGACACATCCTAAAGCCCCCTGAGCAGGAGGGTCACCTGAACTTAACACAGTGCCACATGGCATCAGCTTTATCCATGACATCTGTGTTTGCTTTCACGACTTGCTTAGCTTTAGTTCTTGTCATTTAAGAACTCAGCAGCACAATCTGCTTCCTTTGTATCTTTCCTTCCTGACCTGCTGCTTGTGACCCTGTAGTCATCTCTGATGGCAAGCATGATGTCAGGTGGGAGGAGGAAAAGGCAGCAAGCATTCTCGTGGGCTGTGAGTCTCACTGGCTGTGCACTGTGGGACCAGGACCTGTGAGAGCACCCAGTGAGAACTGCCCATCAACGTGGTGCCAGGATGACAAGCTGAGCATCACCACTGTTAGCAAGGGTGTGATCAGTGGTGATGTGCATGCAGGAGCAGCTCTTCCTGTTGCTCATCCACTTCTCCCCCATTCTCTCACCTGCTGCAAATCCTCTCTCCATCCAGATCGGGACCAGCCTGTTCCAAGAAGAGCCCCTGCCATACCTTGTGTACCAGCCCCTGCCCTGGCAGATCCAGTGTGTGACACAGAGCCGCCGCACCAGCCGGGACAGTGATGTGAGTGCTGTATTTAGTCAGAGAAGGCAACTGCTAGGGAGGAGAGGGCTTGTTTGCTGGCCCTTGTGCAGCCCTAGGCCTTTCTCTGGGCACCTGTTGTACCCAGAGTGTGCTGCCAGGCTGCCTCACTGGTCTGTGCTGGCATTGGGAGGCCCTTGATCGGTATGTATGGAAAGTAGGGTGCCTGGCATGCACAGGGCTGCAGCGAGGGCAGGGATTGGTGCAGAGCTCAAATAAAGAGCAGCAAACATCTGTTAACCAAACAGTCTGCTTGGAACAGAAGGTTTGGGCAAGGGGGAGAGATTTGTTCTTTCCCTTGAAAGACAGAGAATGGGGTAATTCTGGGAGGCAGGGCATGCTGAAAAATGTAGGATGGTGTTTTCAGCCAAACTCAAGCTGTTATCTTGCAGGGATGAAGATGTTCCCTAGCAGACCTGACATCCCAGGGGCTCTAGCACTGTGATAGGGTTTGGAGCTGAGGAAACCAACCCAGCCAGTCTGGTTCCATGCTGGTTTGAAATGCACCCCTAGTGAGGTTAGGCTGTGCCAGTGTTCATCCTAAGGTGTTCCTAGCAAGTCTCACAGATCAGATTTTTGATACAGAGCTCTTCTTTTTGCTTCTCCTCGGAGGACTTCTCACAAATGCGAATTAATTAATCACTGCTCTGTAGGGTTCTTTAAGGGAACAGTAAGTATTTTCAAGTTTCCCAAAGGGAATGGATAGCAGACAGCTCAGTGGAGCCCTGTCCCATTCAGTGCATCCCCGCTGGCTGGGAAGGACTGCTCCCACTGACTGCATTTCTGTTCTGTGCCTTTCTAGAGAGGCAGGAGCTCACGTCACAACAGCATCTACTCAATTTCTGGAGATAAAGGTGAGTGTGGAGCTGGGGGGAGGCAGTGCTGTCCACGCAGACAGCAGCACGTGTGTGTGTTTGATCCCTGCCTCCCCCTTCCCATGCAGCCTGCCCCACTGGAACACGTGGCTCAGGCTATCCCCCACTTTCCCTCCTCCCTGCTCTTCTAAGACTTCCAGCACTCAGCAAATAGGATTTGTCTGCTTCTATTCTCAGTGCAACCCCGTCCAATAATCGGATGAAGGCAGGTACAGCGATGCTGGGGTGGGTGCTGCAGCTCACCCTGCACACCCCTCAGTTAAACAGCTCTGTCTCACCTGGCCGCTGCGTTGGGGTTTTCATTGCTGTGATCAGATGAAGGGTCCCTAAGGCTCCCTGGGCTGGCGGTGGCACTCGTTTTGGTTCAGCAGTGGGCTGTTATTGATGGGCTCTGTCACTGCTGAGCCTCGCCGAGCTCCTCCACCCGGTGTATTTCTCACAGAGCTGTCAGCAGCCCACACAGCTGGGGGTTGGGTTCTAGAAACTCACAGCTCTAAGTGCCCCCAGCGGCTCCCCAGCCTCTGGCATTTGATTTTTGCAGCGGGCAGGATTTACAGCTGACGATGTATCTTGTTAAGCAGGGCAGGAGGGAGCCGATTCCCAACGTGGACTTTTTTATGTATCTTTTTACTTCGCAATTTCTTTTAGGATGTGAATAAAAATGGGTTCAGGTGACATTGGTGAGTTTATACAGCAGCATCTGGCATCAGGATTCCTGATCGCTGCTCGGGGGGTGCTTAGCAGTGACACAGTCGGTTAAAAGAGCACTGCTGAGTGGCTTTGATTCAGTTCCTGTTGAATTTCACAATACTTCCCTAATGCCACATTAAGCGTGGAGTGGGGAGGGCTCCCATTTATCAGCATGAGAGCTTTATTGCTGTACAGCGCCGGGCTTTTTTTTCTAATCTTATTTGTGTGTGTGAAAGTAAGTGAGTATCATACGTGGTGATTAAACGTGGGGAAGCTGAGGTCTTTGGGGAGTAAAGCTGTGTAAATAGAGGGCTTAGAGCTGCCGGGAAGGCTGGGCTTTTCTCTGCCTCCTGCTTCTCTGCTCTTCTGTCCCTGTGTGTGCTGGTGGGCTCACAGCTTCCTGATGTCCCTGTGCTCACGGAGCTCTTTGGTTCTCACCATAGGCAACGTGACCCCCGATGCCAGCAGTGAGGGCAAATTCTTCAGTGATCCCTCTGAGAAGGCAGCTCTCACCATCCAGACCCACTTCAGGAGATACCAGCAGCAGAAGCAGGGGAAGAAGTAGCTGCCTTGGCCGTCGTGCCCTGCACCGTCCCTCCTTTTGTGTGTTATGTTCCCCAGCGAGATTTGTGGCCGTGGTGACCCTGTTACCTAGCTCTTGGTGTGTGTAGATTGTCTGCTGGTCGCTGAGATCTTTTTCTTGGTGGCTCCTTCCCCGGACAGCGTTGCCTTGAAGACCGAGGTGCGACCACAGGGCTCCTGGTGGGAGCCTGACATCCATGTGGCAGAGCTGGCATTTGCCAGCCTTGGTGGAAGCACAGTGCTGGGAGCTGCAAGACTGAGATGGGGGGAACAGGGCACAAACAGCTAAGAGCAATTTGCAGCAGTTAAGCATCCAGATGGGGCTCTTTCTCATCAGCTTCAGCCCTCCTCCGTGCCTCTGTTTTGGGCTGGAGCTGAGGCAGGGCAGTCACCTCTCCTTCCCTTCCTCTTGGACCTGAACAGGGATGTCCCCCAGGCTGTGTGCTTCAGGCACTGAGGGAGCAGGAGGTGTGCTGCGTGCTGTGACCTGGTTTCTTCTTTTCTTGGGGAGTATTGGGGGTCCTGGCTTCAGAGTGGGGCTGGGGATGAGATTGTGTTGGGGCTGCTCCTTTCCCAGGCAGCCCCCTACCACCTCAGGCTTTGGCTTAGTTGTCAGCCTGTTGTTTTGCCCTCTCTTTTGTTCCAGAGTTTTGCAGACCACAACACCTGTTCCACATCTGGCAGGGACAGGACCTGAGGTACTCCTGATTTACAGCATCCATTTTTGAGTGCTGGCTTTAGGATGTTGCAGAGTTGTTGAGAAAGAGGAGAAAATGAAAGCAGAGGTAGGAGGTGCCGGACTGGGAAACCAGGAAGTGTTTGAGAAGCAGGTGAAGAGATCCAGGAGCTATAGCACAAATGGAAGGGCCAGGAGGTAGAGGAGATGCTGACTGTGAGCAGTGATGCTCTGACCACTGGAACGTGTTCTCAGCCGCCTTTTTGCTGGGTCTGATGCCAGAATTTCTGTACAGAGCTGCTGATGTTGTGTCCTTCACCCCCTGCCTCGTTGCTGTGCAAGGCAGTGAGCTCTGGGACATCCTGGGGAGGGTCTGCAGCTGTGGCAAAGTGGAGAGGGGTCACAGGGAGTGGAGGGAGTGCTGGAGTGGCATGCTTGCCAAGCACCAGGAATTTGGCCTCTGTTAATGAATGCAAAGCTACAGTCTGAAACTGCTGGGGAAGGTGAGGTGGAGAATTCTTGCTAAGATGTAGAAGGAAATCTGTGCTAGCCGATTATAATAAAGACTTTGTAATCTGTTGTTCTTTTTATCTTGCTAATCCACTTACTCTCACAGCTGAGAACACACTTGCCTTTTCTTGCCTCTTCTATTTCAAGTCTGGGATTGACGTCTCAGAGCTGCTGCATGGTTGCCTTGCTGTGACACAGCTCTGGGATGGGCTCTTGGCTCCATGCAAACTCTGCACAGGGTTTGATGTCTAAAATACACTTGAACAGTTTTTGCACTCTTAGAAACATGTAGAAAAAGGCTGATTTGCTTTTCCTTGCTTTCCACTGATTTTGGGGAGAGTCAGAGGGGACAGGAATGGTTTCATTTTACGAAAGCTGCAAGGCAGACCTGATGTGGGGGTGGGCTGATGAGGGCAGAGCTGCAGCCTCTGTGTTGTGCATCCATGGGAGCAGCTGTCCCTAGTCACTGCGTGTCTACCAGCCTCACTGGCTCTGTCACATTGTCCCTTCTTGTCTCCTTACCTTATAGCAAGCCACATACACTATTTCAGGAGCTGCATAACGTGACCTTCAGCATTAAGTTGCCATGAAATCCATGTCTTCCTTGCATGCAAGTTGGAAAACTTGGCATATTGTCTCCAGCCACCTGTTAAAACTGAAGGAGAAAAGCGGTGTAGAAGTAAATGCCATTCACAACAGCTCTTGGGATTTGTGCTTTAAGGAGGGGCATTCCTGTCCGCCCCCAGTGCTCCTTGGCACAGGGCGGCTCTGCCAGTCACCAAAGCTGATGAAAATAGAGGAAATTGTCATTGCAGCTCATTTTCTGGGTCTCCCCTCCATAAAACCCGCTGCTGCCAAGGCAGCTTCCAGCTTCACTGGGTTTAAAGCGTTGTAGGACTCCAACAAGCAGATGGCAAAGGGGGATGTGCTGAGCAGCAGCAGCAAGCAGAGGTAATAAGGGGTGAATGAGAGCCCAATGCCAACAGCATTGGCATCAACTGTGCCCGCTGCTGCCCTCCCCATCCTGGCCCACGCTCAGCCACCGCAGAACACCCAGCTATAAACATAACCTTTATTGCACACAGCGCTGGTTTTTTTTTCATAGAAAAAGGTATTAACACATAAGCATTTGCAAATTGAAGCAACTCCTGTTGTTTTCAGAACAGTAAAATAGCATGCAATGTCTTGGAGACGTTCCTTTGTCAAAACCACCGACGAGATCAGGGGGGGAAAACAAAACAAAAGAAAAGAAGTCGCCGAGTCTTTCCTTGTGCCCCTCTCAAAATGATGTGAAATATATATATGTTTACATATATATTATATTTTCTTTTTCTTTTAATCTGTAACATCAAATTCTTTGTGCCCTGTTTTTGTTCGTTTGTTTGTTTTCCATCTGGAGAAGAAGAAAATAGTTTCATTTATACAAAAGAGTTCCTTATGTACAGGTCCGTGACTTAAATAGAAATAGGGGCGGGCGGGGGCTGAGTTCACGGTGCCTACACCAGCGTGTAGGACTTGGAGTAGGCTCCGGCCCCCTGCTTCTGCGCCCTGCCTGCACCCGATGTGCTCATCTCCAGCAGCGAGTCCCGCGAGCCCCCCACCTTGGAGTGCGTGGTGGTGGCGGTGGTGGTGTTGGCGGGGGGCTCGGCAGGGGCGGCGGGCGCTGGGGCGGGCGCTGGCGCGGTGCTGGCCGCGGTGGGCATGGGTAGAGTCCTTTGAGGTAAGGTGGTGGAGGAGGAGGAGGAGGAGGAGGGAGGAGGAAGGCCTGGGGGTTTGGCGGCGGGGTCCAGCGTCAGGTGCCGGGCAGGGGGATGGTAACCACGGGCCAGGCTGCGGATGGAGGCTTCACGGGGAGGCACCACAGGGCACGGCTCGTGGGAGTCTGGCTTGCGGAAGAAGGCGTCTGACTTGACGTAGAGCGGGAGGTTGCAGTAATCGCCTGAGAGAGGGGAAAGGGGGGGTGTGAGGATGGGGAGCATCGCGCCCCGGTGATGGAGCTGAGTGCCACTGCCTGGATTGCACTGTGCTACCACACTGCTGTGATGGATTTCTGCTTTATATCTACGGTACGTGTTGTGTGCTGTGCCTGTTGCATTTCAGAGAATGGTTTGAGAGGGAAGGGACCTCAGAGGCCGCCTGGTGCCTCCCTGCAGTGCACAGGGACACCCACAGCTCCAGCAGTGCTCACAGCCCCTCCAGCCTGACCTTGGCTGTCTGCAGGGACGGGGCACCACCGCCTCTCTGGGCAACCTGTGCCAGTGCCTCACCGCCCTCAATGCCAAACCTTCTTCCTCATCTCCAGCCTCAATCTCCCCTTTTCATCTGAAACCATTTTCCCTTCTCCTTCATTTTTGGCATCATGCAAAGCAATGGAGAAGGAGCAGGATACCAGCATCCCTCATGGTCTGAGTGTCTGTGATTTCCAAGCACCATGGCTCCCTCTTTTCCTACATCTGTGATTATTGGAACATCTGTCTACAGATGTGCAACATCTGCAAGAGAGGGCCCCATTGAGATCAGGTGTACAACAGCTGGAAAAAGCTGGCCACATCTGTAGCAGCAGACTCCCCCATGGGAACAGATGCACATCTGCAAGAGCTGCGCCATGGGGAACAGGTGCAAAACATGTGGCAACATCTGGAAGCATCTGCAAAGGCGCTCAGTTAGGAGCAGGGTGAAACATCTGGCCACATCTGGAATGGGGCAAGAGCACATCTAGAACAGATGTGGCCAGCTGTTCCTCGTGCACATCTGGAAAGAGATGTGCAAGAGTGGTGTAACGCAGCTGGCAACATCTGGAACAGGTGTGCAACAACTGGAAACATCTGGCAACAGCTGGAACAGCTGGCCTCTGTTCATTGGATCTATTAGAACCTGACCCAATCTCATAGGTTCTGCCAGATTCTGATAATCCATGATAGGATATGAAAAATTCCTTTTAAAACGTACTGATATTTGGAAGACTCTGGAACAGCAATGCACTCTGTTGGGCTATTAGATTTCATGAGGTTCTTTCAGATTCTGTCAGACTCTAATGCATTTTTTCACAACCTGACAAGTCGCTTAAAGCCTACTACAATCTGTCAGAATCTCTTGAAATCTAATAGAATCGGTCAGCATCTATTTTATTGTCAGGCTCTTGAATCTATTGGAATAGTTTTTAATAGTTTTCCAGGATTGATTAAAATACTGCAGGTTCTGGGAAATCCTGACATCACGTTAGATTCTGTCTCAATCTCTAAACATTGTGTCAGAATCTCTTACAACCTCCTGGCATGCATCAGCCTCTGACAGATCATATCAACATCTATTAGGTTCTGACACAGCCCAACAGCTTCTGACACGTGTGTATTATGATATGTGTACCATTTGTGTTTTAATGCAAACAAGCATGCAAAAAGCACGATACCGAAAATGGGCAGAGGGGCAAAGGGAGCATGAAAAGGCTTCTCCTCTGCCATCGCTTTGCAGGAAGCACCTTGCCCTGCCTCTACACCTTATTTGACTCAACTTACTCTTGCTGGCACGGTGTGGGATGGGCACGGCCACGCTCTTGCCGCGCTCGCTGTCTTGGGGCTTGGGTGGGGATGCGGTGAAGCGGCAGATGCCGGGCTCTGAGGGGGTGCTCATGGAGGTCATGCTGTCGGCATTGTCTGTGGTGCCCGTGGTCATCTGATCCGAGGAGCTGTCGGAGATGAAGCACTCGGTGATCTCGAACTTGGCGTGCTGCAGCTGCTCCTCCAGCTTGGCGTGCTCGTAGGCGCGCGCCAGCTCCTCGTAGGTGGACGAGGCGCTCTCGGTTGACACCATGCTGTTCCGGCCCTTGTCTGTAGAGGGAGAGGGCATCAGGTCTTCACCCATCCCTATCCCACGACTGGGCATGCCATCCCCACCTTCCCCTTGCGGGACTGCCTGTGTGTCCCCAGCAGTGGGGCTCAGGAGCCACCAAGGACCCCAAGCAGCCAGGCTGTCCCCCAATCCTTCCGCCACCCAATACTCATCCTCTTGGGTTGAGCCCATGAGCACTGTCCCCATCACATACCGGTGTCCTGCGAGAGGCTGGCGCTGTAGCTGTCGCTCTCAGTGACGGTGATGCCATGCTGGGAGCCCACCGTCCGCCAGTCCGAGGTCAGGGTGCGCGCCGGGGTGGACGCCTGGCACTTGGTGAGGGTCCATTGGCTTGAGTAGCGGTTGCGGGTGCTGTGAGCAGACTTCACACTCTTCCTTGACACAGGGTCTATGGCACAGTGATGACAACATCATGTGGGCTCAGCCCCAGAGCCAACCACCTCTTTACCCACTAGAGGAGATGCCCCATGGCCCGCTTGCCCACAGCACACCCAGTCCAGCACTCACTGGTGCCGGGGCGAATGTCCGACATATCGATGAGCGGCCCTGTGTTCTGGATCAGAGCAGGGTGATGCAATGAGACGCCTGTGCAGAAGCTCTGGGGATTCACGGCTTGGCTGAACTCAGTGTCTGTCACCGGGATCGTGGCTTTGTCGTCTCCTGTGGGGAGCAGCTGCAGCTCAGAGCTCTTTCCATAGCAAGGCCTGCTAGTCTGTGCCCAGCTCACTCACCACATCCCCTGGCATCTCCTGCCCCTCTGTGCACCAGAGCATCCCTGGGGTGGGGATGGGGTGGGATAGGAAACCCCCTCAACCAGAGCACCCCTATGCCCCAGGAGGAAGGGGTCTACCCAGGGACACTGTGCCCACCCCTGCGGTGCCAACACTGTGCTTACCCAGCTGCTTGATGCCCTCCTTGTCCTCGATGAGGAGCTGCACGCGGGGGATGTCGATGTGCAGGCGGGGGCCCTGCGGGGGCCCCTTCACCGGCGTGTCAAAGCTGCGGTTATTCTTGCTGTGAGGTAAGAGGGGACGCACACCCGGCCATTACTGGGGAGAGCCCCCGCGGCTCGAGCCTGGCACAGGTTGGGACTCCCCATGCACCAGCCATGGGCTCAGCACCCCCCGGCCCCCCAGTCCCTGTGCCAGGAGCTCACCCCGGGACCCACCTTATCAGCATCTCTGCCAAGCTCTTGGCATCTGTATGTTAAAAGAGGGGAAAAGAGGATGAGAGCTTTTTGAGCCTTCAGGCATCACCGTGGTACATCATGCAGAGGTAAGGGACTCCACCCCACACACGGTACCCAGCCCCTCTCACCTCGCAGCCGCTTCAGCCGCTTCTCCTTCCTCTTCTTGCGGATGATGAAGAGTAGGGCCACTCCCAGCGTGGCCAGGATGATGGGGCAGGCGATGGTGAACAGCTTCTTTACATCGTCCCCTTCCCCTTGCGCAGACTTGATGGGTGGGATGGTGCCTGCAGACAAGGCGTGTGCTCAGCACTTCAGCCCTCCATGGGACAGCACAGCCCCCCACTCCCCTGCCATCACTCACTGCCATCGTAGTCCAACGTGGCGAACTGTGTGCTCTCATTGCCGCAGCCCGCGCTGTTGCAGGCCTTCATGCGCAGCTCATACCAGGTGGCCTCACGCAGCTCGGTCAGGAAGACCTCTCCGGAGCTGTTGGTGCGCAGGCTCTGCCAGCCCCAGTTGCCCTTGGGGCGGTACTCCAGGACGATGGCGGTGATGGGGCAGCCCCCGCTGCTCCAGCCCTGCAGGTTGAGCCTGGCATGCGTGGAGTTGATGTGGGTGAAGAGGTGCTGGTCCTTGCTGAAGGAGGGCTCTGTGGGATGGGAGCCATCAGCGTCACAGCACGGAGCTGAGGACGGGGTGTCCCCATTCCAGTGTGCCCCATCCCTGAGTTTTTAAACCAAGGAGCTTTGTGAGAAGTAAGGGTGCAGCAGGCGAACCCAGAGATGCATGCACACAGGGAGCCCCCGAGCCAAAGCACCTGCATCTCCTTGAGCTGTGCACAATGGCATACGATGGCAGAGGTTCCGGAACAGAAATAAATCAGCTGCAGTGGCGCTGACTGCAGCAGTGCCGCGTTTGTTTGTCACCAGCCCAGCAGCAGTCAATCCAGCCCTCCTGCCCTGCTCACCTCTGCCGTGGGTCTTGGCCTCGATGATCTCACTGATGCGCCCGGCCCCCACGCTGTTCTTGGCCGCCAGCTTCACCTTGTACCAGGTGCCGCACTTGAGGCTCTCCAGCTTGAAGGAGCGCTCGGAAGAGCTGATGAAGACATCCTTCCACTCCTCGCTGTTGTCCACCGAGTACTGCAGCACGAAGCCTGAGGGTTGAAGGAGGAGGGGGTCTGCGGGCATGGCCAGCACAGAGCCCCCCGGGAGTGCCATCCCCATCGCAGCACAGCCCGGCTGCAGGCAGCCCTCAGCCCGTGCTGAGCAGCTCCGTGCTCTGCGCCCGCCTCCACTACCAATTACTGTGGTTGTGCACAGGAGCACGGGGAGCGCGGAACGTGATTGATTGGTGTGAGGCTATAAAGGGAAAGCCAGAATTAACTAGCTCCCTTGGGAAGCCGCTCGGAAGTTGCTTCTGTCATTGAACGCCGCCTCCTTTCCCATGATTAAGAGTATTAGGAAGCGCACTGTGTCCTGGATGAGCAAACCTGTTACGCTGCCAGCAGCCAGATGTCAGAGAAGGGCACTCTGGGTTTCCCCATGGAGGGGCACAGCAGTCGGAACACGGTGCTGCGATGCCCGGCACAGCACAGAGCTGCTCACCCAATGCTGAGCGTGTGCCCCAAACCGGCATGGGGCTGTCCATGGAGCCCATCACCATGGGGCTGCCCGCACCCACTGCTGCTCTGCCCATGCCTGGCACCTCCTGGCCATAGGGACGGAGCGCGGCTGCCCTGCAGTGTGTGCACAACGGCCCCGTTGCTGTGGGAACCACCACTTTGACTGTTTTGACCTTTTTGGTGATGCAAAATCCTCACTTACTTCCCCATCACATCGCCAAATTTGGCTATTTTCATATTTCCCTTTGCCAATTCTCAAGCAAAGATAGTGGCTGTTCTGCTGCTGCGTATGCATCAGGAGCCAAACAGAGCTCTGCTCCCTGCACCACTGCCTCCATCACCCCATGATGGGAGCACGGGGCACCTGAGCTGCCCCATCCCCATCTCTGTGCCCACCCAGCACCCCGCTGCCTGCCACCCAGCATTCATTTATTTAGTACATGCAGCATGTTTTTAATATTTCTAATCCAATTATAACCAAATTTATCAACAGAGTCCACTGGAGTGAAAGGCTGCTGGCTGGGGAGATTTGCTTGTAATTACTTTCATGCTTTTAATTAATTGTAAGCGAGGTCTCCTTCCCCTCTCCCCGCTCCCCCTTCCGTGCGCAGCTGTTTCCACGTATAATTCATCAGATGAATCAGAGCAGAAATGAGGCTCTGGGAGGCAGGGGTGGTCCCGCAGCCCTCCTGCAGCCCGCAGACACCGGGGATGAACCAGCAGAGCTCCAGAACTGGAGCCACCAGCACCTGCGTAATTAACGGCGTGCCCTTTGTTAGCTGCCTCACTCCCTGCATCCTGCTGAAAAAGGCACTCACGAAGAGCATCATCCCTCCTGCAAGCGTTAACCTTATTTTGGAGCACGTGGGGTGGCTCTGGGGACGTACCTCGGATGGAGCTGCCCCCGTTGTCCCCAGGAATCCATGCCAGCGTGATGGAGGATGCCGAGGTCTTGGACACAGTCAGGCGAGGCTGGTCTGGGGGTACTGTGGAGGAGCACAAATGTTTGTGAGCACCATGCACACCCCGACCCCACAGCACACACCGTGTTCCAGCAGCACGTCGTCACCTTGCACCAGCAGGTTGATGATGATGGTGTCGAAGCCCCAGGTGTTAGTGGCAGTGCAGGTGTAGTAGCCAGAGTCCTCTGCCTTCACCGAGCGCAGCACCAGCGTGCCATTGGCCTGGATCAGGCGGTGCCCATCCACTGTCACTGGGATGGCAGAGTCCTCACTGCCAGGAGGGAACAGAATGTGTCAGCCCCATAGGATTGCAGCCAGCAGCAGTTCCTGTCCCATGTTAGAGTACACAGTACCTGTCCTTGGTCCATTTGATGGCGGGGACCGGCTCCCCGACCGAGTTGCAGGGCAGCCTCACGTCCTTCATCCAGGGGGTGGTGACAGTGCCTCCAAAGGAGATGATCTTGGCTGGAGCTGGGGAGCAAGGAGGAGGTCAGCCTCACTGCTGGTACCCATTGCTGAGCCCAGAGCACTGTCAGAGTGGCCACACTGAGATGCACTGAGCACAATGGCTCTGGCTTTGCATGTGGCCAACCCTCTGCATGGGACCAGCATGTTTGTCCCACAGAGGCCCCCACACACCCCCCATACCTCCCCATACCTTTCCCAGCAGGCTCGATGGTGACTTTCTCACTGATGTTGCCACGGCCCGCAGAGGTGACGGCAGCCACCCACAGCATGTACTGCTGCCCACGGTTCAGGTGTGCGATGCGGTAGAAGAGCTGGTCTGGGCTGGTCTCATACTCACTGGGGGCCTGCAGGGGGGGAGGCAGGAGAAGGCATGGCTCTGTTAGAGCCTCACCAACACAGCCCCCTCATCCTGGGCACACAGACACTTGGAGAACAGCATTAGCACACGTGAAACAACTGAGCTGTCAGCTGGGAAAATTCATCCTTGGGCCATCTGCCTGCATCCAGGCATCCCCACCAGCATGATACTCAGGGCATCACTACCACCCAGCATCTCCACTGCCCTGGTACTCAGAGCACCACCATCACTACCATACCCAAGGTATCCCCAAGGCCAGCAGGATTAAGCCCTGCACCCATCACTGGGCAGAGAGCTGCACTGCCCCATTGCCCCACTGCCCCTTAGCTCCACCCAGCTCTCCAGCAGCACACCTCCTCGAGGTGCTGTGGGTTCACTCCCCAGCAGCAGCTCGGCTCTGCTTGGTGTTTCTTAATGCCAGTGTAAGCCGGCTGGTGTCGTAATTTCTCCAGGGAGCCCAGGCCAGTGCGCGAGGAACAGATGGCAGCGACGGCATGATTTGTTCCGGAGAAATGACGCTTCCTGGCCGCCCTGGGCTGCAGTGGGGCACAGGGCAAGCCCTAGCTGGGCAGCCAAACCCTTCAGCATGGTGGTGGCAGAGATGGGGTCCCCAAAGTCCTGCAGGGTCTCCAGCACAGCCCACAGATGTTCCAGCCCCATGGGGTCCCTTTGGTGCGCTCTGGCTGCCAGCTCCACAGTGCAGGCACACAACCTCTCTGCCTGCGTGCCGTCCATCAAGGCCACATCTGGGGAGAGCCATCCTCAAGTGCTTCCCCACTGCCTCAACCGTGGCATGAGATGAGACCATGGAGATGCCATCACGAGGGATGGACGTGTTACTTCAGTGTGCACACAGGGCTGCGCGTGGGCATCTGCACATTCATCGTCTCCAAACATGCACCCTGGTGGGGCCCGCAGATGTGAACACACCCCACAAGCAGACACCTATATGAATATTGCATGGTATACATAATTTTTTTTAACCAAATGACAGTTTTGACAAGATGCCAGGAAAACAATATCGGATCCCAGCGGTTTTACCAGTTGCTTTGATGAAAAGATTATGTTGCCCTGGAAACCAGAGGCTCAGATAGTGAAATGAGTTTGAGAAGGAGCTTTTGATAAGCACCAGTCTGCAGACCTCCCATCAACCTCTCTCTCACCAAGGAGGGATGGGTCCAGGTTGAATTTACGTTTTATTTTTGGTTGGCTGTTTGCACGTTTCCCATTCTGGAGTGAGCGTTGAGATGGGAGAACACTGGAGTGAGACAGCAGGTGACTCACGGATCACTCCAGGATGCCCTGGGCACCCCTGCACTGCCACAGGCTGGATGCATGGCACCACCTGCATCATCCTCTTGGCAGCATATGGGGCAGGTTCCCCGTAACTCTATTTCTGCCTCCATCCAAAAGCTCCATAGCTCCCCAGCTCCCACCCCCAGCTTGTCCCCATCACTATGCCCTTACCGGCTGCCCTGAGCCAGGGCTGGAGCAGAAGATGGTGTACTTGCGGATGATGCCGTTGGGCTTTGCTGGGGGCAGCCAGGACACCACCACACTGCTGGCAGAGGATGGCACAGCCTTGATGCCAGCTGGGGGACCTGGAACTGAAGGAGCAAGTGTGTGATGGCACTGACAACATGGGAGGAACATGGAGGCCCCTTGTACCAATCCATGGCGCACGGTTGTGGCCACTTCCATGCTAGCCCAGACTCCTGCCCACATGGAGGCAGGAGAGTTAATTGCAGCACTGGTTTAGAAATGGTGTTTGGCATTGAGTGGCCATCGCCTTAATCCACTCACTGCCCGCTGGCTTAGCCCTGCCCTGCCCAGCTGTGTGCTGAGCAGCTGCCACTTCCCAGGGCTGCACTGGGCAGAAGCCGCTCTGCTACAGAGATAATGGCATTAAAGTAGGGCAGGCAGGGTGTAAATATTTAAATATCTGCACTTAAGGAAAAGAAAAAAAATAGAAAGGGAAATGCCCTGCGTGCCACACGCTGGGGGTTCCCCGCACGCTGCAGCTGCCCCCATACGTGCACCCAGCCCCGCTGCTCGATGGCCCTTTGGCGCTTCGTGCCTGGATTACTGCGTGCCTATCGGCCTAATCAGCCCAAGAACATATGTCTGCCAAAGGACCTCTGACAGATTGCAGCCCGCAGTGCTCCGCAGCTACAGGGAGCACCCTGGCAGTGCGTCCGACCCACAAACCGATTGCCCGTGGAGCTGGGGGTGCATGCACACCCAGTGGCTGCAACAAGGGGTGCTGCAAAGGGCAGGAGCTGCAGAGGCTGGATTGGGCAGGGGGAGCAGCACACGTGCTGTGCTTTGGGCTCAGGCTTTTTGCAAACCCAGCAAGGAGAAAAGGATGGAGAAATCTTGCCCGCCTCCTCCAGGGGCTGCAATACTCTCCTCATTATTCCTTGCCAATGGCTCTTACTCGACACTCCATGTTCTTATGTCTAATTAACACACGCAACTGTGATTTATCAGCCAGGGAAGAGGGAGGCACACGTGTGCCCACTTGCAGCATACAGGAGCCGCCAGCTGTGCTAGGTTCTGTGTGGAACCACACCACCCTGGGTCTCACCACACCTCCTTAGCTGCCATCCCATCATCAGGACCACAGGGACAAAGGGGTTGGCGCAGTGCCACTCACTGTCCTCCTTGGTCTGGATGTAGAGCACGCTGCTGCGGACGCCGTCACCAGCCTGCGTGTAGGCCAGCACCTGCACACTGTAGTTGGTGAACTTCTCCATGCCCCGCAGCTCCACTCTCTCCCGCGTGGTTGTGATGTTCTGCATCTCACCCCACTCTGCAGGGACACAGCCATCAGCTCTGTGCTGCCCCCCCAAGTATGCCCCACATCATCAGCATCAACACCCACCTCCATCCATGTAGAGGGACCAGAAGATGACCCGGTAGCCCTTGAGCACACCGTTGAGGGTACTGCGTGGGGGCTCCGACCAGGAGATGACGGCCACATCCGACGTGATGGAGATGGCCCGCACATTCTCCGGGGGCTGGCTGGGCACTGGGAGGGCACAGATGGGGATGGTCAACCTACTGTCCAGAGATGCACCCCACAGGCTCTGTGTTGGACCTCCCCACCGCCTTCTCTCTCCCCTCCCCAAACCCGGTGCCATGATCTCCTCCTCCTCACCCCAGGGCTGCCAGGATGCTGCACTTCCCAGCAAGGGGCGAGCCGGCTGGATGCGAGGTAATTGCATCCAATTGCCCCATAAGAGGTAACTCTAATTTTTATGAGCATTTAAATGATGATACATCACGGTAACGACCCTCTTTGAAAATGATTATTGTTTCGTATTACTTAGGTGTAAAAATATAAGCACCATGTAATTAGGGACCGAGTATAATAAACTAATACAGATAGTCCGTTTGAACAAAATGAAGGTAATATAATTATGGAAAAGACACTATTGCTAAAACAGGGGCCCTTGAATACCCCAGGAGGAGTGCTAATGTAGCCAGGAAATGATCACGGTTTGACAGGCTAACGAGAGCCTTAATTAAGTATGAAAAACTGCTGCGCGAACGCACTGCAAAACTTTTTCTGCTCATTTCTGGAACAGTAGAGGCTCTCTGGATGGATGCCTCGCGCCCCATAGCATCACCATCCCTCCATCCTCACCATCCTCCAGCGTGGTGGCATTGATCTCGCTGGAGGACGGCCCCGTCCCCGCGCGGTTGAATGCCTGGACCACCACCCCATACTGCGCGAACTTCTTCAGGTTGTCCAGCGTGTAGACCTCGCTGTCGCCCGTGGCCTTCATCTCCACGATGCTGTACTGCCCGTTGCTGCCCGGGCTGTTCTCCCGGTAGCCGATCTGGTATCCACGGATCACCCCGTTCTGCAGCTCCTTCTTTGGGGCCTGAAGCAATGGGGACACAAAGGGGAGCGGCGTCACGGAGCTGACAGCCCCGCAGCCTTTAAATCAATCTGTACAGCGTTTCTCTGAAGCATTAAGAAATCGATAGGGTTGATTGTGAATTTATGTTACACAGCCAGCGCGATCCATCTCGCTGCAACGCTCTCCGAACAAACGGAGTTATCTTCCAAGTGAACCTTATCATTCATTAATCCGCTTTCCAGGAGGGGGGGAGGGAGATGGGGGGAGAAGCTGAAACCGTAAATTTATTGACTTCCCCTTCATTCTGAAGTCCTAATTTTATAATCAATTTTTTTTTTCTCATTCGACCTCCTGAAAAATAAATCTGATTCTGAACTCGATTGATCTGCGCTTGAGCAGCTGGCAACCAGACGTCTCAGTTTTCCCATGTTTATCCTCGCTTTCCCCGTGGCCCCCCATGGATATCCTATGAGATAATGAGCTCGTTACCAAACGCGATTAACACGTGATGTGGCTGAGCTGCGTGCCCGGCCCCTGGGTTTTGTGACATCTCAGGAGCTGTTCTCTGAGCTGCGAGGGGAAATGTGGGTCCCGGAGTCCCACCAGTGGGGGTGGCCATGGAGAACCCACTGCCCCGGCCCCACGCACCTTCCAGGTGACCTGGATGCTCTGCGATGTCATCGGCTGCAAGGTGACATCCATCGGAGGCCCATCAGGAGCTGTGGGAGGGAAGAATTACACATTATCACAAAAAGTCCCATCTGAAGAGGGCTTTGCTCACATGCACCGCTGCGGCACAGAGCAGAACCTGCTTCCTCCGTGCTGATGGTGAGCTCCTTGCTGGGCTCGCTGCGCCCAATCTTGTTGAAGGAGTACATGCGGATGCTGTACACAGAAGCAGGGTGCAGGTCCACGATGTTCGCCTGGTTGATGGTCGGGGAGATGTTTCGTGTTGACTGCTTGAAGTCCCAGGAATCTGGAAGAAGAGGCAAAGGGCAGTCAGCACCCACACCCCGTGCCAGCGTGCGGTCCCCAAAGCTCTGTGTCCCCCCGCCTCGCTGTTGTGCTGCTCTCGGCTCGGCTTTCTACAAATATTGCCTCTTTAAATATTCCCTTTCAAATGCTCCCACCGAACATAAATTAACATATTTCATTAATGCTGCTCTCTCCTTTCTTCATCAAAGCAGCCGGGATGCAGAATATTCCCTGCACGGAGGCAGCAGGGCCAGCTCCCCACCTGCCCCACAGCACAGCCAAGCCCACAGTACGGGCTGTGGAGGTCTGGGGGACACAGGGGGGCAATCAGCTCCTACCAGACTTGTTCTTGTACTCGATGTCGAAGCCGGTGATGATGCTGTTCCCATCAAAGCGCTGCGTCCAGCGCAGGTTCATGCTGCGGGCTTTCACCTCGCGGATCTCCAGTTCTGGGGGGTCAGGTGGCTCTGGGGGGATGGGGGTGGTTAGGAGCGTGGGGTGACAGGTGGAGCAGTGGGACCTTGAGGTGAGGCTCTGCTTTCTTCCATGCCCAAGGTCATGGTGCTGTGAGCTCAATACCTTGCACGGTGAGCTGGATCAGGCCCCTGTCCTCGCCGTACGAATTGATGGCATGGCAGGAGAAGAAGACCGAGTCCCCACGGTCAGCCGGTTTCAGCTGTGGGTATTTTGGGGACAGAAAAGCAGCCCCTTCAGATTTAGGCACCCCAAGAACCAAGCCTGCAAACACAGCCTGCCCCCAGGCCCCACCCCCATCTACTGCCTGATCTGGTGGGTTGGAACTGGATGATCCTTGAGGTCCCCTTCAACCCAACCATTCCATGATTCTATGACTGCTTGCTCAGATGTGCATGGAGATTTCAGGTTTTGAGGCATCCCTGGTGCCGCAACACAGCTTTTGAACAAGGGCCCATTGCACAGCAAAGCAAAATTTGCTGCAAGGACAACCCAACTCACTGCGTTCCCCTTTTGGGGCCACCAGAGCAAGCAGACAGTGGTCGTTTTGCAGCTCTTTCAAAGGTGCTGAATGCAGCAGTTGCGCATTCACTGCAGCAGCACAAAATGGCCCATGCTGGCGAGGATGCCCAGGCATCCTCGGACCCAGGGACATCCAGGACCCTGCCCTCACCTTGAGGGTGGAGATGACCTCGTCGCCGTTGTCCTTGGTGGCGATGGCGTAGCGCATGTTGCGGTCGGGGTCGATGACGGTGTCACCCTTCTCCCAGCGGATGATGATGGGCCGCTCGCCCCGCGCCGTGCAGTTCAGCTCCTTGCTCTGCCCCTTGATGGCGATGGTGGTGTTGGGGTGCGAGGTGATCATGGCGGGGACTGCGGGAGGGAGCACAGCTCAGCCACCCGCCGGGCACCCCCTGGAGCCAGTGGGGCGTTGCTGGGTGCAGAGCCCACCGAGAGGACGTGCAGCCCCGAGCGGAAGCGTTTCGCTGCATTATACGGCTCAGGATCATAAAATAATGAAGCAGATAAATTTTATAATGCATAGCATTACACCGGGGTAGACAATAAAACGTGAAAGACAAATAACCAAGCGCACGCTATAATGAAGAGAAAGCCTCCAGTCGGAGACGTGCGAGTATGAATTATTGACTAAGGTTTTACACTCCCGAGGATGAGAGGAAGAATGTTTTCCATCACAGATTTGCATAATTCACTCGTATAAACCTGGGCAGAATATAGAGCGTGATTCCACAGCAGCAAGGCAGCAGCCTTTGCATTGCAGATGCTGGAGAGATATTTTTTTTTTTTTTCTTTTTTTCTCATATTCATCCAAACATGCAAAGGAGGGGAGGGGACACCTACTGCCCTGGTGCAGCACTCGGTGTGGTGGCACTGTGGAGCGTCACTGCAAATGGCACTCTAGGGTGGTACTGTAGAATGGTGGGTGGCATTGTAGAATGGCATTGTGGGGTGGCATTGTGGGGTGGCACTGCAGTTGGCATTGCAGGTGGCACTGTGGGGTGGAATTGCAGTATGGCATCGCAGCGTGCAGAGTGTTATTGCAGGGTTGCATTGCAGAGTGGCACTGCAGGGTGTCATTACTGTGTGGCACCGCAGTTGGCACTGGGAGGTGACACTGCAGGGTGGCACTGTGGGGTGGCACTGCTGGTAGCATCACTGTGTGACACTGCAGGGTGGCACTGCAGTGTGGCACTGAGGGGTGGCACTGCAGGGTGGCACTGCAGGTGGCATTGTCCAGTACTGCCTGCTGTTGGGAGCACTTGGCGTTGGGTGGCAGAGCTGGGATGGATGCTGGCAGCACAAAGGGCACCTCGTGTCCCCTGGAGCACCAAGGCTGGGGGCGGGGGCGGCCTGGGTAAGCCGAAAAAAATGTAATGCATAAACAAACAGCGCTGCTGAGTCCCGCAGTAATATATGATAATGACAATCCGCAAAGGCAACACACACTGTTATAATGGGACACAAGAGGCTCTAATGAGCTACGACTTCTCGGCTTTCTGTGGCAATGTAATTCAATTAGCAGCTAAGGAAACCTCTCCTCCAGAGCTGCCGTTTGCGGGGTGCAGCCTGTGCCCACGTGGCTGGGATGAGGCATGGCCTGGGTTGGGGTCACCTCCTCTGCATGACGATTCCTTGGGAGCCCATGGGAACTCTGCCTGCAGCAGCTCCAGGATGGTACAGCACTGCAAGCTGATGCAGGGCAGGGAAGAACCCGACCCATTGGGGTGCATGGGGTGCATGAGGGCAGGGAGTCTTCAGCCAGAGCATGGCCCTGAGGCTCAGAGGGCTGCAGAGAAGCCAGCCCCTTCCCTGCACACAGTGGCCCCGGGAGAGGAGCTCTGTTTCAGGCTCTGCTTTGCTGAAATGCACTTATTGATGTTTGATTAAAAGCAGCTCCTTGGATGTAAACATATCAACTTCTCTCAATTGCTGGGGTCCCAGGAGAGTGGCACGTAGCCCAGAGCGGAGGAAAGCAGCAAAACAAACCAAAAGAAAACCCCGACCAGCTATGCAGGCAGTATGGGCAGGGCTGGGAGGCACACTGTGCTACCACTGCACACCAGCCCGGTGATGCCCACGGTGACCAAGGGAAGGAGGATGCACGTGGCCAGAACTCCTGCAGCCATCAGCAGCTTTCTGCACAGGGCAGGCTCCTGCACGCCAGAGCTCCTGTTAACATGGCTCCGACAAGAGTCACGTCCCGTTTGCTGGGCAGAGATAAGGCTGTCCACAAAGGGAGCTGTCAATGCCCCACGTGCCATCCCCAGCCACACTGGGGCAGGAGCAGCTGCACAGCCCGGCAGTGACAACTGAATGAGAACGGTGACAGCGGTGACAAGGGCTGCGCCCGCCTCCCTCTCCCCCCTCTCTCTTGTTTAGAGCCAGCTCTGTGATGTTAATTTGATTGCACCCGTTTCAGCTTCCTTTCTACACTGATTAGCTGAGTTCCACCTGAAGCATGAGATTAATTCAAATTGCATGGAAGCAATCAGTGATGCTCCTGCAGGAGGACACCAAACCTCCCAGCACCTTTGGTCCTGCCCGGTGCCCAATGAGCCCCAACCACCAGCACTGCCCTGGGGGGACTTGGACAGCCTTCATGCTCTGCTCTGGAGCACAGGGCAGCGTGCAGGCAGGTGCTAAATGCCATTTAGCACGCACTTCCGAGCTCCTCACCTGCACCTGTGCCAGCCCCCGGGCGCACGCTCGCAGCCTCCAGCAGCCCACACCTCTCGCTCTGCAGCGCGCTGGACCTGATGCTAACAAGTTGCTTTGGAAAGCACGGATGAACGCCCCCAGCCCTGCACAGCAGCGGGATGCTGCTGTGTTCAGACAGGTGCTGTGCTCAGGGCTGAGCAGAGCGATGTGGCAGTGAGGTCCCAGGGCCAGCACACGCCCTGGGCACTGTGCTCCCTGCGGTGCCCCAGCTGGGAACAGCACCACCGAAATTCCATTTGCACGCAGGTTTGCCACCACCTGACAAAGCAGCAGCTAACTCCTCCTGGCATCAGTGGGGCTGCTCCTGCTGCTCTGATTTATTGCCTCGGTCAGCGAGGGATGGGGCTGCACTTCCCATCCTGTGGCTTGGGCTCTGCTTAACTCCCACTTAACTCCGTCCGCAGTGGCCTGGCCTGAAGCACAAGCCTGCACTGATCTGGCTTTAATTGGCCTGACATTTCACTAAACAAACAAAAATCAAAAAATGAAACAAAACAAAGAGCCCCATATAATGCTTAATTGGCTGCGGTGCTTCGTCTACCTATTCATTCGAACCTTTTCAAAGGCTGCTGAGGTCTCTGGGAAATGTAAAAGCACATGCACAATAAGGTTATGTGCTATTCAAGTCAGCAAGCAACCTGTCCTGGGATGCAATTATACCAGATAGCAGGGACACGGCAGCAGTTCAGGCTCCAAGACTTCGGCACACTCACTCGGGATTAATCGCCTTGACTTTGTACCTGCACCTCATTGAAGTGGGTTGTTTGAAGTCGCTCGTTTCAGTTCATCAATCAGCGGGATAAATTAAACAGCTGACAGGGAGGGGAAAGGCTGCCCTCGGCCCTCCCCACGAGAAGCTGGCTGGGGATGGGGGGAAGCTGGGAAGGCAGCAATAAGACAAGCAGGGGGTGCTGGGGGCCAGCAGGAGCCAAACCAAGGTGCAGGGCAGGCGGGGAGCACAGCATGCTGCATGCCAACCCCACTGCCATGAGGGAGTTTTCCCTCCTGCACCTCTTCTGAGGGTTTGAACTGTTACAACAGCCACAATCGAAATAAATAGAGAGGCGCTGGAGATTATGTATTCTGCTGATAGCAACGGGAGAGGAATCCAATAATAAGCGCAGTTCAAACACGGTGTCTAACAACACTTCCCGGCCCAGCCCTGTCAAATTAGCAGAGCTATTTCCTTTCCTGCCGTATGATGTAGATTGATCGCCGGGTTTTATTAAGGACTAAGTGTTTTTAATAGCATAAGGGAAGTCTCCCCTGTAGGAGGGGAATCAATGCCCTCCATGACCGCAATGATCTGGGGCTGCGTGGTGCTGGCGCTGCGCTGGGCTGCTCTCTGCATGCTGCAGGCTGTGATTCCCCATCCACCCATCTTTCCATCTGTTTTTTGTCTGTCTGTCCATCTCAGCCCACCTCCAGCTCCATCCCAGCCATGACCTGGCTACTTACTCTTCACGGTGAGGAACATGGACTTGCTGATGTCTGTGCCCACCCCGTTGCTGGCCTGGCAGAGGTAGTAGCCAATGTCCTCCTCCAGCACGTGGCGGATCAGCAGTGAGCTGTTGGGGAGGATCTGGATGCGGCCCGTCAGTGGGATGGGGTGGTACTGCTGGGGGTTCCCACTGCCTGGAGGGGGAAGCAGAGAGACATCACTGAGTGCACAGCTGAGGCAGGGGGTGCTTGTGGGGCTCAGTGCTGGGGTGACCCAGCAAGAAGGGTACTCGCCCCACTTGCACAGAGGTCCCCGTGCGCTGCTGTGTCCTCTCCCACGAACCTTTTGCGTGTTTCCACATCACTTTAGGAGGAGGGTACCCATCAACAGAGCAATTCAGCACCCCGGCTTTACCATAGATGCCATCTTGGTTGTTGGGTTGAACCACAAACCGAGGAGGCACTGCATAACAGGAAGGAATCACAGAATCACTGAGTCATTGAGGTTGGAGATGACCTCTAAAATCATTTAGTCCAACCACCCACCTACCATCAATCCCACTAACCATGTCTCTCAGTACTACACCTACATGCTTCCTGAGCACCTCCCGGGACGGTGACTCCACCACCTCCCCTGAGCAGCCTATGCCAGTGCATCACCACTCTCCTAGTGAAGATTTTCCTAATATCCTGAACCTCCCCTTGTGCAACTTTAGGCCATCACCTCTTGTCCTATTGCTGTTTCCTGGGAGAAAAGACCAACCCCCACCTTGTTACAACCTCCCTCCAGGGATCTGGAGAAAGTAATGAGGTCCACCTGAGCCTCCTCTTCCTAAAAATTATCTCTGCCTGTTGCTCCCCAGCCTGATTCCATCTGCTCCCATCCATCCCTCCCACCTTCCCACCCAATGGAGAGACCCCAAAGCTCTCACCCCTCACGATGAGCTGCCGCTCGCGGCTGACCGTGGCGGCGGCGTTGCTGGCGATGCACGTGTAGTTGCCATTGTGCTTGAGGGAGACACTGGAGATCTGCAGGGAGCTCATGAACTCCTTGCTCTCAATGGTGACGCCTGAGCCGGAGAGGATGACGTGCCCATCCTTGCGCCAGGTGATGTGGATAGGCATGTCCCCGGAGGAGACCACGCAGGGGATGTAGAGGAGCTGCCCGATGGAGGCTGGTGGGAACTCGAATGGCTGGATCAGAGGAGGGACTGCGGAGGGGAGAGGCAGAGCATGCTGTACAGCCCCACTGGGGGAAGCCCTCACCTGTAGGGTTCAGGCCCGCAGAGGGATGAGTGGGATGAGGAAAAGCATCCCTGGCTCCTGGCACTTGTCACAGGCTCATGCATACCACTGAATCATTTAGGATGGTGAGGACCTCTAACATCAAGTCCAACTCCACCCCACCCCCACCGTGCCCATAAACTGTGTCCCTCCATGCCACACCTCCACGTTTCCTGAACACCTCCAGGGGTGGTGACCCCACCACCTCCCTGGGCAGCCTGTGCCAGTGCCTGATTGCTCTTTTGGAGAAGAAATTTCTCCTAATGTCCAAACTGAACCTCCCCTGTCACAGCTTGAGGCCATCACCTCTCATCTTAGCCCCAGCACCATCCCACAGCAGGACATGGCTTTGCAGAGGAGCAAGCCTGCTTGGGGCCAGCACAGCAGTTCATAACCCATTGCCCCATCATCCTAAGCATCTGCTGCTCAGAAACAGGCAGGCTTTTGCCCACCCATAGCACTTCCAGGAGGGGTGGAAGATGCTACTGAGCAGGTGACAGTATGACGTGACCATACACAGGGCAGAACAGGGAGCTGCCAGCCCCGGCCTCTCTGTGTGCATCAGCTGAAATTCCACCTCAGCATTTATCTGCTCGCAGAAAAGCAGTTATTAGATGGATGCTTTTCTTGAAGGCTCTGGATTCAGAACCAGCCATTATCTTCCTGATAACTTAATTAGGCAACCGCAGCATCTCTGGCAATGTGGGAGGGGGAAGAAAGCAGAGAGAGGGAGACAATTAGCTTAACAAGGCTCAGCACCTGGTAGACGAGATCCTCTTTCCGCAGCCTCCGTAATTAAATTAGCAGGCTGCCAATTGTCCCCTCGGCAGAAATAAGATGCCCTCTCATACAGACACGGAGCCCCGGCAGGCAGGGCTCACCATGCCACTGTGCACGGCCCCATCCCCACCCCACCCCTCACCCAGCGTGCTGCAAGGCTCTCAGTGCTCCAGCAGCACTGCTCCAGGGACCGTCCAGAACCAGGCTGGCCTCATTTGGGTGGCCCAAAGCCCAGAGCCCAACCGAGCAGCCACAAAGGGCAGCAATGCGGGTTGTTCCTCACCCCAAGCCAGGCTGCAGCGACGTGGCTTGAGATGCTGGAGCCATGGAGCCAGCAGCGCCTGCTTTCCATAATTAATGAATAATTAATTGGGAATGCACTGCAGTCTATTGCAGAGGGCTGGGCTTGTGCGTCTCCAAACACACCCCACAGGCCACTTGTAAGCACACAGCCTCTCGACAGAAGAGCTCTCCCTATTCTATCTCCCCTTAACCAGAGCCCAAACCTCATCCTTCCTCCCCAAATAATCTTGTGCTGCATGCTCTGTCTGCAGCACTTCCCAGGCTCTCCCACATAGCACAGCCCTGGCACCACGCAGAGCCCCCGCATCACCCAGCACTGTGCTCCCACCCTTCCTTTGGGCACAGCCAGGCAGCACGGTCCCAAGTGATTAATTAAAATGTTCCAAGATGTCTGCTGCTAAATAAGGAGCTGCGGGGCACCTCGACAATGCAGAGAGCAGAGGATGCAGGAAGCTCCCAGTTGGGATATAGGGCTGGGAGCCATGGGAGCAAGCAAGGGCCTGTAGATGGGTGGCAGATAGAGGATGGAGGTGCTGGCAGGAGGGGCTCATAAAGATTTTACTGCCATTGCTTGGGAAGCCTGCGTAATTCACTGGTGGCACTTAGTGTGGCCGCCAGGCACTTGTGGCAATAAAAGCTTTACGGTGCTCCGTGCCATCCTGCACTCAACACAGTCATATTTATTTACTCTGCTGCTCAGAGTGAACTCCAAAGGTAGCAGAGGGCAGCTCAATTCCCCTCTACCCTCTGTCCAATGGGCAGTACGAGCAGCCAGGCTGGGCTGAGTGTAACTCCGTGGAATGAAGGTGGATGGATGGCACTGCATGGCAGCTCTCAGCCAAGGCAGTAAATCTGGGCTCATAGAGGTTTGCATGGCATTCACTTTCCAGGATACATGGATGAACTTCTGCGTCCACCTCCCAGCAATGGGCACAAAGCGAAGTGTGGAACTCAGCATCCCTCTCTGTGAGGATTTTGGTACAAGGGGAGGAACACAAAGGCTGGCTGTGGCCTGCAACGAGGGTGCAAGGGAGATCCATCCCCTTGGCACTGCCCAGAGGTTATCTGCAGCCCACACTTCCGCTAGCAAAGCCTCAGAGGAGAGCATTAGCTAATCAAGTGGTAGCATCTATAATCAGCTTGATGCACTCTCTTGCTAACCTGATTCCTAATAAGAAAATGGTGGATGGGAGGGGAAGGAGGGGGATCAGCATAAGATCCAGTCCATAAATACCCTGCTCAGTGAGACAGAGGGAAAGACAATTGGCCGGCTCTGTCCCAGCGTGGCTGTGTTTGTCTGAATGATTTACTGCAAACACTGCACTGGCGACGGGCAGAGCCGACCCGACAACTCTGAGGACGGGAGATACGATAGCACTGTGCTCATAACACAATCTCAGCAAGTCACTGGGAGGGAATGCATCCGACTCAATTCATTAGGACTGATAGCTCCCTCAATGGGGCTGAATAATTGATGGCCTGTAGAAGCTTTTAAGATGTTCTGTGCGCTCGGAAGACCGAGAGTATTATTTTTTTAAAAGCTAACACACAGAGAAAAACATCAGTGAAGGTGATCCGAGCAAAGGTTAGATGTTTTAATACACTGTGTTTACACCGTAAATCCTTGCTCCGCTGCGTGTAGCAAGAAATGGAGCCGGTGCAGCAGCAAGCACACAGGTGGGTGAGAGGTGCGATGCAAGCACAGCGTTTGGGCTGCAGGGCATCCCCTGCAATGCCTCTCTGCCTTCGCCCTTCGCAGAGATGGTCCCAGCACCACCTGAATGTCTGACCCAGGCCACCTCTGCAGCTCCTTACCTTTCACCGTGACGTGGACGCTCTGGCTGATGGAGAGCTGGGGCTGGATCAGCACGCTGCACAGGTACTCCCCTTCGTCCATGCCTTTCTGGACGTCCATCAGCTTCAGGGTCCCATTCTCAAAGACCACTTGGCGGTGGTTATCGGGCAGCAGCAAAGAGTCCTTGTACCACTTGATGGAGTAATACGGGTACCCGATCACCCTGCAGTTGATGAAAGTGTCCCTACCCGCGACCGCCGTTATGTTCTTCATTGCCCGGATGCTCGGGGGACCTACATAGTGGGGAGGAAGGAAGAGGCAGGCTAGGTTAATTCCGAAGGGCGGTTTGTTTGCACACAGATCCGCTGCAAATGCTGCTGCTGCCCCTCAGAGGGACACCGGAGGCTGCTGGGAGACACCTGGGGAGTGCTCCCAACCGCCCCAGCTGCTCTGCCAAATGGCCTTGGTGCAGAACTGCACGCAGGGACCTCCCTTCCATTTGTACATTTATTTATTTTCAACCGAAACAGCCCATTCCGTGCCTCTCACTGGTTGCCTGAGTACTGCCCAAAGCCAGCTCGCCCCCTGTTCCCAGCTGCTCTCACGCTGGCTGGAGGACTGGAGGCATGCTGCAGGTGAGTATTATAACAAGAGGTTTCATGCTTCAGTAATTATATTGTTCTTGTGGCTGTCGTATAAAATAGCAAACCCATCTGCAGATTAACTCCATCTTGGCTCCTCACCCTAAGTGGTGAGGATGACAGCTTAGCAGATACTCCCGATAAGCCAACGTTGCCTTTAGTGTATTTCCTTACATTAAGTCCCACTGCCCCCAGATGGGGGGCACCCATCAGCTGTTGGGAAGGTTTGGTGGGAGATGTTCTGTCCCCATGGAGCAGGGAGGTGTCTGAGGGCACAGCAGCATGGATTCCCCCCGGTGCACCATAAGAGGGAGCAGGGAGAGATAAATTAGCATCTGTAACTGTCTCCTGGGCCTGTTGGAGGGACTTGCTCAATTCCAAGGCAAAAAAAAAAAAAAAAAAAAAAAGCCTGAATCTTATCTAGTGACAGGCAGTCAGGGACCAAAAGAGGGAGGGAAAAAAAAAGAAGACAATGAAACATCCTCATTCAAAACGCTGCAATTGCTTCTCGTGGCTGGGACATGAACTCGCTCCAAATTTAGCAGTAAATGGCAGCAAAATTCAGACTCTCCCGGGATCCCAGCCAAAAAGCCACTAGATCCATTTCAAACCTGAGACACAGACAAACACAGCTCTTCAAGCCTCTTTCTCAGTAGATAAATTAATGTTACCTCGACTCTGCTCCCACCTACGAGCCTAGAAGCTTTAACTGGTGATTATGAATGGGCAGGGGCTTACAGCACACCCCGTGCCCTGCAGAACGCCCTACAACGCACAGAACAACACACTCCAGTGTGACAACGCAGTGATTCACACAGCTGTGGCTTTTAGCAGACAAAGAAAACACAGACACAACACATCCAAGCTCATTTTCCATCGTTCCCCGTGCTGCCTCATCATCACTCGTAACGGGATCGGGGCTGGATGGGGTGAGCTGGGGTCCTGGGTTGGTTTGAGGACACGTCACTGGTGAATGCAGAGGAATGGACAGCACAAGTCACTTCTGGGCCAGGAGGACCTCCACGGAGGTGCTTGCTGCACAGACCCAATGCTGGGAATGGTGAAAGCAGAATCCAGCAGGGAGGCATTGCCCCTCCGGGAAGTGTTGCTCTGGATGCACACTCAGTTAAGTGCCCTGCTCTGCACTATGGGGAAGATCCATCCCACGGGTTTGGGGGCCAGCAGGGCTGCAGGGGGGGGTCAGACATTGAGGGATCTGCATGGCTGGGAAAGGGCAGGGGCGAGGAGGAACAGAACACAACCAAAAGCCCAGTAAAAGCCCTATTCTGATATTTAAAAGTAGACAGGCACCTCTTACGTTTATTCGCGCTTGGTATTCGGCGCTGCCCACCGAGTTCCGCGCGGTGCACCGGTACACGCCGCCGTCCTTGATCTGCGGGCTGGTGACGTTCATGTGGCTCACCGTGGTGCCGTCCGACATGGTGTACTGGTTGGTGCGGTGCCCGTTGTCCCGCGGGATGGGCTCGTCGTCCAGGGCCCAGGTCACGGTCGGTGGCGGCGCGCCCTTGGCGGCACACATCAGGGAGAACTGCTCCCCGGGGTTCACCACCTTCTCGCTGAAGGAGGAGACGATGCGGGGGGTCCCATCTGGGGGCACCCAGCGGGAGCGGGGTTAGGGCACGGCTGCAGTCACCCGCACGGATGCGCCCGTGCCCCTGCGCCCTGTGCGCCCTTGGCTGAAAGGGTGCCCATCCCTGCTCCAACACCCAATGATCGCCATCCCGTTGTCACAAAAAAGGCGAGGAGATGCCTTGTGGAAGGCAGGATGCCCACCATGCTGGCACTCACTTCCCTCTCTCCTTGCATAAAGCATTCAGGGATGAGGCAGCTTGGAAAGGGGCAGAGAAAAAGCCACCACCAACCCCCCGCCCCGAGGAAGCCAGCTCACCCTCCAGCATGATGATGGAGAAGTCCTGTGCTGTCTGGGACTTGCGGGTGGCAAAGCACTGGTAGGCTCCAGAGTGGCTCTTTTGTGCTGCCGTGATGAGGAGGGTCTCATTGCTGATGCCCCGGATGGAGATGAAGTCATCCACCACCACCAGGTCTGTGTTGCGGTACCAGCGGATGACATATTCAGGGGACCCACTGAGGGCACAAGAGAGGATGACGGTGCTGCCGATGCCCGTCTTGAGCTTCTTTGGTGTGAGGGTCACACGCAGAGGGTCTGTGTGAGAGAGGGTGAGAGCAGGTGACACGTTGGGGATGCTGAGTAGCAGGTGCCTCTTTGCCCTCCTATCTTTGGAATCACCAGCCTACATGCACAATGTCACCACACAGCCAGGGGTGGCAACCCTGCCCTCCCTCGTGCTGCTTAATGGGTGTTAATGTTGGGGTGGCAGTGGGGACGTGGCTCTGTGATGGGACAGTGCTGAGTGGAAACGTGCCAGGGCAGCCCGGGTGCTGCTGGTGGCTGCAGGAACCCCCAGGAGCAGAACAGGCAGTAAATATTTGGCCTGCCCAGATGGTATTTACTGTTTGGCTGGAGCTTATTTTATGTAAATCAGCAAAACAAAGCACAGAGGCACCTTGCAGAACACTGCCATCCAGCAATTTACATCCCGTGGTATTGCACTGCTTTTTCCAGAGGTCCCGATTAAAGTGGTAAATCAGGGGATGGCTGCAGATCTGCTGCAGCAGCATTACAAACTCCCCCCGAACGCTCCGAGCACCACATCGGACACGCTGCGTAGCGAGGCACGCCAAAATATAAAGCTTTACGGTTTCACAGAGATGAGCAGGAGGCAGCTCTTCCCTCCAGCACTCACCGATGACCGTGAGGGTCCCCGTGACCTCTGCAGACCCGAAGGTGTTGGTCACCTCACAGATGTAGGTCCCGCTGTCCTCCACGCGCAGGTCGGCGATGCTCAGCCCCGTGATGCGTTTGGCCCAGCGGCCGTCAGCAGGCAGCGGGCGTCCGTCCTTCAGCCAGCGGATGGCAGGGTTGGGGTATCCCGAAGCGATGCAGGGCAGCTCCACCAGCCGGCCTGCACGCACCTCCCGTGACTGGAAGCTGTCTAGCATGGTGGGGATGGACTCAGCTGGGTCTGCGTTTGGAGAGGAAATCAACTCACCCAGAGAAGGAGGGGAGATGCGCTCCTGCTCCCAGGCAATGCGGAGAGCTGAGCTCTGAGCTGATGGGGACACAGGGAGCAGTGGGGCAATGCTGTGTCACCCGGTGGAACCTCCCCAGGGAGCTTCACCCAAGCGGCTGGTGGGATGGATAAACTCAGCACTGTAGGAATTACTCAAGGTGACACCTAATTGGTGCAAAATACACAAATTCTGTGGCACATTTCAAAATTTACAAGCAAAAGGGGCCCATCAGGCAGCTGGGAAAGGAGAAAATTAATCACCAAGTCTCAGGCGTGAAATTAAATTCCAGGGGAAAAAAACCTCTTTCATTACTCCCAAGCAGAAGTAAAATGCTGTGACGTGTAAATAATGACAGCGACCAGGAGGGGACAGAGGCACATCGAATGCATAGGGAGAGGAGAGGGGTGCCCTGTGGCTGCCTACGCTTCTCTCTGGGATCCAACAGGGCCGGGTCGAGGAATCTCAGCCATTCCCAACCCCATCCCAAACCCTCTGCAGGGGTTAATTCAAGGAGTTAATGCGGGAACCATGCACACGAGGCTAGAAAAACCATATGGCAGAGCGCGGGCGAGCTGCAGCTGACGGGAGGGAGAGACGATGCAGCTCCCGAGCAGAGTAATTTGGGCAGTGAGCGGAGCCGGGAGCGCCCGGAGCCAGCCGGCACTACGGACTGCGCCGCTCGGCTGCAGTATCGCTTGCATCTTCGTCACATCGCGTCAGGCTGCTCACATCGCCGGCTGTCACAT
Organism: Phasianus colchicus; assembly: GCF_987193195.1. NCBI lineage: Eukaryota > Metazoa > Chordata > Aves > Galliformes > Phasianidae > Phasianus > Phasianus colchicus. The sequence continues at coordinate 1,863,575 of NC_143458.1, read as the reverse complement.
CGCATCGCCGCGCGCCCCGTCGCCTCCTGCTCGGGGTGCTGCATGGCACGGCTGCCCACCGCCGGGCATTGGGGCACGGCATGGACCCCCCGTGGTCCTCACACCCCCCTGGGACACGGGTAGGGGTGCATCCAGAGTGGGGCACGCAGGCTGGGTGCTGTCCCCAGGGCTGGATGGGACCGGGCACATCCCTGGCACACCTCGGGAGCCACGTGCTCACCTGACACCGAGAGCCTGGCCCCGTTGCTCTGCCGCGTCTCCCCACTGTACTTGTGCTTGGTGATACACCTGTAGGTGGACAAGGCATCTTCCTTCTGCACGTCCGATATGTACAAACCTCCATAAGAAGTAATAAAAAACCTATTTTCTGGAGACACAAAGAGGAAAGGGAGGGGAAGGGTGAGTGCGTCCTCGCACCACGTGCTCTCCTCCTCCATACAACCCCTGCTCTCGGGGTTGGCATCACCAGGGCTGCAGGTTGGGTAAGTTGGCAAGGATGAGTGCTGCACATGGGTGTGCAACAGCAGCCCACATGTCCCTGGGCAGAGCAGTACTCGTGCTGTGGCATACATCCTGCCCATGCACTGAGGTACATGGGCTGTCCTTGCAGCCTGCCCGCAGCCCCTGGTCCCAGTGCCAGCGCCCAGCTGCACAGTGCTGGCTGTGCAGGATGCTGCAGGGCACAGCCCTGGGCTTGCAGTGATTCCGTGGCTGCAGCTGAAGAAGGGAGCACAAGCAACGAAGCCCATCTTGGTGTGCTGCATAGCAACGCTGCAATTAAAAGTGAATCCGTCCTGCTGAGTTAATAATTAGCTTAACTTACTTAGAAGCATGTGAAAACAAATAAGGGCTTGAGTTGATAGTGGAGCACCGGGGGAAGATTGCTGAGGCCACAGGGTGGCACAGCACAGCCCTGTGGCACTGCCTGGCTGCCTTTAGGTAAGCCAATGCATGTGGGAAAGGCACAAAAAGCAAATCACCAGAACAGCCTCTGGAGAGGATGGCAGAACTTCTCCCTGCCCCCAGAAGCAGTGCTGGAGGCTGCAGATTGACACAAACCAGTTCTGCACCCAGGAACTGGAGTGCGTGCATCACAAAAGCCAAGTGGAGGATAGCCCTGACCCTGCTGGCACTGCCCCCAAATCCCACTGTAGCTCAGCTGGACAGGTGGCTTTGACTCTAATTGAGACTATTTGGGACTCCAGACAGAGGAAATAGAAGCCTCACTAAGATGCAAGCCGAGCTGTGGTTTAATGGAAGGTACAGGCAAGAGAAACTTGAGCATCCCATGAGCCCAGAACAGGACTGGAGAGGTCGGTGCCCCACACCATCAGCTGGTGGCATTAAGAGCTTCATGCAAACCTCTGTAAAAGGGAAGGGGGAGCAGTCCTGCAAACGCAGCTGAAATAACATGCAAATCAAGCATTAATTTTTCATCTCCCATCAAACCAGTATGCAGAGAGCTTTGGCTGCACTGGAATTTGAGAAGGGGGGAGTCAGTTTCTATGGTAACAGCTGCTGCATTTTGCAAAGTGCTCCGCAGCCCCAGCTGGCCTCCCCCACAGCGCGCACTTCTGTGCATGCCTAACTGCAGCCCTGCTGCCAGGCACACTCGCGAGTGCTCTGGAAACAAAGACTTGGAGAGCAGCAGCAATGTGCAGGGGCCCAAGAGCAGCAGCAGCAGCACCACGGGGACCTCGTGCAACCTTGGACACTTGGCTCCTGGAGCTTGCCAGCGTGCACAGATCCAGATGAAGCTCGTGAGTTGGGTAAGAGCCAGACAGAAGTGTGGCTTTAAAGATGCCATGACGTTAAATGTAAGGTCTACACAACCTGACAGCACAGCCTCAATTCTATTTTTTTTGTTGTTTTTTCTTCCCAACGAGGGACAAATAACTTGGTTGAGGAGCGCTGCATTGGTTCAAGGGAAAGATGCAGGGCAATAATTGATGTAAGCAGGTCTGACGGAGACCTCACCGGAGTGACTTATGGCTCAGTTAGCCAGTGAGATTAACGTCGAAGGTCGCCGAATAAAATCAGATCTTTCTGCCTGCCAGGAGGTGGAAAAGCTTTACAGGATGCAGAGGATTAAGTACATCCACAGCCAGGCTGGAGCTATGTGCCTCTAATAACTCTTTCAGCCAGATCTCAGCTGCTCCCGTGGCAAAGGCTTTGCAATACCCTTCTCCCCTCTCCCTGTTGTGGGTTGCCCATCACCAGAGTCCTCATCAGCAGGGTACCCACCACTGAGGTACCCATTGCCAAGGTACCCATCACCAAGGCATCCATCACTAAGGTACCTATCATCGAGGAATCATCACCAAAGTACCCATCACCAAGGAACCCATAACCAGAGTACACATCACTGAGGCACCCAGCACTGAAGAACCCATCACAAGGAAAAAGTGGTGCTCTCCTGCATGTCGAGCATTAGGAGGATCTCCTCCTATTCACACACACATCCACATGCATTCTCCGTTACTGAATCTGAGCCCATGAAGCTCTAACATCAGTCCCAAGGGCCTTCCAATTCCAAGAGAAAAATTACAGTCGATATAGGTTACCAGTTACCGTTCCATCCAATATAGATTTATAAAAACAATGGGGTCAGGGCTTCAGGAGAGAGCACATTTTATAGTTCATGAGACTAATGAGATAACTTTCCCTTGGTACTCTGGGGCCAATATTTCCTTACGCAGTCTATTTTAACTGCTGGAGAATCAATAGGTGCCAGCATTTATGAATTAGCCATACTTGGAGCATATGCAACCCAAGGCATCCCGGACAAATTCAATAAATGTTTGGTGCTATTTCTGGCCACGTTTAAAGTGACAAATGCCTCCCTTGGGTGAAAGGCATGGAGAGGGAAGCCCCAAAGTACACAGCCTGTGGTTTCCTTGCGTGGGGATGAGAAGCCTCCCACACGCCATTCACCAAAGGGAGGCAAGAGGGACTCCTGGTCCACTCCATGTTCCCCAGACCATGGCTGGGGCCATGGCACCACACGTCCCTTCATCCCAATGCCTGACCCCGGGGTCACCGCCACAGCAAATACCTAAAGCGGAGGGCGCCCGGATTAGGCGCGAAGATTAAAGATCCATCCATCCATCCCAGAGATGGTAAATAGGAGCCGCGACTCGAGCCCAATGCAAATTTAATAAGAGCTGCACGATATCTGACAGATTTATTTACATGTTTCCCTGCACACAGGATCCCAGGGGACGTGTAAGGCAGTCGCAGGCTCCCCAGCCCTTTCAAAGGAAACACATTTCTCCTACGTAGCCAATGCAAAGCTGAGCAGCCCAGCACCCAGCACAGTGCTTCCACCTTGAAGTTCCGTGGGCATCTGTAAAATCACCGACTCCAGCTGAGTAAGTGGGTCACGCTTTGCACCAAAGGGCTCCCTGCCTTCTTTCTCCTCCTCCTCAATCCAGGAGGAACGGGGCTTTGCTGAAACGAGAATACCGTGTCCTAGAAATGTCGCTTTGGGGAGGCTGCGGCACTGCACCCCAGCTTTGCTGCATCCCAGGCACTGCAATGGGGTGGCGGCAGCTTTCAGAATGGTTCCTCCTGAAAGGATGATGGAGGGGATACTGGGACGAGGGTGCAGCCCTGCAGCCAGCTCTGTGTGTGCTCACCAGTGCCCAGTGTGGTGCCAGCTGCCAGCGGGTGCACAAGAGCCGGAGCGCACGGTGAGCTTTGTGCAAAAGCCCTAAAAACCCCTCCCATACAGCTGCGGAGCATCACCAGGACCTCCCCTTGCAGACCTAAATTTAATCCCTCCCCACGCTCACTCCTGGCCAGAGCACCACAGAAGCACTGAATCACAGCAGCATGCAAGGCCACCCCAAAATCTACGCTCCCCCACCAGGCTGAGACTCACACAGCAGGGATGAAAGTCGGGGAGTCACGGCAAGCTGCCCACCTCCCCCTCCCCTTAATCTCCTTTATAAGCACGGCTCTATCTCCTCCCGTTACAGGATTAACACCCATCTCTCATTCTCCTCTTGCAACAAGATTTTATTTCTAATTACGCTGTAATAAAACTGGGCGCGCTCCCAGGGTTGCTTCCAAATGACTTGTAGACACTCGGCGAGATTGGATCCTACTCGGGCCCATTGTCAGCGCGCCTGCCTGACATTCATTAGACATGCATGAGGGAGATGTTTTAAGAATGGAATTGCATTTAAATGGGCTTTCTGAGAAGGAGAGATGAAACAAAAAAAAGAGAGGCAGAGGGAGAAAAAGAAGCTGCAGCGGCTGAGCAGCGGATGTAATTGTCACCACGCTGTCACACACAGCTGCCAGGCAGCCCTGCTCTGTGTCCCAGTGGCACAGGAGGGGCCGAGGGGCCAAAGGGCCAAGGGGCCAGGATCTGGCACTAATCCTCCAATAAACCCCATCCCGTGCCCTCCAGAGCTGCAATACAGCAGCGGATAATTTTCTGCTGAATTACCTCTTAATGCGGTACAGAATTACCTGCAGGTCGGCAGGCTGCAGGGGACAAGTGAATAAACACCAAAGGAAATGTCCTGGTTCTCCCCAGCCTTGTGTTTGTTTCTCACCACTGGATTTACGGCCGGGGGGCGGCGGTGTGGGAACAGCCCCTGCAAACAGCTGCACAACAGAGCTGGGCTCTGCATGACGGGGTTGTGCACTGTGCAGTGGAGCTCTGCACGGTATGATAGAGCTCTGCACTGCACAACTGAGCTGTGCACTGCATGACAGAGCTGCGCACTGTACAATGGAGCTGTGCATGATACGATGGAGCAGTGCACTGTACAACAGACCTATGCGCTGTGCAACAGAGCTATGCACTGTATGTTGGAGCTGTGCAATGTATAACAGAGCCATGCACTGTACTTTGGAGCTGTGCACAGCATGATGGAGCTGTGCACTGCACAACAGAGCTGTACAGTGTATGATAGAGCTTTGCTCTGTACAGTGGAGCAGTGCACTAAAATAACAGAGCCGTGCGCTGTATGATGGAACTGTGCACTGTACAACAGAGCTGTGCATGGTATGATGGAGCTGTGCACTGTATGATGCAACTGTGCACCGTATAACAAAGCTGCACACTGTACAACAGAGCTGTGAACTGTATGATGGAGCACTGCACTGTACAACGGAGCTGCTCACTGTGTGGTGGAGCTGTACCATGGAGCTGTGCACAGGGAGGTAAGCTGCTTGCTGACACCCAAATTCAAGGGATCAAAAGTTGAGGAATGAATGACTCAGCTCACAGGGAAGCTGCCAGGTAAGAACCGCTGTGTTGAAGCTCCCACCATGGCCCAGCTCTCCCTGCCCCACGTTTCCTCCTCTTTCCTGGAATCTTACAGGCCAGGCAACAGTCAGAATCCGCATAATTCTACTACTGGTGCCACAGGTTTGCTTTCTGTGTTTCCTTCTCTTCGGGCAATGGAGGCACAAGGAGAAGTTTGGGTTTTATGCAGAGGAAGCTTTTTAACAAAAGAGCAAAAGGCTGCAGTTTGTTGCTGCAACCACAGTCCCAGTAGGAGCTTAAGGAAATCATCACAGAAATGCTAATTTCATTTAACACGAGAAAATGAAAAATGCTGCTGTCACTTTAATACGCTATGCATATCTTATTTCCAATGCACCGCTGCTTCAGACATTTTCCTTCCCCAGTTTGCTTGCTTGCAGCGTGCACCGAAACCTGGGTGCCACCCCCCAGCCTTACAGTCAGCAAACCTGGGGAAGCAGATGCTAAGAAAGATCTCTTTCTATTAACTCCCTGGGAAGCAGCACGTCCTGCAGGGCTGCGAGGAGTTATTAAATCAAGAGTAATTATTTACCAAAGGGCCACTCTCAGAACTCAGTTCCACAGGAGTAAATGCAGAATTGTGCCGCCGACAAACCGGGCTCACGCGGGGCAGAACGGCCCTCGCTGGGTTTCAGACATTGCTGAGCTTTTTTGGCCCGACCCCCCCAGCACCGCAGAGGACTGAGGAGGAATCCATCTCCCAAGGTGGTCCAGAGACGCCTAATTCCAGCAGAAAATTACAGAACAGGATGAAGAGCATTACAAAATGAAGAGGAGGGGACTCGGGATTTCCATGGCTAATCCTGTTAACGAGACAATTTCTTATCAAACTCATTATGTGGCGCAGAACGGAGGGGAGGGACGGGCTGGGGGGCAGGGGGGGGTGAGGGCAGCCCCGTCCCACAGCACGTTGCTTCAGCACAAACTGTATTTTCATTTCTGAAGACAGCTAAATATTACCGGAGTGACATTTAGCGCAAAACAGTGCCGTCTGCTTCAGCTCAGCAATGAGTCCTCTCCTCGGCAGAGAGAGGATGGCAGGCATTAGAGAAAAAAAAAAAAAAAAAAAAAAAAGGAAAAGGAAAATAATCTACTCGTGGCAAAGAAAAAAAAAGATGTTTTTTAGGATTTTTTTTTTTTTAACTTCCCGTTTCGATCAGCGCCGTTCTATGGGAAGAGGTGAACCAAACGCTTCAGCCCCCAGGCTTGGCAGTGCCGTGGAGCTGACCAGATGCATGCTCCCAACCAACCCCTCTGGGTTTGCTCCCCCCCCCCCAACGATTGTGGGTGTTTTTAGTGCAACTCTGTGACGGCGCTGCCATTTTCTTTTTTTTTTTTTTTTTTTTAATTTCTTTTCCGTTTGCTATTTAAAAAAATCGCGGACCTCGTCAGATTTCATGCTAATGAGAAGGGAATCTGGATCGGGAACTGTGCAGAAAATTTGCATCTCAAAGAGGAAAACAGGAAGTCACTAAGAAAGGAAAATCCACCGCCGAGGTGTCGTTTATGGCCATAATTAGGCTAATGCTGCTCCGTTCTGTCAACTCATTCTCATCAGCCTCAGGGTGACTGATGGGGGACAACAGGCTCCTTCCCAACATGACCCCAATAAAGACTGAGGGCTCCTGGAGCCTTCTGAACCAACAATGCCAAAGGGACCCCCCAGCTGCACCATGGTGCTGCTTCCCTCTCATGCACTGGAACCCTTCTCTTAAAGAAAGGATGAAAATATGGCACCAGCCTGATGTCAGCACTGACATCTCAATGGGTTGGCCATGGGGTGTCCTGGAGCTGCCCCGTGCCCCCTCTGGCCCATTTGGTACGGACCCACGTGCAGTTTTCCAATCGATTTCCCCCTGATTTCTTTAATTGGGTTTTGCTGCTGTTGCAGACATTCCTGTGCAAACAACGTGGAATAGCTCTAACCAAGGTGTTTGCTCATAAAGAGCCGTCGTGAGCGTGGAGAGTGACAGAAATGGGAAAGGTTTGATGAAAACAGTGGGGAAAACAACGGGTTCCTCGGCCCGTTCCAATCCGTCAGCAATTCGGGTTATTAAAAATACAGGAGGATACAATATCCTAACATTGCAATCAAACCTGGAGAAACCTTGAAAGGACAAATACCTGCATAGGAGGAAACCTGTCCCCCCACTGAAGCCTGCAGGAGTTGTGTTGCAATTATGACAGGAGCGAGGCTGCTGGATAACGCGAGAGTTATTTTCCCCACTTACGTTGTCAAATGATCATTTTGCCCTGCAGTGAAATCTCAATAATTATAACGCTGAACCACGAAAGAACAAAGAAATAAAAAAGCAGCGAGGGTTTTTCTGTTTTTTTTTTTGTTTTTTTTTTGTTTTTTTTCCGAAGGATTGGGTGGGGGAGAGCTGCAATCAGAGGGCTGAGAGTGCAATTTTTCCCTAATTATCTCCTTTAGGGCCGTGCATCAGCAGTGAGATCCCCATCGGCTGCAGGGAGCACTGTGCACCAGAGGGGTTTTGCATGGCTCTGGTGGGATGTCCTGCAGTCTGGCTGCACCCTTTTGCACTACAGTCACTCTTGCAAGGGGAAAAGCAACGGGAAATAAAGGAGAATGGGAACAGAGAAGGGGAAGTGGGGCGAGGCGGGGGGATAAAGAACGGGAGGAAGAAAAACAAGACGACAGAACGCTTGCTCCACAGCCCTCGGCTAAATTACAAACCGGTTTACTGAGGTGGAAAGCTGCAGTGAGCTGAGGAGGAATATGTGGAAACCATCTGCAGATTTAAAAATAATCTATTTTACGATCACCCTCGAACATATTCTTTTGCGGAAACCAAATAGGATTTGTTGTTGTTGTTTTGTATAAACTGTTAGGGGAAAATTACTAGAAACATGCAGGGGGTTTTGCCTTCTTGAGTACTGAGAGTCTAAATATGCCCTTCCTTATGTTTAGAATAGTAACAGTCATCTTAAAATTAACTTGGTCTGCATCAGAGCCTCCAACAGTAGCGATTCTGAGCCTGCAGAAAGCAGGACAGACCTGCGCTGGGTATCTCCGCTTCGTGCTGACAGATGTCTTCCTACATACAGTAAATATAGGTCGTCTTTTCCTACCCGGAGAACAGTGTATCTTAATTAACCAGGCCACTAGCAGCATATGTAATGATTTTTTTGCAGCTTGCTCAGTAAACCTTGCCTTACTGAGATGCAGAAGCACGAAACATGCGTGTGTGCCAGCCCCTGCCCTCACCCCCAGCCCATGCACACACTGTAGTGTGGCTTCAGCTTTTGTTTTTCACTAGGAAATCCGCCACCAACACAGAGCAGGTGCCCCAGTGCTCAGCTACACCCTGAGAGCCTTATGTCCCATGGGATGAGCAGTGCCACCACTTTGCCATCATCCCAGGAGCAGGGGGGGGGCCTACAGTATCCATACCAGGAGGAGAGGGATGTGGGATGCAGCAAGATGGGGGAACATGGAACCAGAAAGCCCCACGCTTGGGATGCTCTGGCTGCATGCAAAGCAGAGCAAGAAGTTCCCTGGGACTTGCATGGGGAAGCACGGAGGCCAGAAGGCTCCTGCTGCAAAATGGAACAGCACAGGAGTGCTGCACACTGTGCCAGGCTGCGCTGATTCCTGCTGATCCAAGAGCACGCTTTGATTTGAATAGGAAAGCCAGCAGCCCCGCACACGGAGCTCCCACTGCCAAAATGCAGGATTGGAGCAGGGCGGTCCCATGCTGCCCTGTGCTGCTGCTGTCCCATATCAGGCACATGCACAGCCCCTCCATCCCTCCCCGCTGCTCACCGGGGGAAAAGCCAAGTGAAGTCAGCTCGAACAAAGGGCAGAACTTCTTCCCCGCTCATTAGCACTGGAAAAGCGGCAGCAAAAAAAAAATCCCCAGGACATAACCTTCTCTTTGACTGTGAAGTCTGAATGGCTCAGGGAGAGCGGTTACATTTATTCTTTGCATTTCCCCTTGCACAAAGAGTTGGAGTGCATGTTTTGCAGTTAGAAAAAGGAGGTGCCCCAAAGCTGGGAGCATCGCTTCCCCATGCGGGGACCCAGCAGTGGCAGCAGGAGGAGAGGAGCTGCTATATCATCAGCTGCCTCTTATCAATAATTATTAAGACAAGGCGGATGTATGTCGACCTACTTAAAGGTCTGTAAGAGATAACGGCGATGGAGCCCTGTTAAATCCTTGCAGTTTGTCTACCCAACAAACAGCACCGGGGTGCACCCTGCAGAATAGATGCACGGCTTTGGTTCCTGGGCCATCAATCACTGCAACACCAAATGCAGCCCAGCATCCCCCTGGTGTCAGGGACATGAGCAGGACATCCCTCTTCTGTCCTTTTTTGTAGCTGCCTATGGATCTGGAAGCCAAAGTTAGGCAAATCCAACCATGAAGTGATTTGCAATTTCCTAGCAACAAGCAGTGAAATGCTGGGGCAGCTCAGCAGCAGAGCAGGAGGACTCCACATGGAGTCTTTAAATGAGATGAGCGTGCCATGCTCTGTGCTGGCGCTATGGGTGCTGAGGGCAGGAGTCCACTCACATTTTATCTATACGAACACTGCCATGTTCACATACACCCACTAATTACTCAACCTGCTCCTCTGTCAGGGGAATAGTGAGGGGAAAAATAATCAGAAATTTGGTCAAAACCCACCAATGCACTCCTGCAGCATTCCAGCAGATCTGCTTGCTGCAGGTTGGGGGCATGGCTGCTCGGCTCTGGGCACAGCACAGAGGTGTGGGCAGCACTTCCAGAACCACAGAATCATCAATGATGGAAAAGATCTCCAGGATCACCTAGTCCAGCTGCTCACCTACCACCAATACTGCTCACTAACCATATCCCTAAGTACCACAACTACACGTTTATTGAGCACCTCCAAGGATGGTAACCCTACCACCTCCCTGGGCAGCCTGTACCAATTCCCAACCACTCTTTTGGAGTTTTTCCTAATATCCAATTTGAACCTCCCCAGAAAGCAAGCACAACTGAAGCATCCACCCAAGTGGAGGCATCAGGAGCAAGGGGATCTGGAAAGGCCATCTTCCCATTTCCCAGCTTCTCCACTCCTCTTAGGAACCAGGCTTCCACGATAAAGGACAGAATGCTGCCAAGGGGAGCTCTGCTGTCCCCGTACCCTTAGCTTCACTAGAATCAGTGTCAGTGCCTGGCAGAGGGGAATGGGAGCACAGCCCCCCCTGCACACAACGCAATCATGCGCAGGGGAGGCGAGGAGGGAAAACGAAAGCCAGCAATAAATCACCACCCCGCTGCTACCCAAGGAGACATAATTAAGTTTATGCCTAGAGTGGCTCTGCTGACGGTAGTCCTGGAATGAGATAAACAGAACGCACGAGGTTAGGCTGTAATGATACAGGAGTGGATTGGCAGGTGATACATTTGCTTAGCAGTAGTGCTCAATTAGTCAGCTGCAGTTTTCACATGCAAGCTGCAGGGCAGAGAGCCACTGGGTCTCTGTTCCCCCCCCAGGCATGGGTCACCCCCTGGCGCTGGCTGCTGCCTGTGACCCACTCCCCCCTGAGTCCAGGCTTAGCTTTAAGCACATGAAATGTCCACTGATCTCCAAAGGATTATTTCTGGGCTTAGCTGATGTGCAGGTCGTCCTGCAGGCCTTGGGTGGATGCTTGGCATCTCTGTGTTTTGGGAGAAAATTTGCCAATGCTTCCTAAATATTCTCCTCCATTCCCATACAAAAAAAAAAAAAAAAAAAAAAAAAAAACCAACAACAAACCACAAATCCAAGCCACTGGGAGCTCTGACAAATGCCCCATAAATACCACATTTGGGGATTCTGCACCCCAAAAGCAGCTCCAGCCATGGGAAAGGTGAGGCTGTGCTGCAGGGAGGGGGGGGACCCCACAGACCCCGCAGCCTTTTGGTGCACAATGGGCACTGTGCTCAATGCCTGGCCCTGCTGCCCTGCGGCCACGCTGTGCCGAGTGCCCAGCTGCCATCTGGGCACATCACTGCATTTGTTCCATGCGTGTATGAGAGAGGGGGTGGGGGAAGGCTGGGGAAAAGCAGGCTGCAAAATGAATTCAGCATCAATTATTCTAAAATATGCGTGTTAATATGGGAAGGGCTCTGTGGCTGCATTCATCTCCACTTCTGTTAATTTCCAGCATCAAAATGTGACCTGGGAAGATGACAGCATCTCACATCTCGGTTACACAAACACGAGCCTGGAAAAGGGGGTATATTAAACCAGGAGACAATGCTGCATATTAAAATACCACAGATGGAGCTTTCCACAGACCTCACAGTCTGCCTCGGAGATTATTGCTGGGCCATATTGTATTAAAAATGGGGGGTGGGTGTGTTATTTATTTAATTTTTAAACAAATTCCATCTCCTACTCACGCCGGATGGATGAAGTGAGCTCTTGAGCCCCAGACAGCTTTTCCAGAAAGCCCACATGAAAAATGCATTTTCATTAATACAAACTGTTTGCAGTAGGTAAATTAATTCTGGAAATGGTTTTCATACGTGGCAAATTATACGTTTGGTGGAAACGCCAGACGACACTCTACAGTCACAACAAAAAGCTCTGCATCTCCTTTAATGAATCGGGATTGCCAGGTAAGAGGAGCTCGCTCCAACCATTCCACAAACAAACAAGTAAATGGTGGAACAGAAATGGCAGGCACCGGCAGTGTTGGGCACCTATGGGCACCATAAGTACCAACTCCATTGGGACAGGAGGGAAAACTCACTGGCAACATGGGGCTGGAGCTGCGTAGGGCTTGGTTGGGAGCAGAGATCCCTCCCCCCAAGTTCCTATCTCACCCTCCAATCTGACTGTGTCTCCTCTAACAGCCCCGTGTACAAGCGCCTGCTCATGGCAAGGGAAGTGATCTATAATTGATGAAATCACGACGTGCTCCAGCCACAGCCTCATCCCCTGTTGGAAGACATCTGTTCTGCACGTAGCCCCGCTCAGGTGCTGTCACACCGCATTTACCGCAGTGGAGCAGCGCTAATATCGGCACAGCCGCAGTGCCGCACAGCTCAGCGTGCGGGGATATTCCTGTGTTCTTCACCCAACTATTGACTTACATCCTTCCAACCCCTCCAGTTGCCCAACCGGCAGCAGCACAGCCCAGAGATTTGAGCAGCACCACGGAGAGTGGCTGCCTTCGCCCAGGCATCGCAGAAACGAGGGTCCAACATCTCCATGGATGGCACCGGGAGAGAGCTCATCACATGGCACTTCGGGAGGCACGGGAGGAGGGAGCAGCATTTCCTAGCAGCCTGTCGCATCGAGAAACAAAGACTGAATGAGGATCTTTTAGTCACCTCCTTATTACATATTCCGGGTACATGACAAAAGAAGAAATGCATCTCAGGTCACCTCCTGTCACCGTGACAAAGGCCCGTGATGAGTTATGTATTCAAAATATTTGCACTAATTATCGGCACAGCTCCCCTTTGAAGGCGCGGGGAGGGAGGTGGTGCTCGCCCTGGGGAATCAGCTCGGAGCCTGCACGGGTTTCGCTGCACTACAGATAAATATACTCGTACGCCTGCATATTTTTACCAACGTGCCTGCATGTGTATCCATGGAGAAAAGCCTATAAATGCGTAACACACGTCGCGTGGGGCTGAGCAGAGCAGCACAGAAGGGACATTTCCCATCAGGGCAGGTGTCAGCAATGGTTGAGGATTGGTGGCATCATTGGGGTTCCCAAGGTGGAAGCAGCACCCTGAACCCTGCAATGACAGCACTGGGGCTTGGCCAAGTGAGAAACAGCACCCAGGGACAAGTGGAAAGCGCTGAATGCAAATGTAGGCTGACCTTTAATTAGGCACAAAGAAAAACAAATAAAGCAAAACAAAACAAAACAAAGCAAAACAAGTCACAGCCCTGGGCACCTTCCCTTTCGCCAGGCCTGGCGGGAATCCTGCTGTCCAGGTCAGTGACGCTGGGACAGGGATCCCACTGCTACCCCAGCCCTGATGCCTTGTCACCAGCCCTGATGGCACCATGGGGGCTGCCACACTCCTCCCAGGGCTCTCTGCAGGGAAGCAACGCCATCCTCCTCCTCATCTTCTTCCCGGCCACAGGTGCAATGGGAGGAGCAGAAGCAGTGTGGCATCTCTGAGACGCCAGTCCTGCCCAGGTGCCACAGCAGGGTGCCAGTCTATCTCTGCTCTTCCCCTGCTCTGTCGCTGGCCGATGCCTGCGTTGCCCTCCCGAGGCACCGAGCCGAAGCAGGGCACGCGCTGCCGAGCATCCCCTTCCCCTCAGCGAGCATTTAATCTGACTGGACAGGAGCAAAATCATGTAGATATAAATGGGGCAAGGAGAAAATAGCATGCTTCAGGTTCCTGGGGAAAGCATATGGGAACAGGAGACTTATTAATAAATTCTTCTTTGTTCTGGATTGTCTGTGATAAATAGCCGCACTCAGCATCAATAACGGCAAACATCCTTGGGAAAGAGAGACATGCAGAAACCCATCACACCGCTGAAAGCAGAGAATGGATTCAATTTCAGGTTTGAAGGCAAATTTCACAGTCCTAAACAAAATTATTGGAGGGGGCTGCCGTGGCCACAGCCGCAATAAATGTAAGGTTATGGCTGCTGAGCCAGGAGAACGTCTCCCAAGAGCTGTAATACCTTTAGCTGAAGGACAAGAAAGAATAGCCCCGCTCAGGGCGATGCCTTCGGAAAAATAACGTTTACGCTTCCAAATAAAAAATGTTTTTATTAAGGGAACACAACACTTCTGGAATTTTATGGCACCAGAGATTATTCAAACTCCCACCTCTCCGCTGGCATCCGAAAGTAAATTTCCATGAGATTTAAACACTGCCGAGGCCTCGATAATTTGGGGGGTAGGAGGGAAAAGAGAGCAGCCGCAAGAGACTTCCCTAATGGCGAAGACATGAGAAACGCTGCTTTATTTTTTGATGATTGCATTAGATTTGTTATCGTGGAGATGAGAAATGAGCAGCTCCCGGCTCCCTGCCTGGGGACAGAGCACAGCAGCTCCTTTTCCTAGCACGGGAAGCTCAGCACTGCTGCAATCACTCCCTGTGGGTGCCTGGGGCAGCTCACAGACCTTTGCCACGGAGGCCAGCGTGTCTTGCTGGAGTTTAACCTGCCCAAAGGGCGCCAAGCTCAAGGAAACAATTTGCACAGCAGCCCAGCGACTGGGCATCCCCTTTTCTTCTTCCTTGTTAATCCTCTGCACTGTAACCACTTTTTCTCATGCTCCAACTTGGAGCGCCATGAGCCTGAAAGGATAAAGTGCATTAAGAGTTTTAATGCTGAGGAAGATGTCAGCCTGACACTTTAATAACACTAACGCTGTGGAATTTGCAGAATTATCACTGTAATGCGTTCTCACAACAGCAGCATGCTTAACACAAGCTCTGCACCATGCTGAGCACTGCAGCCTTCCTGATGCTCAGGGAAGGAGCTCAGCCCCTGCACAGCACCACACGCAGAACCACACACACAGATCCAGGGATGTCCTCCTCCTCCTGGTTTGCAGTTCAGCATCTTGCAGAATCATTCACAAGGCACTGCTCACCCACCCCACAGCTCAGCTTAATGTTGCTTAATGATCGCTTTCCTTGCGTTGAGCTGAAATCCATCCCAAGGTCATGTCTGTCAGTCAGGACTGGGCACAAACTGCTCCTGGGGTCTTTGCTCCCAGATTGAGATCTTGCTTCCATCCCCAGCCCTGCTTTCCCGGATCCTGTGCATCTTCTGCCCACCCCTCCTCTCTGAAAGAAACAAAGCCCTAAAGGCACTAAGAGCTTCAATCAAATCCAATGCAAAAAAATGTAGATTTGCTCCAAAATTATACGCCCACAAATCTATAAAAAATACAGCCAAAATCCCGTGAAAGCCAAGGCTTTTTGGAAAGTTAAGAGAGTGACGGAAGGGAAGAAATTGCTTCCTTTCCTGCCTTTGAAACACACTGCTTTGTAAGGCTGATGGCAACAGGCACTGCTTTGGCTCCCAAGCCCCAATCCTGTGCATGGAACCCATACACTGGGACCAGGGTTAACAAGCATCAATCCAGAAGCAAACTTAAGCTCATTTTTAGCCTCTGCCCAAGTTTCACATGCAAAGTCAAACACAGAAGTAAATAAGTGGCAGGAAACCCGAGGAGTAAATGAGAGCGTTACATCTCGTGTCTAATGAGTGACACCAGGTAACGCTGGCAAATTGCTCACCTAGAGACAGAAGCACTGAATTGCTGATGGATGAACAAGCTCTTTTTTTTCCCCCTCATCAGCACACATCACAGGCAATGATGGAGCATGTTTCTCTGATGGCACTGGAGATTGGCACAATCATTTTCTAAATCCGGTCCCGCTAGTAATATTTGGGTGATAAAAAACAAAACAACAAGCAAGAACAAGCTGCACTAAGTCAAATCCTCGGATGCTGTAAGCTGGGAAAGCTCCCCAGGGTCTGCTGAAAGCATCTACGTGCCTCACCCCTGGCTTCTTGGAAACGTGATCCCACTAAAATGCATGCAAGGTGGGGAGAGCGCGCACTCAATGCGATGCTAATGGGCAATAATAGACAGGGAGACACTTGGATAACGAGTCAGTGGGGGATCCTTAGCATTACGTCACGAGTATCTCCCCACTCCCCAAAACGCGGGGCCAGGGCTGCAGTGCCCAGCTCAGCGCCCACCATCACGTGGGGAAGCCTCACGGCTGGGCTGCGATGCGGAAAGGGATTTACAGATGTAAAGCCACATCTCGATAACGCTTGGAACAAATCCCTGACATTCTTCACACAGCTCTGCACTAACAGGTTCGGCTCTATCAGAGTGGAAACGCAGCTCCCCGCTATCTCTGTGCTTCCACTGCCGTTAACTATTTGGGGACCCCTCTGCTCTGCAGTGAGGTACATGGCCTTCTGAGGCAGGGCTCTCCCCGTGACAATTACGCTCTGGTCAGGACTAGCCATTTGCATGCAGTTCATTTGTGATGCAGAAAAGCTTGAACCTGTCATTATCGCTTGGCATCAGTACAGCTCTGTGAAAAGACACAGCTCAGAACATGCGCACAGCGCTGCACCCTATTTTCTTTAATCTAGGCTGAAATGACAATGAGAGAAAGCAGGAGGGAGGGAGGGAAGAAGGGGGAAATTGAGAAAGCATCTTTTCCATAAATAAGAGTTCAATCTTTCAATGAGCCAAGCACAAGTATTCTGCTCGGTGCCCAAAGGCTTGCGCATGGGCGACTAGAGGAGAGGGGTGACAATGACAATGAGGGGTTGCATAGGGCTTATGGGCAATGAGTGCAGACAAAATCAGGCTGGAGCTTTGGCACAGCTGGGGATGGCTCAACAAAATTGTGCCCTGGAAAGGGCTTTGCAGGCACCGATCTGCACCAACCTTGGCCGGGTAGGAAGTGCCCCCACGTATCTCCCAGGTTTGGGAAGATGGGGGAAGCCAGAGGAGCAGAAGGAAGGCAACAGCCCAATGAGAGCTGCACTGCCCACCCAGCACCCAGCATCCCTGAGTGGGCAGATATGGGCTCACCTCAACAGTCAGCGGTCAGCTCAAGCCCAGCCTGCAGCGAGAGCTCAAACAGCTTTGTCCAAACGTGTGTCATCATCTCACTCCACAGCATCTCCCAGCACATCAGCATCCAATTGCTTCATGCTGATAACGTGACCCCTGTGACCATGTCCAGACCATGGGTGGAAGAGGAGTGCCCCAAGCAGCTGGAAACCCTTCAGCCATGCTGAGCAGGGTGCACGGGCACAGCCTGGCGACAGGGCAGGTGGTCCTGCACTCAGGTGAGTTCGGAGCAGGATGTGCTGCCAGCAGGGAGCCCAACTCCCTCGTTACCTTTCAAATGAGCAGAGCTACACATGAATATTAAACACCACCTCGTTCCAATCCCAGGAAAAAAAAAAAAAAAAAAAAGAAAGAAAGAAAAAAAAAAGAACAGTCTTTGAGAATCCCTCATTAAGATGCACTGGGCGAGTTGCACTGGGAGCCCGAGAGCCAATTAAGCGGGACTGTAACAATCCTAAAATGAAGCTGCATGCGCAGATCAGATCCGAAATGTTTGCAGAGCTGCAGCAGGAGTGTTCCCTGCAGTGCCATGCTGCTGCCCTGCCCCTTCCCTGCACCCATCCTAGCAGGGCTGCAGCAGGGAGCTGACCCCCAGCATGGATGGGACCCCAGTACTGAACACCCCTTCAGCCCCTCACCTCCTGCTCCAACACCAGGGAGAGGAGAAGGGAATGGCTGTCTGCTGTGTGGAGAAGCAGCAAAGTTTATTTGCTGACTTTCAAACACCATTATTTCCAGGCCGGATCGCAGGTAATACAATCAGACAAGCCCGACATTTCTCATGACTTTGGAAGGACTCTATTTTCATTCTGTGGCTCAGCCTCATCCCACAGCTCCCTGATCCACCCCCTCCCCGCCAACACGCGCAGCCCCACTCCCAGATCAATTTCTATATTTCAGATACAAAGGTTGTTTTGCTTGAAAAATGAAGCTGCCCTTCACCGAGGTAATGAAGAGATCAATACTAGTTACTGCGAGTTTCCTAGTCAGATCAGGGAGCCAGCTGCACTTCCCACAATGTGGTGCACCAGCACGGCCAACCCTGGGTACAGGTTGGCACCAACGGACCTCAGGGAGCAGCAGCACGTGCTCCTCTCCCCCTTCCAGTGATGGGAAACGGGAGAGAAAATTGTGGATTTAAGTTATAATGCCTCATTAATTTGACAAATGCCGCTTCATGCATGCTCTCTGTCACTGTCCCAGAAGCCACTCCATCATCAGCTCCTTCAGATGGAAAATCCACCTGCAGAGCCCTGCTGGCGCATGACGGGTCCATCGCCACCCACTCTCTGGGTGCTGCTGCCCAGGGGTGCCCGTGCACAAAGCCCCCAGGCCACTCCAGCTGCAGGGAGTGCTTCCAGAGGGATGCGAGGAGAGATGGAGGAGGCAGACATCACCCGTGGCTTTAAGGGAAAGCACCCGACCAGTTCTGATAGATCCTTAACAGTGCTTTTGCATCAAATCAGTCCTGCAGGAAATACTCCCTCACCAAAATAAAGCTTTTGTGGAAATTCTTCATTTTGGTCACGAACTGAATTCAATTTTTCTTGTCTTCATTTGAGAGAAAGTTTCCCTTCTCCCCATCTCTCCTCCTTCCCACAAACCATTCATTTCTGCACTGAAAAAGCAGCGAGAAGGAAAGGGGAAGCAGCACGTGGTGACGTGTTCCTGCGGTGCTTCGGCAGGAGCAGGAAACAAGAAGCAGAGCATAGAATTAAAAATGTGTGCTGCTGCCTGGTTACCGACAGAACCATTTGGGATGAGGCAGTATCCTCCAGGACAGTGGCTCTGGATGAGCAAGTGGGGTCCCAGCATCATGGAGGGACAACCGGGGCAGATGTACATCCCACAGGCAGAGATGTATGGGCGGACAGCAGTGTTAGGACAGCTCTGCTTGCTGTGTGTTAAATAACTCTTGCAGGGCACGAGCAGAATGGCAGTGCAGAGCAACCAGGGGACATAAATCCCAAGCTGTAAATTCCAGCTGTCGGAGGAGCAGTCTGTTGCATCGGTTCCTGCTCAGGTCCTGCTCCATCCTCAGCTCTGCTGAGGCAGCGCCGCGTTCAGCGTTGGGCCCCTCGCTGCAATACAGACACGGAGGCCTGGAGGTGTGCAGAGAAGGGAACGGAGCTGTGAGGGGTCTGGAGCACAATGGGCTGTGATGGGGAGCGGCTGAGGGAGCTGGGATTGTTCGGTGTGGAGAAGAGGAGCTCAGGGGAAACCTCACTGCTCTCTGAAAGAAGGTTGTGGTGAGGTGGGGGTTGGCTTCTTCTCCTGTGTTGCTAGTGATAGGGCGAGAGGGAATGGCTTCAAGTTGTGCCAGGGGAGGTTCGGGTTGGACGTTAGTCAAAATTTCTTCTCCAAAACAGTGGTCAGGCATTGGAATGGACTGCCCAGGGAGGTGTTCAAGAAATGTTTAGATGTGGTACTGAGGGACATGGTTTAGTGAGGAAATATTGGAGGTAGGGTGGACGGTTGGACTGGACGATCTTGGAGATCTTTTCCAACCCTGGTGAGTCTATGATTCTGTGTCCACCTCCCAGCCCCAGTCCTCCACCCCTGAGATTTCCATTCATCTGTGTCCCACTCTGGGAGTTCCCCAACATCACCACATACCTGACACTGCAATTCCAGCACAAACCAAGAGCAAGACCCCCACCACAACCCATGGCAAAGCACAGCGGAATGCTTCCCAAACCACAGCCCCAGCCAGGGCTCTGGGATCTGACCAGCATGGCTTGGGCAGACAACACATCCCCAGAGAGTGCTAAGGAGAGGAGAGGAGAGAGAACTGAATGAAGATCTCTCTGAGCCACCTTGTTGCACTTCAGCTCTGCCTGCTTCAGCTGTTATTTCCTGCAAATATATTGCACCGTGGGATGCCTGCGATATTTTATAAAGTTAATAACTTTTTTTTAATTGGATGAGTTTATAGAATCGTGTGAGCAATTAACAATAATTACGTTTAAGACACTTAAATTCCAGGATGCACCACAAACATTGGAATATTAAGCTATAAAAACCCTCGATTGTACATTCAAATTACATTAAGGGTCTGTTGGAAGGAATACACTCTCAGCTTCAAGAGCACAGCTCTGCCTGCTTGCACAATGAGCTTCCATCAGCCATGTCAGCAGCACCCATTCCCCAGAACGGTTCGGTGCTTGGGCACAGCACTGACAGGGCAGCACCCACTCCTCCAAACTTGTCACTGGGAGCATCCCTTAACCCAACACAAACCATGGGCAGGAAGAGAACTCTTCATGGGAAGAGAACTGGGCCAGAGCTTATTTCACTTTAATCACCAGGTGCCAACCTAAATTATTGATGTAGGTTCTCAGTGACAGGTACGGCATTTTATCAGCGCGTGTTTAATAATGCAGGAGTCATGATACCTCGTGCTAAAATGTCAGGCAATTCTCAGGTTACCCCCACCACGCTGACACCTCCTCCCTGTCCTGCCCCAGGCCGCGGTGCCCAGCTGCCTGTGCAGCCCCATGAGAGCGAGACTCAACGCAGCAGCACTCGGGTTGACCACTGTCTGCTGTACCTCCGAGCACCAACCCCAATGCAGCAAAGAGCGAGCGGTGCCGGAGCTGCAGCAGACCCCCCTGGAGCCACGTTCCTGTTACAGCACGTTGGAAACACGCTGCTTACAGACCAATTTAATACGTCCCGGTCACATAAAAGGACAATTTCAGAGCCATGAAGGCTGCAGGGCAGAGGAACAATAGCAGCCTAATGTCTCCATTTTGAGCCGTGCACGCGCAGCTGGCGTGCCTCCACCGGGGCCTCTGAGCAAGAAGCAGCACTGCTTCACCGGCACGCAGCTGCTGATTTGCAAGGAGCAGCAATGTTCCCCATACCCCGTGCCACGCACGGTGCTCCTGGCTCCCATGGCATACCCCGAGCTCAGTGCCAGCCCGTGCCTGTGCTACGGTAACCCCCAGACCCCAGCCGGACACAACGCGGGGCTGAGCTCAGCCTTTGTATTCCAGCAGCACAGCTTGACATTTATAGGGGGAAGTTTTATTCCTGCTGTAAATAACCTCTAATAGTGTAGGTCATTACACTAATTACAGAAGATAATTAATTTTCTAATTCTTGTTAGGCCGCCACATACTCCAAGAAGAGCGCAGTTCATTATTTTCCCATGCAATTATGACCTCCCTTCTCCTTCTCCCTGTCAGCCCCGCCTTCAGGATTTTAGCACTTTGTCAAGTTGTTTATCATGCAGCCATCGAGCTGTTGCAAAGCCGAGGCGGTGCACAGGCTCCTCTCTTCCTCCCACCCCATGCAAGCGGGCAGGGAGCAGTGCCAGGGACCCAGCCCTGCGCTCTCGGGCTGGCATACATTGCCCAGAGCCACCAATGGAACAACGGTCTCTGCTTGACTCCCAAAAACTTCCTCTATAGGAGCCTCGAGCAGCTTACAAGCAGGAAGGGAATTGACTTTTTACATGGTCTGATAGTGACAGGACAAGGGGGAATGGCTTTAAAGTACAAAAGCGAAGATGTGGGTTAGATGTGAGGCACAGGCTGCACAGAGCTGTGGGTGCCCCATCCCTGCAGGCACTCAAGGCCAGGTGGGATGGGGCCCTGGGCAGCCTGAGCTGGTGGGGGGCAGCCCTGCCCATGGCCGGGGGTGGCACTGGGTGGGCTTTGAGGTCCTCTCCAACCTGGGCCATTCAACGAGTCTGCAATTCCACGCTGCAGATTGATGGCAGTTGTCAACTCACCCATTGTGGCCACACTCAGCCCATGAGCAGCAACATCTGCAGGATCACATCCCACCATGGGGCCAAGTGTACTGAAATCTACAGCCTTGCATGCGAGGCAGAATAAAGACAACTTGGCAGTCAGCAGCTCACACAGCTCCCCTGTCCTCGCTCTGTCCAGGACCATAAACCACCACAATAAAATACTGTATGGTGAGAGCAGAGTCACAGCAGTCGCTCTGCAGGACCTGAGCACTGTGGCTGCTGGGCCTCCATATAGGGCAAAACCCTCCTGATCCCACAGCCCCGCATGTGCCAGGTCCTGGCTGCTCCTAGCTCTGCAGCCCCGCTGTAAATCCGGGTATCAGACAGGTTTTAGTGGTAATCAATTGTAATAATGAACATGTATCCCTTGACCAGATAAGTGGAATATTATGTTTTAAGTCCAGCTGCAATTAGCAGAGCAGATGGATGGGGGCTGAAGCAGCAGTAAGTGCATCTCCCATCCCGCAGCCACTTCCCACCCGCCTCCGGATGGATCCCACTGCAAACCCACGCACTGGGGTGACCCTGCTCCCTGCTGGGATGTGCATCTGAAGGAGCACATGGCCGAGCTGGGGAACTTGCTGCAGCGTGGTCCAAGAGCCCATCCAGGCTCTGCCAGGTGATAACACGTGCACCCGCTGTTGTATCAGAGAGAATGAATTTTTAAAAGGCATATAAACCCCTGATGCTTCAAGGCATCAGCTGAGCACTAAGGAGGATTAGGAGGAAATATCTCCTGTGGAAAGCTTATTCCACATGAATTCCACTGACGGGATCCTTTCATCTCCCCCCGGAGCATCTCTTCCCCTGGTCTGATGTGCCTTGGCACTCGCCGAGCTCCTGTAATATATTTGCAGGCGGCGATCCGCCCGCAGAGGTTGACAGCTGTCTCCATTACAATGCCTCCTCCCGACTGACAGCAATGTGACAGGAGCTGTGTGACAGCCCCACAGGACAGCGTCCCCGTGCCACGCACAGTATCTGAGGTTGACACGCAGTATGGGGTTAGGGCTGGCAGCATCCAGTTCCACGGTGACAAGCAGGCAGAGCTGGCAGACGGTTGGCACACCCAACCCAATGGGTTTTTTTGGGTAGGCAGTGCCCTGGGAAAGGGTTAACATGAGTCCCATCTCCCTTCTGCTTTGCATCAGAAAGGAGAGGCACTGAGTGCATTAAAAACTGGGTTAAAAATGGCTCTGCTCTACCTATCTTATCTTCTTTGTACTAAAAGCCCTCAAAGAGTGGCAGGTTTTCACGCAGAATTTTCCCTTCTAATCCCCTTTTGTTAGCTCTGATACCGGCATTGCAATACAAACCTCGTCCATGCGATTTAGGAGGGATTACACGCCCTCAATCCTACGGCATGTGGGAGAAAAATGTTTCCTCAAATCAAATTTTACACAAACCGGTATTTGAAAATAATCAAAGCGCAAATCCCTGCCACGGGAATTTCTGGAGGGAGGCAGTGGGGGATGGCAGCAGAACCTGGCGCATCCCCTGGTGCCACCACCATCCCCCATTCCATGCCCACCATCCCCAGCTATCCACATGCCCACTGCTGCATTCACACCAAGACCAAAAGGAACCCCTGCACCATGGCCAAACAACTCCTTATCACCATGGCCAAACTCCTTGTCACCATGTTTCATTCCCATGTTTCATACAGCCAGCTGTGAGCTCTGCGCGCACTGGTTTGGCTCTGCTTTCCTGCTGAAATATTGCCACTGCCGCTCCTGTAATATATATGCCACAGACACAACCTCATCTTATCGATCTCTCCATAGCTGCTGGGATATCCACGGCGGAACTCACGCACCCTCCGTCTCCGCCGAAAATAAATAAATAAATAAATAAGGTAAGCCCATCTGACAGTTTCAATTAGGGAAGCGTGAAAAGCGATTTGCGTAAGAGTCTCCGGCTTCGCGGGGGAGAGGAGGGCAGCCCGCAGGCAGCGCGTCTGTACGCTCGCATCTGGGTAAGTGAAGTGATTTCCTACAGGAAGTGATGGAGGCCAGAGCGAAGCCCCTGCCGTGCTGTCTGCGGCTGACGGAGCACTCAGCCCGCCCGCTCTGTGTGCCACAGTGGTGACAGCTCCCGAGCTGACAGCACTGGCATGTCCCCAACCATGCCCGGGCACTGGGAGCAGCACGGGGAGCATGGCACAAGAAGGGTGCATCAGAGCCAAGACCGTCCATGACCACTACTAAGGAAGCAGGGAAAGAAATGCATCCTCCTGCGGAGCTCTCCAAGGTCCCACAAGACATTTGCCATGCGCAACACCAGTGTGCAGCCCCTCCACTGGGAGAAGCATTGAGTCATAAAGACCAGAGAAGATCTATAAGATCATCCAGTCCAACTGTCCACCTACCACCAATACTGACCACTGACCACGTCAATCAGTGCCACATCTCCATGTTTCTTGAACACCTTCAGGGACAGTGACTTCATCAGCCCCCTGGACAGCCTGTACCAGTGCTCCATCACTCTTGGAGAAGTTTCTCCTAATATCAAACCTAATCCTCCCCTAGTGCAACCTAAGGCCATTCCTTCTCATTCTATTTCTGTTACCTGTGAGAAGAGGCTGACCCCACCCTCATCACAATCTCCTTTCAGAGAGCTGTAGAGAGCAATGAGGTCTCCCCTGAGCCTCCTCTTCTCCAGACTGAACAATCCCAGTTCCCTCAGCTTCTCCCCAATCACTTGTGCTCCAGACCCTTCACAAGAGAAGTTGTACTGTGTTCTGCAGAGCATGCACCAAAACAGATATGCATAAAGCAAACAAATCAAGGAGAAACCTAAAGCCATGCTGGAGCAGGAAAATAGCCAGCAGAGTGGGGCAAACTCTATATTGCTTGTGGGGAAGGGACATGGACGAGTGGGTACCATACAGTGTGGTACAGCTCATCCTTTCCATGGCCTCAGGTGGGGACGGTTGACAGTGGAAGGCTGGGGAGCGTGGCACCTGTCAAGCACTATTATAACCACATCCATCCAGGGCGGAGAGCTGTGAAATATTCATGTCAATGTAACTCATAGGGAAGGTCTTCCCTTGGTTCTTCCCAGCCTCCTTCAAGTCTCCCAGGCAGAGCTGGGAAGGAGACACAGAGCCCAGGCCACAGGGACTGCATGTTCACTGGCCCCATCCAAATCCAGACCTTGTTTGTAGGTGCAGAGACACCGCATGGACTCATTTTTATCCAGATTTGGGGCAGCACTCTGCTCCACCATAAAATTAAAAGTCATGTGTCCAGATAAATCAATTGAGATCTTGTTTGTAACAACACCTACCCACAAATCCCACCAACCCGGGGTCTGGCCAGCTGTCCCAACATTTGGCTTCTTCCCAGCAGGATGCACAACAACACAAGTGCTTAAAGCACTCATCTGTGAGGAAGCAAAGCCCCTTCCTAATCCATTCTGCATTGAATGCAGAGCCTCTAAGAGCCCAGCCTGTGTTATCTGCATCCGTTTGTCATGGCTGATGGACAATGCGAGGTGAAATGCAGGTGGAGCTGGCTGGTCCTTCATGCATACCCAACAAGTTAAGTTCCCCTTGTTTTCCCTGGATGTGCCCCACATCGCCGCACTCCCAGCACACGCAGCCTGCAGCTGGCTTCCCTGGCACCAAAAGCAGTGCATCACCAGCCACAATTAAGCTGTATTTTTTTCTTGGGGGTAATTACATTTAAGCACGTATATTCCCGTCGTACTCAAAGGCCCCACAAAGTACTGCAGCCAGCTGTGTTGGGCATCACCAAACCTCATGCACAGCCTCCACCCGCCCCCAGCAGCACATCGGGCACTCTGCTCACAACTCGGAGCACCCACACCTGCCCCTCCCTTTAAACACTATAGCACATACATGCAGCAGCCAGTCAATATGTTTGCAAAAAACAGAGCACCAAAGCATCCTCAGATAGAACAGGACACCTGGTCTCACCCCCTTTACAACAGGACCCATGTCTTTGCAAGCCATCCAGCAAATCCCCCTTCATGCTTGCTTGCTTCTCTCCAAAACCCTTCCAAGAGCACAGGTGTTGCCATAAGCTAGCAGCACACTTGGTGCAAAAAGAACAAATTCCATGCCCCCAGAGGACCCCTCTGTCCCCAGGGATAACCCGCTGTGCAGCAGAGCACGCTGCTAAGAATTGATTCACTTCATTCCAACAACTTAATCTTCTCCTTCCCTTGCAGCAGAGCTTCTTCCCTCAGGTCCTTGGCGTGAAGCTCTCTGTGTTGGACGCGTGAAAAAAACGGGGGGAAAACGGTAAAAACACAGCACAAGGAAAGAAAAAAAAAAAAAACTACAAAAAACCCATAACACAGCAAACAAAAAACCCCAACAACAAACTACATACCTTCTGGCAAAACCCAGAGCACCACTTACACAACATCTTTACTCGCTCCATTATTTATAGCGCAACTGAAACATTTATTCCTACGCTGAACTAGCCGAAGCCCGGTGCTTCTGTGAGCTGCAGTGGGCTCTGTGCATCCCAGCACATCCCATGCCTGCTGCTGGATCCTGGGGGGCATGGAGATGGCTGTTCCATAGAGCTGTGTCCTGCTGCCAATCCCACTGCAGCAAGGGGTCCGAGCCCTGCTAGCACTGTCTGGGATGCTGTGATGTGAGCATTCCCTGCACTAAATGGATGCATATTTTAGCACATGGAGGTAATGGTTGAAATCCTCCTGGAAGAGTGAACTCTGTGATCAATCAATGAGCAAGGCATCAAAATTGCTATTAATGATGCTGTCAGGGTGTTCTTTCCTCCCCCGGCACAGCCTCTTTCTGCCATCAAGGAGAAAAATTAGCAGCTCTGTGGAGTGAGTCTATGGGCAGCAGGCTGACATCACAGAGTGCAAGGAGCAGAGTCCAGAAGTTCACATCTAGAACTGCTCTAAGACCCACAGCTTTTTCATGCTCAGGACATGCAGGCTGCAGCCCAGCAGCATCGCCTCTTGCTCACTCCCACTGATCTCAAGAGCACTCACACAAAGGCAGCTTTATGCTCAGCACTGGTCCCTCCACTCCCTCCCCTCTCTCCTACACCTCCACGAGTGCAGGAATAGCTGCAGAGTCAGTGGGGCAGAGCTGAGATTTGGTGAATAGCAGCAGCTGGAGGTACCCCATCACACAAACACCCCCAACAGGACCAGCCCCATAGCTGAATGGAGCAATTATGATGGATTGCAGCAGGCTGGAGCCCAACTGTCTCACATCAGGCTAATCAATAGCAGTTAATCAATACACTGATCAATGGGCTCCACTAGTAAATATATTTCAAGGAGCACAAATCCCATTACGCATATCTTTAGCCTGAATGCTGGCTCCCCAAGCAATCGGAGGATTAGGGGCAGCAAATCTCCCATTTGGAGCACACAACACGCGCGCCTCATGCCAAAGCTCACAGCTGGGTCTGCCCTGCATGCGAGGAGAGAGAGTTAAAAATGAAATTAAATTAATACGGGCTGGGAGCCAGCTTGGAGCAAGCTCAGGAGGATGCTTTGTTCCAGGGACCGATGCACCTGCGAGCGGTGGCAGCTCCCTCACTGAAGGACAGACACCTGCTTGCTCAGGGCATGGCTTTGTGGGCATGGCAGGGTTGGTTTAGTGATTGGACTTGGCGATCTCAGTCGTCTTTTCCAACCTTAATGATTCTATGATACACCAGTACAGCTTTTCCTTAGCACTGAGAGAGGTCTCTGGGTTAAACTTGAATCCCATTACTTTGGAGAACGCCATGCCCTGTACTCTGATTGCCTGCACCGTCAGGGCTGGTGGGTGTTAACAGGGCAGCTTGTCCCATGCTGTAACCATTCACCCCCCTTTGGACCCTGTCCAGGAGGAGCAGCTTGATGCTGACATGCAAAACCTGAAGCAGCCTCACAGCTGCAGTACAGCCGGCTCTGTCCTTTCCTTGGTCCCCACAAACCATGACGAAGGGCCTTGTTCTCCCCTTGGCCCCCACAAATTAGAACATGAAATGTTCACAACCATCCCAGACAGCAGAACATGGGACCCCAACACCAAAGCAGATCTCATGCAGGGACAGAGCAGTCTTCAACAGCACAGCACAGCACTTCACAATTTTTGGGGGATGGAAGACGATAAGAGAGAGGGTGAAAATTCCAGACGAATGCAGACCATGAAAGCTGCATGACTGTATGGAGCTGGAGAGTTCAACAAGAGGGCCTCTCCCTGCTTCTCCCAGGGAATCAGGAAGAAGCTGCTCCCCACAATGGGTGAACACCAGTATCAGCAGGGATTATCTCCTCCTGCCTGCAAATATTTGTTCACTGGAGCACATACAGCAAGCCAAGCACAGCCTCACGCACACACACCACGTACAGGAGGACAGCAAGGCAGGACACGGGGACGTTTCAGCACCACAAGGGGTGGACAGCGCCACCGCTTTGGGCCACGTGCGGACCACGGCGGGGCCTGGAGGTGCTGGCAGCATCCGGGGGGGGGGGTTCCCCACCCTTTTCCCACTTCTGAGATGGACACAGCACACAGCACAGAGGGGCTTAAACGACACGGAGAAACCTGTGAGCAAAAAGTGCAGCCAAAGAATTGCGAAGCTTTAGGAATTACAGCACTAAGCCACCTGGGACGTGTGCATATTGACTTAGAACCAAGCCTTTAATAAGGCAGCTAACAGCATTGCTTTTACATTCATCCCTGCTACAAGCGAAACATGCCCAGGACAAGTTAATGTTCCAGCTTCAACATTCACTGGGCTCAACGGTGGGATTACCTGGCCCTGTAACTACAGCACACCCTTGCCTCTTTTTTCTCTTTCTTTCCCTTTTTTGTTCCTTGCTTGGTGTCAGGTCACAGCAGCTCTTCCCATTCTGTTTTGTTTTGTGCTTTGCTTGCAGATCAGACGCTGCCTCGGGGTCCCTCCTTCGCCGCGGGCTGACTCGAGCAAGGCAAGATGCTGCTGCCCTCACTGTGTAGCTGCTGGGGAAGGGCAGCCCAGCAGCAGGAATGGGGTGCGGATTTGTTTCAAGTCCTTTTAAAGGCAGCAGGAAAATGTCTTTGCCACTGGCAGATGGGTCTGGAAACCCACAGGGGAGCTCCCTCACAGGGACAGACTAAGCTGATTTAGAGGCTCCCAAAGCATCACTGAGCCTTTCCTAGGACCACTGGAGACACTTCAGACCCATAGTGTCACACGGACACCAGGCACTACAGGCAAATCCTGCAGCATGCAGCCCCAGGGTGTCCTCTGCAAGCACATCTGTGCAGATGGCATTTTAAATGCACGTTCCAGGCTGCTGGAAATGTCATTAGTGCCTGGAAAACGAGAATCTTTCTGCTGCAGTGGGAGGCACCTCCTGCTCCTGCAACTGAGGGGGCAGTGGGTCAGCCCCACATGGCCTCAGGAACATCAGCAACGGACACATGGGGCTGTTCAATGCACAGGGATGGCATGGGCTGGGGCAATGGGCTCAGCAATAGAAACTTGAACAGACAGAGCAAAGTAAATGGGAAACCCAGAAGGCATTCATGGGGCTTATTATTTGCAACCTATAGATGGATTTCTTGCTCTGAAGTGTCTCCTAGCTCAGTGGCCCACTGTCTTTAAGGTGTACAGCTGTCACCAAAGCCCCTCAGAGTTGGGCTGCCCCACAGCCTTCCCAGGAGGAAGCACTGGAGCTTGGATGCAACGTTGTCTCCACATCTGTTTTGTGTTATCACCAACAGTCACTGCTGCACACAGCACCAGGACCCTGCCGGGATCCCGAGCTGCTCCAAAACCCTCTGCAGTGATGGCTGCAAGCACAGAGCAGCAGATTAATGTCACAGGCAGCCAGCATGGAAAAGTGATGGCAAGGGGCAGGAGGAGACTTACCACAGACATTAACAGAGCCCGGAGTACATTAATACTATCGACGTGCTGTCCATCAAGCTAAGGAGGCTCCAGCATCCTCCGGGCTGGATGCACAGGCAGCAGCGATGCTCAGCACTGCTCCGTGCAGCTCCGCTTGCCCTTTGTGGGCACGCGGCTGTGCCAGGCAGCGGCAGCGGGTGCTCCCTGACCCGTGAAGGAGGGGCCCGGGGCTGCCCCCCGGCCGCACACATGCTGGCTGTCAGCTCTGCGCAGCCCCAGCTCCTGACGCTCGCTCCTGCCCCGTCCTGCGGCTGCGCTGAGCCCCGGCGCTGGGAAGTCCCCTCCTGCTCTCCGCGCAGCATTTTATCTTAATAACGTTTTATCTTGGATGACAAGCCCGTGTAATGCGGTTTAAAAGCCACAGCTATGCTGACACCGTAACGGGGGAAAGGAAGAAAAAAAAAAAAAGCTCTTTTCTCCCGTCTGATACATTTGCTAAGGTCACAACTTTAAAACCCCTCACCGTATCGTGTCGCCGGGCTGGGAAGCTGCTTTGTGCAGCAGCTCGGAGGGACCGGTAGGAGCTCATGCCCTGCTCTTCCCTCCCATTCAGGGTTGTGCAGTAAAGGCTCCATCTCTCTCTTCGTGTTGGGGGAGGGACAATTTTTCTCCCCTTGCTCCATGCAGTGAGTGCTGGGGGCTTCGACTTGAGATGTTCTCCTGCTTCCCAAGTCTCTCTGCATCCTGAGGTTCTCCACATCCTCCCCCCCCCCTCCCCGCACCCCGAGGCTGTCTGCAACCTGAGGTTCTCCACACCCTCAGGACACCCTCATCGTGGTGAGCACAGACATGGAGCATCCCAGCACCAGCTCCACTGCACCACACTCCGGGTCCAGCCCCGCAGCATCCAGACCCCACTGCAGCCCAAACCTCCCTCAGCACCCAAACTTCCCAGGGATCATGGATCATGCACTGTGCTGTAAGCACCGCAGCGATAGTGCACAATATATTATCGTTAGGGAGACGGCTATTCTGGTCTAATTGCCGGCGGTTCAGAGAAAACGCAGCAGCCTGTGCCTGCTCAGAGCAGAACTGCTCCTGTGCTATCAGCTGAAAGACAAAGAGTGCACAATAGAGGAATAAAAATAGAAATTAAAAAAGGAGAAACCTAAGCAGAGAGGCGTGGAGATTTGAGCTAAGCTCGAGTTGTGAGAGCTAATTTAAGACCGGGCAAATCCTGCTGCAGATTATTGCCCCCCCCCGGCAGCAGGTAGGACCTGACCAGTGGTGGGAGCAGTGCCCAGAGCCAGGCAGGAACCCACCCTGCCCCAGGAGGGAGCACAGCGCCCCTGCCCCATCCTGTCACTGTCACCTTGGTTTGCTGTGACAGACAGGCCCCAGCTCACAGCACCATCTATTATTTACACACGCTATTTCTGAATATTGATGTTAAAAGCAAATTCCCTGCCCCTCACTTGCATTTCAAATGAGGTTTTCACGCCACCAGGACCTCAGTTCCGGCGGTGCCATTAGGTGCTGCCGGTGAGAGAGCCCCATGTGGGCTGTGCAAAAAGCACAGGGCTATTTCTGGGTGATGCTACAGCACATCACCCCTCCCTCCCCTGAGCACCAATGCAGGCTCCCCCTAAACCACCCCAGTGCCAGGGCTGCCCTCCTGCAGGTACCAAGGGCTGAAGGCTGATGGGAGGGATACGTGCATCAAACCTAGACAAAACAGCATCTTCTCCCCCTCTCCTTCTCATACAAAATATTTGTAAATAAATGTTTCCTGCTTCTGTTTATCCCGTTTTAAAAGACTTTAAATGGAAGCCTGCTCCCCACACTGTATCATTACCCTTCATTAGCGCAATTTTCCAGAGTTTAGGTGGCTGGAGAAAGAAAACAGAGGATAATGTGCCACTCCGAGAGCTGCAAAAACAAACAGAGGGAGAACAATTGCGAGCCTAACTTGGAGCCTTCCGACCAAAGCGTTTCAGTGATGCTGGGCACGCGGCGAGCGCTCGCTGCGCAGCCTCCAGCACGGCATCGGCGCGGTAATTAGGCTCTGCGTTCATACGCAAACAAGGTAGATGTCAGCACATTTCTAATATGCTCACCACCACCGCGGGGCAAATTAAGCCATTTGCAGCTCGGTCAAGCTTTGCAGGGAGCCCTGTGAGCAGGCGCAGAACCTGCTGTGGGTTGGGGCTCGGCTGCGCATCTACCCCATGCAGCATCCTCATGGTGGGCATCATCCCAATGAGCACAACCTGAGCTCCCTTGGAGTGATGCAGGAGTGTGCCCTGGAGTGCAGTTCATGCTGTAATATCACAGCCCACCCTTTCCTTAGGGAAGGAGGCCAATGCCAAAATCCCACACGGCTGCTGAGAGGTGGGAGCCCCAGCACAGTGTAGATAAGTTGAAAGTGCCCCCCAACTATTGGGGATGGAAGCAGAGGTCAGCAGGAAGGGTGAAGCAGGCAGAAAGGAGTTTGGTACAGAAGCCAAAATGAGAGAGTCTTATCTAGCAACCACAAATAACCCTCCAGAGGGACTAAATTTAGCCCTTGGTGAACACAAATTATTGTGTTGGGATTCACAGTAAGAGCAATTTGGATCCCAGTGAGAAAGAAAAGCCAAGTGCCAGAGCCACATGCACAGGGACAGCCAAGGTCCTGCTGACTTGGTTTCCACCATTATCATAAAATCATTTGAGCTGGAAGAGACCCTCAAAGGCCGGCTGGTGCCACTCCCTGCAGTGCACAGGGACACCCACAGCTCCAGCAGTGCTCACAGCCCCATCCAGCCTGACCTTGGCTGTCTCCAAGCCTGACAAACCCAACAAATTGTTGCAAAGATAACTGCTGTGCTACTGAATCCAGAGCACCAAGCAGCTGAGGAATGTTCCCAAGTAGGGACAGCCCTTGTTGCAGTAGGGAAGGGCTCTAGAAAGAAATCCCATTTATAGATCACTGCTTTGATATCTTTTTGCTCTGCATTTCTGTTCTATACAGCCTTGTTTATTGCACTGATATTTCATCCTGCAGATTCATCTTGGATCATCGTTAAGGCTCCTTCCTCGCTTGCAGACATGCCTCTGCTCATCATAAAAATCTACGCTGAAATTTCAGATTAATTGAAAGCTGTAAATTGCGAAGCCAGATGCTGCAACCTCACACCTTCACCCATCCAAAAAATAAAAATAAAAATAAAAAGGAGATGAGATCACAACGCCCTCCTATGATCACCGGGAGGCCGTTCCGTCAGGACACCGCGCTGGGATGGAGCTGCTCTGTGCTACCATCACTCCCTCCGACGCAGCACCTGGTGCTGCTGTGCCTCCTCTGCCCTCTCCCATCACTTCAGGGCGGATTAGCAGGAGAGAGGCAGGCTCCAGCGCTGCTCAGTTCTTGAGCTCCTACTTGCCGCGGATCTCTTAATGCGTTTCTTGGCCAAGGGTTAGCAGATTAAACACTCCATAGAAGGCGAGCTGACACAAGCTGACAGACCTGAATCTTCTGCACATGCATAAGTGCCAGTCCTCATCACAAGGATGCTTATTTGCCAGCCTCATACCTATCACTTTGGCTGGGAGTCAATCTAAATAAAGCAAATTCACTTGTTCTGATGGGGAGAGGGAGTCGCCGGGCTGTCATAAGGCTGAACTCAGCCTGCATCACTTCAAAGTGGAGGTGCTGCGGAAACGCAAAGCACTTCAGCGCCGGGAGCAGGAGGGGGGAAGTTTTGCTTCCATCCAGGAGAGGTGTAGGAGGAAGAGCTCTGCACACCCCTCCCCTGGCCCTGCCCTGCTCAGCCTCCTGTCCTTCCCCAGCTCTCGGCTGTGAGGATTAAGACTCATTTCAAGTGAAGTTTTCATTATTTTCCACTCTCCTTCTTTATTCCCAAACTCATTTGCATTACAAAAAAATTAAACAAAAGCTGCTTTTTGAATCTCCACTCATTACTCCCATTACATTTGTTAACATCATTATCTTCAGCTGAAGATGGCAACTATTATCAAATGTTGCAGAGCTTTTGTAGACCTCTTGCTATATTACTCCAGAAAATTGCTTTAATGCTTATGCTTTTAGTGGTTTTAAAGAACCAGCTATAGCATCAGAAGCCATAAAGAAGATAAAAAAGCGCATCGTTTGATAGTATGTGCATTTTTTCCCTTTTCACAGAGATATAAATACACAGTGGTAACGCAGGATGCACTACAGCAATCTGCCATGCATCCTCCTGTCTGACCCTTGCTACGCCGCTCCGTTTCTCTGCAGCTCCTCCCTTCCCTCAAACACTTTTTTTCAGGAGAAAGCATTGCAACAAAAGCTTCTACCCGAAGGAACACCTGAACTCGGCACAGTTTGCTTCTTCCAAAATTCAATAACACTGATTTTGTTTGCACAAGGGACAGGACTGGTGAACAGCTCCAGTTGTGCCTTTATCACAGAACCATAGAATGGCCTGGGTTGAAAAGGCCCACACTGCTCACCCAGTTCCAAACCCCCTGCTGTGTGCAGGTCGCCAACCAGCAGCCCAGGCTGCCCAGAGCCACATCCAGCCTGGCCTTGAATGCCTGCAGGGATGGGGCATCCACAGCCTCCTTGGGCAACCTGTTCCAGTGCCTCACCACCCTCTGGGTGAAAAACTTCCTCCTAATATCCAACCTAAACCTCCCCTGTCTCAGTTTAAAACCATTCCTCCTTGTCCTGTCACTACCAACCCTTGTAAACAGCCGTTCCCCCTCCTGTTTATACACTCCCTTCAAATACTGGAAAAAAATATCCCTCCCTTTAGGAGGGAAAAGAAGCCCAGACCACATCAGTGCTCGGGGAGCAGCCCAGAAGTCTCCAAACACAGCCTACAAGGATGGCACACAGATATGACAACAAACTGCCCTGCTCTAGCCATGCGTGAGCACAACTCACATAAGTTCATGCCTGGTCACACAGCCCAGGAGACCCACACACACAGATGTAAATTATCACTTTGTTTTCCATTGGGCTTTTGGTGTTGATTCATGCTGCCCAAACAAATAATTACAGCCTTATCTCCATCACGCAGCAGCATTAGCTGCAATTCATCATTTCTACCTGCTTTGTTTCATGCGTAGCGTACGTATATATACAAATAAAGAAGAAATTCAGCTGTTCATGTTTCACGGGGCACAGCAGAGCGGTGTTGGGTTAAACATGGGCCCCACTACAACAAAAGTGTAGACACAGGCAGCACAAAACCTCGCCTGAAATTGATCCCATCCAGCACAGCAGGGCTGTAGGGGAACTATAACCCACCCAACACAACACAACAGTTCAACTCCTGCCCATGCTCATAGCGCTTTCCAAGCTGCAGAATAATATAAGAACACAAATGGGGGCATCACGTGTGGGGTTTTGTACAGGCCAAGAAAATGCAGAGCTCCTTGTGAGCACTCAGCTCTTACACCAGGATACGTACAAACATGGAAGACAAAGTAGAACCATTAAACTTGGGATCACAACTCCCCTGTGATGAGGAAGCAGAGCTCTGCATTTCCCTCCACCGAAGGATGGAAGCTCTCAGTGCCATTCTGGCGCTGGTTTTTGTCACCTTCTTCAATAGACCCAATAGTTTGTCTGCTGGACAGACATCAAGGCTGGACCTCAGCACGAGGATTTGCTCTTGGAAGCCCGTGGGGACACAGGAATCCCATACAGGAGGAGGGGATCGTGGGGCCATGCCTTGCAGCCTTGAGGACACAGAGCTGAGTGGTTCAGTGAACACAACAGCAGGAAGGGACGCCATCCAGAGGGACCTGGATGGGCTCAGAAACTGGGCACATGAGAACCTGATGAGGTTTAACAAGGTCAGGTGCTGCACTTGCCAACAAGAAGACTGACAGTCCCCTGGGCTGCAGCAACAGAGGGGTGGCAGCAGGGAGAGGAGAGGGAGGGGGTTGTGCCCCTCTGCTCTGCCCCTGGAAGGCCCCACCTGCAGATGCAGATTGTTGCTGCCCCATCAGCTGCTCTATGATTCTACAACCTGCAGGTGCAGCTTGACCGCAGCAACTTATATCTTCAGAGCTGCTACCAGTGGGAAGGCACACAACAGGCAATGGAAATACTGGAAACAAACATTCAACACCACAGAAATTAGAAGTATTGCAGAAGAAAACGTAAGGCCAAAACCCAACGTGGTGCAGCTTTCAGATGGAATGGAGATGAGCTGCAGATGAATTGCCCCCCTCCTAAGGATCGGGGGGTGCAGAAGTGGAGCACAGTGAGCCCCTCACTACCACCCAGCCCCACTGCTGGGTACCACGTGCTTAGACAGAAATCTCAGTTCTTGGTTAAAAATAACAGCAGTTTCCAGCCCTCAAAGGTGCAGAAAAATGTGACCTCTAAAAATTCAGGAACTGAAAGGCAAATCAAATGAGTCCCAAATTTGTCTACGCTATAAACGTCAATTTCTTTTTGAAAGAAATGAATGTTTTTGATGAATGTTTTCTTGAATGCCTGCTCTTGGCAGTGCTGCCATCTGTGAAAAATCTCTGCCACGCTTGCTATTAAGATTCCATTTCCAAGAAGAGCTCATCGCCGCTTTAATAAATGGTTAAAAAACTGTCACCAATCCAAAGGGGCAGCAGCTTGTTTACTGCGAGCGGCTCTGTCACCACGTACAGCACCTCTGAGTGATCGGCTCCGAGCTGCCAGACCACATACGGTCCCCCCGCAGCCCTCCAACGAGCGGCATTTTAGCTGTGTCGGGCACGTAGGAACCTAATGCCTATCGACTCTGAATGAGATTTATACTCCAGCTCGCTCGTGAGAGGGTCACTTAGAGCTCGCAGAGGTTTCACCCAACACCCACAAGTCATTTATTGGCCTTTCCGTACCGTTCCTCACCAAAAAGCACAAGCTCGCCCCAGTGGTGGAGGTGCAATAGCAGCACCTGGCAGCAGGGGCTACCAAAAGCCTTTGGAAGAGCACCAGTGATGGGCTGGGATGGAGGCAGCACACCCTGCTCACACCACAAACAACATGCCATGGGCTGCCAACCGCCCCATGGGTTTGTGCATCCATCCCAGCACTCATGGGAAGGCTGAGGAGCCCACCTTGGGTGCACAGCTGCTGCAATGGAGGCCCAAAGTGCCTGGTGCACACAAAGCTCTCATGCGTGACTACATCAGGAGGAACAATGAGATCTTTTTCCAGATTCGGCAAACATCAGTATAATAATAAAAAAAAAAAATTAATTATATGCTTGAACATATGCACCAGAGCAATGCCCTGTATTTTCTCCTAATTGTTCTCCGAGCCTTACAGAGCCACATTTAAATAAAAATGAAGCAGTTATTTAAACCGCAATTAAAGATGGAGCAATTTATTTTTAAACTGGAAGGAGCGTCACCGGAGCAGGCGCGAGGGCTGCGGGCAGCGCCAGCATCACCGCGATCCTGGCATGTTTTGAAGAGGAGATGGAGGTTGCAATGCCACAGAAAGGCTTGGCCCTTGCTGAGGTCAGCTCCCTGCTAGCAAATTTGCAGCCCGGGTCTCTCTGAGGGTCCCAGGACCAGGCGCTGCAATGCGTCTCAGGGCAGGTCACTGTCCAAAAACATGGAGATGTTTTTGGCATCTGAAGGACATTGTTCTCTGGGCATGGTGGGGAGAGGTTGAAGGTCAGACTTGATGATCTTAGAGGCCTTTGCCATCACATAACCCTGTCCACCAAATCCCTGCATCCCACAGCAGCAGGAGGGAGCATCCTCTGCAGCAAAACGCTGCTGGAAGGGGGCTGGGATGGGAGGGAGAGGAGCACCCACAACACAAACCCACCCTCTCTTTTCATAAGACAGCAGAATTTATCAGCCCACAGCCCTTCACATCTGTCTCCTCATACAAAATGAAAGAGGCTTTGAAAAACAGAGGAGATGAAATAAAGCCGTCTGTGTGAGGAAGCTGGCATCTCTGCCACTGTCACTGTCACCATGGTAGGAATAATGACCGCGATTGTTTCTGCATCTGTGGATGCGCGGGGAGGAGGAGGAGGAGGAGGAGGAGGAAGCAGCACACCCCCAGCAGCAGCTCTGCAGCTCCCAGGGGCAGCAAGAGGCTCCTGCACCCCGACGTGCCCATATCCTCGTCCCCACACGTGTCAGCCACCCCACTGGCTGCGTCAGCAGTGATGGCACAGGGCAGGGATGAGCTCGGCAGCACGCAGCTGTGGGTTCCCTTCTCCCCATCCCAACACAGCCCCAAGGGCTGAAGCTTATGAGAACATGGTTTGAGAAGAGCTCTGACCTGCACGGTTTGCGCACCACGATTGCAGTGCTGCAGCAGTTGTAGGCACACTGCCCTGGGAGGTGCAGCTCTGCAGCTCCTCTGGAGACCTCAGGGTCACAGGGCACAACCAGTACCATCCTCATTCCATTAGATGACAATTAAAAGGGAAAATATTGAGGCAGAGCAGGGCTTTAATCATACCAGCAAACAGCTGGTGCAGCAAACCCCTGGTCTCCAAACATTCCCCAAAGCTGGCCTGAGCATATTCAGGGAGATGGCAGCAGATCCCACTCCAAAAGGGTTCCACAGTCTTGTCCTGAGGTGACCCAGTGCATTGTAGAGCTCCAGACCCCAAAGGATTGCAACTCTGCTTCAGCAGCAATGCCTCCAAAACGCACAGAAGCATTACAATTTGGCAAACGCCTTTTGAGTGGCAGACAGCACACTCCTCTCTCCCACAGCACTGCAGAGGGCTTTGCTTCTCCCCTCGGCTTCTTGGAAATCTTCTGCAAAATCACAATCTGCAATTCAGGGCACAACTGGAACTAAACCTTTGCGGAGACACCCTGGGACTCGAGTCCATGCAGCATGCCCTGCTGCCACCAGCAGAACACATACCTTCATTCGTTTTCTGCTCCTCTCCCCACTCCACATCACTCATCCCATCCCCCATGCCAAGAACAGCACCAGCACTAAGTGCCCAGGCACTCCCAGTAAGGTGAAGCTCACCCGTGCTCATCCTCCATTCCCAGCTGCTTCCCAGGCTCTGTGCCTGACCCTATGGGCTTTGAGGGGTCCTCGGGCATCTTCGTATACCAGCAGAGCCTTCCACACCTGAAGCTCAGCCTGAGCCCTGAGATGTCAGTGCTGGAGGCAGATGTGGGGCCGGAGCACAGCAGTGAGGTGTCAGATGTACAGCCATCCACCCCAGCTGCCGTGCACTGTTCATCCATTCCCTGAGCACCACAGCTCCTCGAGCAGTAGCAAATTTACATGCACAGGTGTGCAGAGATGGCAGCTCCAACACAGATACCTCTATTTCAACACTGTGGAGTTCACTGTGCTGCACTTGGCTCGTGCTCCACCACCCTACAGGGCTTGGAGAGGACAAGGACATCACACAGGGTTGGCGCATAGGGTTGGGATGCCACATGCTGAACCAACAGCACCTCCCCTCCACAGGCAGCCCTCTGCTCTACATCCACAGCAGCCAGGGACCTCCTCACTCTGACCTCAGATAGAGCTTCTGCAGGAGAGAAGTGCTCCAGCAGCGCAGCCAAAGTGGCACAGAGCTTTCCTGCAGAACGGGCTGAGCTCACACAGTTCCAGGCAATTCTCACTGCAACATCAGCAGCTGAGATCTGCTGCACAGGAGGTGAGGTTGGCAGCCAAACTCACTCTGCAAAACTG
Organism: Phasianus colchicus; assembly: GCF_987193195.1. NCBI lineage: Eukaryota > Metazoa > Chordata > Aves > Galliformes > Phasianidae > Phasianus > Phasianus colchicus. The sequence goes on along the minus strand of NC_143458.1, from coordinate 1,824,437 downwards.
GGGCTCAAGGCAGAGGAGGGACACAGCTGCAGGGACGGGCACACTGCAACCACACCACTGCCACCAGTGCCCACCGCAGCAAGGGCACAGCTGGAAGCAATAGGTGCTCATCCCTCTCTATTCACATGCATCTTATTGACTTGTTTTAGTCTTCCTGTGTGTGTGTGCGTGCGTGCATGTGTGTGAGATCGTCTCCAACGTGACTCTGCATTATCAGGGCTATAATGAGTCCTTGTTAAAGTGGATTTGATGGAATAATTATATTCCAGAAAAAAAAAAAAAAAATCCTGCAGGAAAGCGCTCTCCCCTCTTAAAGGGCAGGAGCATCAAACGTTCTCGCCACATTATTTGCAGTCACACCTTCTGCTGCATCTGCTCCTTTTAAAATCTCTAACTCCAATCTGATCTGAATATATAAATCTGAATTATCACAGCAAAAGGAGATGTGCTCACACCTTTTTTTATCTGTTGCCATGGCGATTAGATAAAATTCACGCCAAGTCTCTGGGGAAGGATGAAATGATTTCAGACAGAATCTCACCCCACTTGGTGAGAATAACGCCTGGAGCTCCTTCCCTCTGTAACAGGTCTGGGCACATGTCGCAGCCAGAGAGGGTGCGAGGGGCGGGGGGACACCAGGACACTTTGGGAGATCTTGGGACCGACAGAGGAAAAGGTTCTGCAGCACCCCCAGCCAGGGGAGGGCAGGACCACGCTCAGCTGAATCACATCAGGCTGCTCCACGGTGCTATGAAATTCAAGTGAAAAGGGCACCTCATGCCCACTGGTCACAGCCTGGCTTCCTGCTGCCTGTGAGATGGGTGCCAGCCCCACTCCACGCCCACTGCAGGGGCAGGTGGGGCAGCAGCCTCCATCCCTTCCCCTCCAGTGTGGGCATCCCATAAAGTTGGGGTGACTCCAGAGTGCCCTCAGGTCCCAGCATGCCTACACATTGCCACTGCAGGCTCTGAAACAGCCTGAACTACTGTGTGTTCAAACAGAAGTAGCACACCCCATGAAACCCCTCTGCCAAGGGTCTATCCCACACCAGGGAGTGGTTTGGGAGGGGCTCACAGGCACCAACTGAATTACTTCTCTGTGTTTTACCCTAAAAAGCTGTGGGCATTCACACAGATGCCAGCAGAGCTTTCCCTGGGCTTTGCCACATAGCAGGAGCTGACACATCCCACAGTGATGGCACAAAGAAGACAAACTTCCAGCAACATGGAAAGGGAGGAGATCAGGTTTCCCCATGATTTCTGATGCAAAACTTCAGGAATCTTTGGACCCGGCCCTCAGCATTCATTGGGAGATGGATGCTGAGGTCCCTAGAGGTGCTAAAGAACCATGGAGATGTGGCACCTGGGGACATGGTGGGGATGGGTTGATGGTTGGACTTGGTGACCTTAGAGGTCTTTTTCAAGATGTGGTGACCATCCTCAGCAATGCATCTCCAGCCCCCAAACCATCCCACTGAGGATAAACACACAGACAAGGGCTGCCTTTCAACTCACCACGTCAATTCTATCCCAGCTTTTCTCCTCCTCTATCCCAGCTTGATACCCCCCAGAACAAGTCCATTGGCCAAAAGACAACGCTTCGCCCCCCTGGCCCTCTGGGATCCGCTGCCCCATCCCACAGCACACAGAGCATCGCACCCATGCACACCCTTGGGTTGAACTGCTGGCAGCCCCACGCTGTGCCTCTGGGCTCACTGTGCTTGGAGACAGAGTGGGATTTGTGCATAGCTGCACTCCAATATTTTAGAGAGAAATGTGGTGTGTGGCAGATGCTGCCAGGTACAGCAGAGCAGAGCATGCATCTTTGGGGCAGACAGATGTATTTAATCACCAGAAAGCTGTTACTATTTTATTCTCTACATCATTGAAGGGTCCCTGACATGAGCTTGAGAATCCCATCCACCGATTAGGGCACAGCATGGCAAAGGATACTTAATTTAAGCTCATATCTGAGCCAGCACCACCAGATCAGCATAGGTGCTCCATAGAATCACAGAACGGCCTGGATTGAAAAAGACCTTAAAGATGTTTCCTACATTCCAAACAAAGATGTTCACAGAAACCATTCAAACTTTGCAGAACAGATCATTTCTTCCCGTGGCTCTGACACAGAACTCCACATGTTGGCTTCCAGAGGAAGGATTTCATGGCCACCCAACATACACACGTGCCTCGTTTGGAAACGAGGTTTTGGAAAAGTCACCAAGCACAGCAGGGAGCTCTCTGCTGCAGAAGGGCTGACTGCTCCTCACCAACCCATTCCAACATCTTCAGCTCACTGCCTGCATCACCGCACAGCCCCCCAGGACGGGTGCACGCCCAGCCCTGCTGAAATCCCTTCCCATCAGGCAGCACCTGCAGGGAGGACGCGCCAGCGCCGCACATTTCCATTTCTGTGTCACAACAACTAGAGCACGGTGACGCCGAGGCAGCTCCGGTCACGGATGCAACAGTTCCTCTGACAAATCCAACCCGTGTGCTGCCAGACCTCGCGTTACCCGGCGCTTTAATAGAGCCATTCGCTCCGCTCAGGGCGGCAGCTTCTCCCCGTTTCCCTCCAGGGAAGGGAGAGGCACGCGGAAGCACGCTGCTCAGCTGCATCCTCCCCGGTCCTCCTCCCACCCCACCCCCAAGGATACATCAAGATTCATCAATAGCAACAGAGTTTGAAATCACAGCCTCGGTGTGAAGCGCAAATCTTGCACGCAGCCCCCAGATCCGCGAGCGCTGCTGCTTTATTCTGAATAAGCACGAGCCCACGTTCCACGCCAGAACACTGAGAGTGCTGCTGCACGTGTGCTACCAGGCTGAGAACGAACAGCAAGATTGATTTGGACGCGAGCACCAGCAAAGCAAATGGCTTTTTGAAAACCCTATAATTTCTCTGCAACCCTTGACTTCACTAAACACACATTTTTAGACTACGGCACCGTTAGGTAGGCATTAAACAAAAATGAGCCGCACTAATGATGATTTATGTGCAGGATAACCTTCCATAAAGAATTTATCTTTGATTTCAGGGTAAGTTACAGCGTTGCCAAGTTAACCAAACCACGCGAGTCAGCACCAAAGTCCCTCCTGCAGCAGCACGACGCAGACACGAGGCACTGCTCTGCCATTGTTTCAAGATCTCACCCAAAATTAACCCAGTAGGAGCTCCTGAAGAGGCACACATGGAGGAACTGGAGGAGAGAAGTCAGGCAGAGCGCTCACAAAGCAGCACTGCACCGCTGGGAGCAGCACTAAAGGAGCACAGGGCACAGCAGCAGGAGAGCATGGGGATGAGCAGGAATTACTGCCCCCATTTCAAGGGGAGACCGTGGTTTGGTACAGCAAAGCCAGCACCAGCTCTAGCAAGAGCAATAAGAAATCAGCTCCAGGCAGATACTATATTTGTAATCCAACAGCAAAACACGCTTGCTTGTGTTGACTCCGCACTGTAACACAATTTGTATGTTCTGTCTTTAGGGTAATTATTGCTTTAGAATGTTAAAATTGTTCCACTCTAATTAAATCATCATATTAAAAAAAAAAAAAAAAAATCCACTGCAGCAGTGAGCAGGCCTGGCTGAAATCATGTGTGTGCATGGGTGCTTGGGTGGGCAATGCACTGCTGTTGCTCACACAGAGCACAGACACTGCTCTGCTCCTGCAACTCCACTGCACAGCACAAGTCCATCAGAGCACCCGGCCATCCCCAGGGTCTCCAGCAGCACTGGGAGCACCCGAAGCAGAAGAGCAGCACCAGAAGCCACTGTGCACCGAGCCAGCCCATCAGGGAACAGTGCTCCTCCTGAGCAACAACTGCTGCTGAAGGCATTTCCATGATGCTGCAAAACCTCCTGAAACACCAGAAAGATGCTTACAAAGGTTTGTATTCAAGAAGACTGTTTGCTAAACAAAAATCTCCCTTTCCAGGCTCAAGGCTGCTCAGACACAGAGCAGCTGCCCATCAACGAGCAGCATCCTTCCCAGCTCGTGCCCGGGGAAGACCATGGAGAGAGGAGTCTCATGCAATATTTCATCCTGAGACTGTCAGAAGTGGGTCAGTGCTGGGGAGGAGGGGCACTGGGCTGGAGCCCTGACCATGGCAGGGAGCTGGCTCCTTGCCCCAGCTCCACAGCCCAGCGTGGGCTTGGTGCCAGCACCAGGATTGGCACAGGGGTCGGTGGAGACGCGTGCCCTTGATGCTCCAGCACAGCTCCCAGGTGTCGCCTCACAGACCCTACAAAGCCCCAGCAGTGGAAGGAGTGCTGCCTCCCAATGTCCATCCCTATTCCAGCCATAGGGGAGCACTGAGCCAGCAGCTGGGCTGCACCTCGAGATGCCACCACAGCCCTCCGGAAGGCTGCTCATCCCCCTCCAGGTGAAGCACTCTGCTCCTTAAGCTCCTTAGGAAACAGCCCCGCAAGGCGGATTAGAGCAAATCCCCTCCCATGCACGATCAGCAGCTGGCACTGGGATGTCCCCTCAGCTGTCCCCTGCTGGTGGCAGCCCCTGGGCACAGCATAGCCTATGTGGCCTTGGGGGAGCAGCGGGACTTAGTGACCTGTGAGCAAATATCAAGCACCGAGTGCTCACTTTGGGCAAAATCCTTTAATTCTTTCTGGATCCCCCGGGGAAAGAAGCATCGATTACTTTACTACCAGCTCACCCACGCTGTGCTGGGCAGCCAGCACAGCCATCAATACAGCCAGGAAGGGAGCCAGGAGGTCACCCTGGCACACAGGGACACTGGTGGCCCCACACAGCACCTGCCACAGTCCTGTGCTGCTCCTGAGCCTGTGACAGCCTGGCAGAACCCAGCACAACATATCCAGCAGCATCCCCTGCTTACCACACCAAGCCTGGGAGGTTGTATCCCTCCCAGGTAACCTGCTGGGCAGGACCCTGCTTTCAGAGCCTCCACGCTCTCATAGGATATCAAAAGCCATGGGGAACTGCCCAAGGGTCCATGCAAAAGGTTGGGTGCTGCTGTCGCCCTGTGTCACACTGGTGGGGACACATCCTGCCAGGGTGGCCACGTGGCTGCCAGGTGCCAGAAGAGGAAAGAGATGCACAATGCCATTTTCAAATCAAGAAGCTGGAAAACTGACTCTGTGCCATTCAAAAACCAGGGAAACCAACCAGCTGCAGGTCAGGATGGAGACAGCATGGGACACCTGATGCTGACCCAGTGCGAGCTGCCACGCAGCCATGGGGGTGAGATGGCTCAGGCAGGCAGCAGGCACCGGGACAGGAGCCACGAGCTCAGCAATGCGCAGAGCATCACCATCCACAGCACCAGAGACAACAACACAGCACATCTGCTCACACCACCAGGCCTCTCCGGCGTGAAGCCACAGGATGGTCCCCGATAAAAGCCTTGGCTTTGGCAGCACCAAAAGCCAACCTCCACAAGAGCCAGCCCAACACGACCAAGCAGGTCAGGTACTCCAAGGAACACGGCGCTTCCCCAGCAGCTGTCTCTCTTACCTGGGATGATAGAAACGGTGTCTTTCTCCCAGGACACAACACTAACATATTCCTGCACTGAGGAGGGGATGAGGCACTTGAAGACAGCCACGTTTCCACGCATCGACCTTTGGTCCTCCACCCGGACGGTGTACGGCTCCCTGAAAACTGCAGAGGGGAGCAGATGGTTGGTGGCATGACAGCACTGGGTGGAAACCCACTTGGTTTTGCTTTAATCCTCCATCTCCCCCCCCCAAAAAAAAAACCCAACCCCCCACCTCGCTGGCTGTCAGGGCACCTTGCACTGCTGCTAGAGATCAGGAGCAGAATGGGTACATTGCTGGGTGCTGCTGGGTGACACCTCACACAGTCAGTAGCACAGGAGGTAGCAGCCACAGGTAAGCAGCCAGCTGAAGGACAGGCCCCACCTGCACCACTGCCCCCACAACTCCCTGCTATTGATGGGGTGAAGGGAAGCAACCTGCACAGAAAGGGACACCAGCACTGCAGCAGCTTAGTCACCCAAAGCCTCCTTAATCACATGGAGCGGGGCTTATTCACAGGCTTTGAAGGCCAGCAGAGAGCATGGGGGCACCCAGCTGGGCTCTGCTCCCCGCACCCCAACCCCAGCCCCACAGCCCCTGCTGCTGCCAAGCTGCTTGTTCCCACAGTTTAAAATCAAGACCAGCATGTTTAGAGTTTTCCATTGGCCAGAGAGATTTACCCCCTGTGCTCACTACTAGGTTTGCTAAATCTTTTGAGAGTTTTCCCAATTCCTCATATTTTTAATTGGGTCTTACTTGCTTTCTTTATACAGCTGTCATTGGCTTTTCATGCTGCATGGCCATCACAAAGCAGAGAACACAAGATAGCCAAGTGGACACAAAGGTTTCAACCAATTTCAAGTGTTCCAGAGTTAAAGTGCTTGGAGCTACCACTGCTGAGGCCATCCTGGTGGCCCTGCTCATCGCCCCGCTGCACGCTGCCCACTGATTGCACCTGCTAATAGGACAGATGTGGGCCCAGGGCAGCAAGGGAGCTCACAGAGCCCTGGCACAAGGAGGGGTCAGCTCCATGCAGCACAGCCACGTTTACTGCACCCCTACCTGCTGCTGTCCCTCCTCCACTAAGCTGTAGTTTATAGGTAACCTGCTAATGTTGGTAAATAATTCACTCCAGGAGGGGGGTTAATACCCATTTACTCTGCAGTACAAGGTATTAAAATAAAAAAACCCTGTAGTCACTTCTGTCATGTTCCCTCTGCTAGCCCCACTTTTAATAGGTTACATAATGAAGCCATTCCTGGGCTATTAGCCTTCCTCAGCCTGGTCAATAATTTACCATAACGGCTTTTGGAAGCAGCTCTTTGCCATATTCCTCCTTTTTTCTTTGCTTAATAAGCCTTGGCGTGCTTAGGCTGGATGCTCCAGTGGGAACAGAGCAGTCTGAGGGGGGCTGTGGGACACGGTGGGGCTCTGAGCTGCAGATGGATGTGTCCCAGGTCCTCCTGTATGCGATGGTTTACACTGCTTAAGGGAAGTGCAAGGATGCAGCCACACCATTGCTGCACCCAAACCACACGCCATGCCCCTGCACAGCCCTCCCCGTGCCAGCAGCAGACTTGCATCGCACAGCTTGCTCTGAGCTCAGGCAGGACACAGCTCACAGACATATTGGCAGCTGCCTCCCGTTCATCCAACCCCTGCTCTCCGGCTGTGCAGCATCGATCAGCGCCCTCACAGCAGGGCAGCACAGCCCATGCTCAGCATTCCTCCGAGCACAGCAGCGTGCTGTCACCATCCCACACCAGGTGGGCAGGCCAGGAGATCTGAGAAAAGCCATCATTGCATCCAAGCCCCAAACCCCAGAGAGATCCTACCTGCTTTAACACGGATATTCGGGCTCCTGATTTTGCCAGCCGAGTTCTCCGCCGTGCAGAAGTAGTCGTTGTCGTGGATAAAGCTATTGAAGGCTGATGGCGAGAAGGGGTAGAGCTGCAAAGTCCCATTGGCATGGACATGCCGGATGTGGGGCACATCGTAGATGTCGTCACCTGTGGCCAAATACCACCGAAGGACGGCGCTGGGTGACCCCGCGGCCGGGCAGGGGATCACCACCCCCACTGTGCTGGAGAAGGTGACCTGCTGGATGGAGTCGTTCACAAAGTAGAGACTGGTTCCAACATCTTCAGTGTGAGCTGCAGAGAAAGCAGAGTCTGAGGGTCACTGTGGATGGCAATGCTGCCCAGCAGTGTGACCACCCTGAACCCAGCCGCGGAGCAGAGAGAGAACATCAGGGCAGGGGCTGGAAGCACAGTTCAGGAACTACGAGCATCTCACCACAACCAGATCCCCTACGCATGGGTGCTCCTCAGCCAGATGTGCAGCCTCAGATGTGCAGTGTGGGCTCTGCACAGATACACCATTACCTGGTGATGGGGGCTGTGCGTGCACTGGTGGCCCTGAGCTTGCACCAAAGCACAGCTCACACTGCCCAGAGCTGCCCAGGACACCGTGATCACTGCAGAAAAGCAAAGACAACCTCTCCACCCGGCATCCCCCTTGCCACTCCAGGACCACGAGCTCCCCTTTACCACCACAGCGAGCAAAGCTGCCTACAAATAAGGACGAGGCAGCCCCCAGTCACTCGGTTCCGTTTTTCTTTTTTTAGCCACACTTTTCTGCGTGGGCAGAAGGACACAGATATAGCAAGCAGCCCTTGGCGGTGTATTAATAGCTCTGCCTGGGAGCACCACTCGTGGTGCTGCAGAGCCAGCACAGAGCATGCCATGCTGCTGGCTCCAGAGAGCCGCTGGGGACCTCCCTGACCCCAATTCCTTCACCTGGGGAGGAGAGAACAGGAACAGGGGGGAGAACATACACCAAGATCCACATCTGTGCCCACATCTTGCTCCACTCATTCTCAGCCAGATCAACAAGGGAAAGCCCAAACCCTTCCTGCACAGAGCCCTGTCCAGGTTCCTGTGCTCCCAGTGAGAGCACCCATGTCTTGCTCTGCACTGAACCATCATCTAAAACATACAAAATGACCAAGTTTCCCCCTTTTCCTACTCAGAGCCCCACAGTCTCACCAAGGCCAACTGCAGCTGTAGAATCATGAAGGTTGGAAAAGACCCTCCAATCATCAACCTGACCCCAAGTCTGCACCTATAGAGCTGCACCACAGAGCAACCAAAGGGATTGGCAGCCAGCAAGATCCAGCACTGTCACTGCACCCCAACCAGTGACATGCACCAGGGCACGATCACAGAATCACAGAATTGTAGGGGTTGGAAGGGACCTCCAGAGATCATCGAGTCCAAACCCAACCTGCACCCTGCCCAGCAGCAATGGGAGTGCAGCCGCAACCCTATGGGGAAGCATCCTGCCTGGTGAGGGTTAGAGCTGGAAGGGCGAAGGGTGGGAGCAAAGAGTGGAAAAATACCTCGTAAACAGAAATTCAGATTACCCATGAAGCTTTTTCAGGTCAAAGGGGGAAACGGATTTTTAATAGAAAATGGAAGTTATGGGATTGGCAATAGTTATGTGACAGACGCATAGAGTTAAATCCAGATAATCTCCTTTACCATTTAGCATTGAGCACCATTCTAATTCCATGTTTCATAAAACTGTCTCCAAATCACTGAGGGAGATTAAAAATTTAGAAATAGCGCCACAATATTTTTAAACCAGAAATCACTGCTCACATCTGGTCAGATGTGCTGACCCTAACCTAAATATCGAGGGCATTAATTCACGCGAGCTGGAGAAGAGGCAGCTACAGAGGAGCCCAAATGGAAATGTTTCGCCAGGGGAAGTGCAGTGAAGCAGGCACAGCACCAGACTGCTGGTTCCAGAGCTGCACAAAGCCCTGCACGCAGCCGGACACAGCCTGGCTCACTCTGAGAGGCACGTATTTGAAGTCATCAAGGTGCAATCTTCTTAAATTGTAGTAAATTACAACCTAGAGGTATTGAAATATTAATATCTCTCACTGAGCTGGGAGAAGAGAGTCATTTTGCTATCATCCCATAGGAATATTTACTAGCCTCCATGGCTGGACTTTCCAAACTCGACTCCCTCTGGAAGCACAGCCACTCTCAGCATTGCAGAGCCACACGCTGCACAAGAAGCACTCATTTACTCTAACGAGTGGCTGAGGTAGAGCAGCCATAAATTGACCCCAGGGTCTGTCAGCAGCCATGTGCTCTGGGAGGAGGCAGCTGAGGTGTAGGTGTGAGTCCTGCATGGAAGCAACATGCAGAAATGCCATCACCTCCCCAATGGCAGCCCAGCAAGGCAATGCTTCCTCGCCTCCAGACCTCACAGGGAAGAGCTGCTCCTGTCACATGAAGTGGGTTTAGGGCTATTTGCCACAACCAGGCACGTTGCTGCCATGCAAAGGGTTTGCAGCACCGTGGAGCAGGCAGCTGCTGCACTGCAAACCCACTGTACCCCACCAGCAGTATATTCCCAAGGCTTCCCCTCGGGCTCAGTGCTCCAGGTGCCTTCCAGGATCACCACCAGGCAAGCAGACGAGCTGGATGAGCCATGGGGGCTGCCCAGCCACCAGCTGTGACAGGCTCTGCCAGGAACAGCAGGCTAATCACCGCCTTGCCACTCATTTATTATCCTCATTAAGGGTGTTTGACACCTGCCCTGTTCAAGGAGAAAGTGAAGTGGGTGGGTGTAGAGGTAGGTAGTGTGGCCTGACCTTGCCTCCCTGCTATCAGGAGATGGGACAGCCCCATCCCATGCTACCCATCCATGGAGCAGTCTTTGGCTCTGCCTGGAAGGAGCTTCCATCACCATCAGAGCACTAACAATCTTTCTGCTAACAAAGGGAGAGTCCTTGGAGCAAGAACTGACATCTCTGAGCATCACAGAAGGGAGAGGAATGATGAGACATGGGGACAAACACACATAGCAGGGCTCCTCTGAGCACCCCAGCACCTGCAGCAGAGCACAGGAGGCGCACAGCCCCCCAGAGCACAGCTTCCCCATGCGGGAGGTCACCCCAAAGCAGCAGTTCCCCAGGCCAGGTTAAAGCCATGACCTCAGCCAAGCAGCCATCCCTACAGAGCACTGCCCCCAGACACCAAGCGCAGCCCCAAGAGCAGTCCTGGAGCACACAGCCACCTTCCTTAGGAGGGAACACTGGAGTAGAACCCAGCTTCCAACCCCCTGTGGGAGTGCATCCTGCTCAGAGTGTGGCTGCCTGCTCCTTAATGCATCTGCATGGAAATTAAGGCCTGAACCACCTCCAGCTATTGCAGCAGCACCCAGGCGCAGGCTGTAACCCTTGCCTGGAAGGAGCAGCACTCCCACTCATTTGCCCAGCCCCTGCAACGTACAAATGGTCACCTCCTGCTTCTTCCCACTAGAGTCTCATTGTCACTGCTCCATCCCTGGGGGCTGGCACGAGGACGGGCATCCCCCAGCTCTGCATCACCTCTCCACAGCCTCCCAACCTCCTCCAGGAGGTGGGAACAAGCTCAGGAAGCACAGGCAGAACCTCTCTCTGCCCTCCAACAGCCCACCCTTGCTTCTCCAAGAACACCCAAGACCCAAGGGGACATCAGTGACGTGACCAAGACAGGCTGCAGCAACGTGCCCCCAGGCATGTGGGTCAGGTCCAATGGACAGAGAGGCACTGAGGCCACATATGCCTACTGCTGACCTTCCTGCAGAGCCAGCAGCCCATCACTTCCAAACCACAGCTGGCACATTTGCTTTAAACACAGACAGATTTCTGCCCCACAGCCGACAGGTGTGAGATAAGGGAGCACGTCCATAAGGCAAGCCAGAGGAAGGCAGCTCGCTCACTTTGTCCCTTCCCCTTTAAGCTGCACTTGCTCCCTTCCCTCCCACGGAAATGAAACCCAACGGCCCCTTCCAAGAGGCAGCTGCTACGAGCAGAGTCAGGAAATGGATTTCCAAAATATTTGGTACAGCTCTGCTAGCAGGTGATGATGGCAAGATGCAGATGGTACACGGTTGGGTTTGTTTCTTAACCATCTACAAGCAGGGAAAGAGAAACTGATGACATTATAACATACAAATACATAGCTGGCTGTAGCTGAGATTTCAAAGACAAGAAACGCTCTGGACCCAAGGCAGCCACTGCATAGCTTCTCATTACAGCACGCTTTGTATCTACTGTGACAAGCAAACCCCTTCCTCCTTCATGCCCTCCTAGGAAGCCACACTCGTTAGCAGCCTGCTTATCTGGGTGTGAGATGACTTCATGCGATCCAAGGCACAGCTCAGAACTCACACGCTGCCATGTCAGAAGGATTCCTGCCACAAAGAGACGCTTCCAGTTTTATCCCTGCTCCGTCAGCTGCTTCAAACGAGGACAGTGCTCCTCACCACTCCACTCCAGACCAGATGGGCAGAAGTGCTGCAGCAGAAAGGCACCCTACACCCGCAGCACTGCTGGGCAGCACGGCCCTGGCACCCGCAGCCTCCGCTCCTCCAGAGAACAAACACCAAGAAATATAGGGTTACCCATATCAATTACTCATCCAAAAGCAAGAGCAGCCCTAACCCTACGCCAGGTGGAGGTAAGGGCTCTGGGCAGGTTGCCACCGTGGCTCCCAGTGCAGGGAAATGTTGGCTATCCGCAGACTAACAAACGCTGGGCATGGCGAGGGCTCAGCGCCGCAGCCTTCTCCTCCGTGCATTTAATGAGGCTTCCATGTTTCATTTCAGAGACAAACGAGCGCCATGCCACACTGGGGGGAGAGGGGGGGGGGCAAGATGGGGAAGAGAAAATAAAAATAAATATAAAAAGAAATAAAAATAAATGCAGGCTGCATAGTCCACTGCACCCAACACTGGAGCATAGCACAAATCTAGTGCCAAAATAAACCAGGACAGACCCAGCAAGAGATGATCTCCCAGCTCAAAGCCTCTGCTCCTCAGAGCACTGCTCGCACCACAGAGCTCCTTCTGTCCTTCCTGGGGGCTCCCCAGCTCGGTTTGTTCTACAAGCAGGGCAGAAAGAAGCCAGAGACACCGAGAAATCCCTCAACTCCAGCAGCCCCTTGGATCAAACATTCATTTGCTTTCCGCTCCTACTTGAGCTCTTGTTCTACAGTGGGAATGTATTAAAAGGTTGTGCTCCGGTGCCCAGAAATATTAAGTGCCTGAAAGGTTTATCGTGCATTAAGCAATTCATTTTTTTTTTATCCCATTATTATAATGAAACTTCCCATTGTATCGCTGTCCTCTCTTTGGAACCGTTTCACTTTAACACTTTCCATCACCAAGGCTGCTCAGCACTGAAGCTATGTTTCATTCCCCCTCCCCTCCCCAAAAAAATAAAGAGAAAATGAGGCCACAAGGAGTTGTGCTAATGGAGGCTTTTAATTTGCACTTCTCAGAAGAGATAGCTCTGTGGGATGAGATCCTTCTTCCAAGAAGCTGGGGCTGCAAACAGGCACGGGGTTTATTGGCTTTGCAGCTCGTTATTTTGGCTGCTGGGGGCAGGGAATGGTGGGGTCCTCAATGCTTATTTGTTTCTGGTTTTTTTTCCCCTTGTAGCACGGTAAGAAATGCAAATGTAAGCAAAGCAGGCGCTGGCACATTCAGCACAGCAGATCCGAAACAAAAGCAATTTTGGTTAAAGCTCCCAAATGCAGTTTCAGCTTGGTTCTAATAAAGCAGCTATTTCATAATTAATAATTGATGGAATAATTGATCACCGGGCAACTGGACAGGACGTCCTATTAAGCCTCGGTAAATATTTTTCATTGGGTTAGCACTGAGATAGATGTGCAATTTAACAGACAGCAGGAGAAGTCTTATGGAAGGAGGCAGCTCTGTTCCCCTTATTTCTTTTTCATTTCCTAAATTCCCCCCCCTCTTCTGCTCCCAAATGTCAAGAAAAAAACAAAAAAAAGATAATTAGGGCAAATGCCATTTCATATCCCTAAGCATCCCACCTGCCACAGGGTGGGCACTTCCCCCAATCTGCAGATGTGGCAATGAACGTCCAGAGAGGTAATGGATGAGAGAAGCACAATTAAAAATTCCCACGGACCTGGAAATGGGCAATTCCTTTATGTAACATCGATTGATTGTTGTCACAAACGCCCTGCGATTTAACTGCCCGCACTCCATGCGGCTCCTTGGCTTTCTATTTTAATTGCATCTATAGCAGACTTGGTTTAGAGTATTACCTCCATAGATTTGGATAGCATTCACTTAATCTCCAACTTTAAATTAATCTCTAATCTTTAAGTGTGCATCTCTCCTTGACATACTTCTTCCACGATCCTCCCCATTAGCCCCCCCTTCCCAATCTGATTCATATCAAACCACTGGGTTACACTTAATGCAACATTCCTAGAGGGAAGGATGTGATTTTTAAAGCATCGCTGGATTTACCCAGCCTGATGGGATTAGAACATCGCTCTAAGTAGTCCCGGAAAAGCGGGCACAGAGCTCCCCGAAGTAGCGCTGCGGGGCCGCCGTCCGGGGCTGGGAGCGGGGATGCTGCGCCCGTCGGTCCGCGGATCCCAGCGCCTCCAGGAGCGGCACCGACCCGCACCGTGCGCTCCTCCGGGCCAGCCCGAGAGTCCCGGAGCGCCGCGCAGCCGAGGAGGGATGGGTGGGAGGGGGCAGAAAAGGAGGAGGGGGTTCGAACGCGGCCCGAGGGAGCCCACCGCCACCCCGTGCGGACGTACCTTTCCGCAAAGAGTACAGCAGGAAAAAAGTTACCAGCCACATGCCATAAAGAGCACCTATGGCCCCGGGGTGCGGCGCAATTGCGGACGGTGCGGTGCCCCCGGCGTGCCGCGCTCCCTGCCGCCGCGCTGCCAGCCAGGTTGAGATGCCCAGAGCCGAGCTCGCAGCCGCTCCTCCTCCCCTCTCCCGGCGAGTGGCGTCGGGAGGGTGGGCCGGGCTCCCGCGCACTCCCCGCCCCCGCGCCCCGCTCCCCGCCGGGCCCCTCCGCGGCCGCGGGCGGACACGGCCCGGGGCTGAGCCCCGCCGCTCGCCCGGAGCGCTCTGCGACGTCCCGGTTCCCCCCCCGCGTCCGAGTGGGAGCACATGGCTTCGCCACGCTTCCTCGGGCCGGGCCGCGTTTTGGGAGGGCGGCTGGTGACACCCAGTCCTTATGCAAGCAGGGGGTGTGTGTTTTCACGCGCACCCTTCCTCTGCCCACCCCGGCTGGTGGCACGCACCGAGCCCGGCGCTGCGCTCACACCTGGGCAAGCGCGCAACCGCCCCGTAGCGCCAGGTGCGTGCGATCGGGTTAAGTGACAGCCGGGCTGTGCCCGTCACGCTCCGTAAAGCTGAGCACAGCTCCATCGTCTGCAAACCTCAACTTCACCTTTGTGCAGAAGGGTTTCCCCTGGGGTGAGCCGTGTCCCGGCCGCAGAGCTGCTCCTCTCTGTGCACACCTGAAACTCGCAGCTGGCAGCGCTCCTCCTCCTGGAAACCCCTGAGCAGCCCAAGGACAGAACCGGGTTTACAAGGCAAACAGCACCAGCACTCGGTGATCCCATAAGATAGGGCCTAGTAGACCTCACTGCACCAGCATCCCTCCAGCCAGCACATACGTACCAAGCCATGCTGTATTTTGGGGTGTATTTAATCCAAGGCTTAATTGACTGACTGACACCAAAGCCAATTTGACTGGACCATTAGAGGAGTTCAGGATGTCTTTTCTTGGAGTGATCACAGAGGATTCTCTTTGCTTTCGAAAGCAACCTTTTCAACCCCAATTTGTTGAGAAATAAACATAAAGATTGAAGCAACAATGAATAGATAAAAATATGCACTGTCTTCTTTAAAGAAAAAAACAACAACTGTTTAGATTTAGAAGAAAGCACATCTCCCAGTAAAAACAACTAGAAATGCAGCTCCTTGGCCATTTTCAACCTGCTCCAGCTCATTGCAATCGCTTCCTTCGTGGGAGGGCTTTGAGACTCACACACCTCTACCCCCGAGGTGCCCCCTGCAGTGTGCTGACACCACAGCCTTTCCTCCTCCTCTCTTAGGCAATGCTTTATCACCCCCAGTGCTGCTAGGATCCATCACCCCGCTCCCCACACACACAGCACTCTGTCACCACTTGTGGGTTTCCCCACATGCAGCCCTCCCCGCACCCCAAAGCGCTGGCTGACACCCACCCTGCACCCACACATCCCCTAGGGATGGAGGTGTATTTCCACCCCCTGCTCCACTGGTGTACAGATGTTTGCCGACATCCAGCAGGGAAATTGGGATTCTGGCCCATACCCAAGGCCACAAGCAAGTCCCAGGCCCTGGGGAGTGCCAGCCACATGCTGAGCATCTGCCCCTTCCTCCCCCAGCAGCTGAGCAGAGTCTGCTGATGGGAACCTTCCCACACTGATGGTCCCAGGTGCAGCTCCTGCCCCCTGCAGTGAGGGAGGGAACACAGGGCACTGGCTGAGAGCCCACCCCGAGCTTTGCCCCCACACTCAGGGAAAGAGACCTCCCACAGCCCCCACAGCAGTATTTGTGTATCTCCTTCACGTCAGCACTCAGCCCTCAGAAAGCTGTTACCCTACTAAGAGTCACCACACTGACAGAATGCAAGCACCACACACCTCACGCAGCCCCTCTCCACTGCAGCACAGAACATACACAGAAGGGATGGCACACTTGTATCCTGGTGAAGGAACTGCTTTGTCCAAAGCAGCCTTACCTGCCTGCAACTTTTTTGCTCTGGGCAAAGCACCCAGTGGAATAATGGGATGCATGAGCTCACGGGGTATCCAGGAGATGAGTATAAATGCTCATTTATACTCAAATGCTCATTTATACTCAGCTCCTGGATACCCCATGAGCTCATGCATCCTATTACTCCACTGGGTGCTTTGCCCCAGCACACAGCCTGCATATAGACACAGAGGAGCACTGGGGAAAGCAGCTTTGCATCAGCCTCGCAGCTACAGCCACATTTGAGGACCTCTCTCGAGGAAACAGCCAGCTCACAGCCCTCTCACCCCACATCCCCCAGCCACTCTCCCAGACAAATCCCATAGAGGAAGCACTCATTAAAACAGCAGGGCTACTTACAGGATTTCCACAGGATGCTTCCGATGCAGTGAGGGGCTTAACCTGACAGCACCCCTGCATCCGGGGAGGCAGCCCACTGTGACCCCAGCCTGCTGCTCCTGAGTGCCCCCACACACTGCCCCTGTCCTGCATGGAGATCCCCACTCCACCACACAGAATTCTTAGAGCTGAGAGCCCTTGGGACTAAGTTGCAGGATGGGCTGCATCTGCACCTGGGCTAACTGCATGCATTTGGGTGTTATAGGGGCAGGCACAGCCCTACGAGTCTTCTCAATATGGGGAGGGGGCTGCAGGCCCTGGACCCCCCAGGGATGGCTCAGTGCTGGACTGTATCAGGGAAAAAAGTTCCCACCCCGCTCCGTGCCTCAGTTTCCCCGATGGATCGAGCAGACGGGCAGCAGGGAGGGCCAGTGCTTGCAGCCGTGTGTAGAGGTTGGTGACACCTCGATCAGATCGAGAGCAGCGGGGCAGCGCGCTCCGACAGCTCCCTGCCTTCCGAAGGATGCTCGGAGCCGGCTCTGCCGCACGAAGCGCGGCTTCTGCCTCCCCCTAGTGCCGCTGTGCGGAGCGGCGGGCCCGGCCGGGAGGGAGCAGGGCCCGATCAGCTCCGAGCGGTGCTGCGAGGACCGCTCTTCGCTTCCCAGCTCCGTCTCAACGCCAAACCCTCCCGGAAAGCACAGCCCATCTCTCCTGCCTGCCCGCTATGAGGCTCAGCACCCGTGCCGTGCGGGCTCTGGGCTGGGCAGCTGCCCCAGTATGAGTGATACACCCTAATAAGCCCTGCTCTGGAGCGTGCCCCACAGGGAGGTGGGAGCTGAAACGTGATTTGTTTCACTTGGGAGGATAATTTCAGCCCGTGGAGCCGCTGCTGCTCTGGCAGATCCGCCGCTGTTGATGGATGCGCTGCCTTTTTGGGAGCAGAACAAAGGCAGAGCGAGGCGTGTGGCTGGCACCCCGCCAGCCCGGCCCCGTCTCTCCACATCGTCAAGTGTTCCTCCTTGGCTCCATTAGTCACCATTTGCTGCTCTCCTGTTTTAGCTAATGAGGAGACATTTTGCATTCGCGTTTCCTCCCGGGCCAAATGCATCCCTGGTACCGCGGCGATGGCAGAGCAGCACTGATAGGCTGGGCATGATGAGCACCCCGCATCCCTGGCTGCTGCCCCAGTGCCTCACCTCTCACATTTACAGTGCATTAAGCACCAAAACTGTCCAAGCTACAGCCCATCTCCCTCTGCCTGGCAAAGCAAATGGTGAATGGTGCCAAGCTGCTCTGAACTAGATGCTTCCCGGAGGAAAAGGACGCTCCAGTTGCCCACTGTATTATTTACCCAATCCCCTTTGTGTCACAGAAAAGATTTACTCTGAGCAGATTAATGGCTCAAGGCGTGGTATGAGAGAAATCCCCCAAGATTGCCTGGTTCAGGGCAGAAGGCGAGTGCCTGCTCACCAGGGCCAGCAGCTCCTGGCTGTGCCATGGGGCCATTCCTGTGGGCAGCCCCAGTAGGGTGAGCAGAGTGGGGCAGGAGCCTTTTGCTGGGTAGCCAAGGAAGCAGGGCAACCCAACAGAACATTGTGGCTTTTTGGTGTCCCCAACCCGTGGCAGAGTCCCTGCTGGGCGTGCGAAGGGCTGTGTGAGTGTACGTGCACACGTGTGTGTCTGCAAGCCGTGCAGAATAATGCTATTAATGCCATCTGGTGCCGAGACACAGATCCCCCCGTGCAGGGAGCAGACACGGCTTTTTGCTCCCATTAATCTGCTCCCACTGTGGGTGTGTGGGGGTCTCTCTCTCAGGGCTGATGCTGGGGGATTTGTATCCTGAAGGGCATGGCTGCCCACGAACCCAGCACAGCCAACACAGGGAAATGGGAGCCTGGAGGGCATGTGGTGCAACTGAGGGTCCTTCCTCGTGCCTGCTGCTCTCCTGGCTGCTCTGCCCTTGGCTCCTTCTGCAGTAGGACACAACCACACTGCACCCCCAGGCTGTGGGGTCTGGGAGCTGCAGCAGGCAGAGAGGCCAGGGCTGCAAGCAAAGCCTTTGGCTCATCTGTGCTGCTGCATGGGAGCTGCTCCCCTCTGAAGGCTCCTGCTTGAACCGTGCAAAGCTGCGCTGAGCCTTTATTAGTCGGTCAGTGTCAAAACAAAATTATATTTCCAAATAATCTCCTTACCGTGTTAAATAAGCACCTCAGATTATACAAATTGCACGGATTTTGTCTAATAACCTTCCCCCAGCTAATCCTATTTTACTGTCAGTGTCTGACCTCGATTTAAGCCCAAATGAAGCAGGTGAGGCAGTTTCTCCTCTGCCAACATCATAGGGAGAGATATTTGAGTTTCCAAAATACAATGCAATGTATTCTAAACAATGAGGGCTTAAACCCACAAAGGGCTCTGAGTCCAAACCTGGTGCTCACCGCCCAAGCTGTTTCCCGCAATGCACCCCATGCACTGCTGCTGCTGGGGTTGCTCCCTCTATTCCCTTTTCTGTGCAACTTCTATCTTCTGCCTTGGCTCAAGGCTTCTTCCCCAGCTGCAAAGCCCTCAGGGGCAAAAGAACAGGGGCAGCACTGTGGGGCTGCATGCAGTCCAGGGTCAGAGCACAGCACAGCAGCAGCACGCTGCACGGCGGTCGCTAGGTGTCTGCCTTGGTCCAGCACAGACGCTCACAGCCAGCTGCACGCCTCGCTCACCAATTGCAGGAAAGGGATTTTTTGGTTTGCATCCAAAGATGTGAAACCGATGCACAAATGGTTTCCTGTCTGTGTGCAGGAAGGATGTTTGGAGCAAGCGGTCCGAGATAAGCAAGCGCACTGACAGCCCCTCCCCAACAGCACTGCCCGTGTGTGCATGACACCAGCCACAAAACCCAGGCAGTGCAACCCATGGGGAGGCACGTGCTGAAAATTTGGGCCCTGCAGCCAGCCCTCATGCTGGGCAGGAAGGCACTGGGGTGGGGGACATCCTTCCCTCTGTAGGGAACCCCAATGCAGATGGGGTTACTCTGTGCCACTGGGCCGTGCTGGGTCTGTGTTGGAAGATGCCTGCAGGGCAGAAATTCATTGGTGCTGGGCCAAGAGAGTGGGCAATTCAGAATGTCTCGGGCACAAAGTTTAACCTCTCTCAGCTGGAACTTTATTAGCTAAGAAACACTCACTGGATCTACCAGAGGGAAAAGCACGAGGGCAATTAGCATCCCAGCCTTGCCCAGGGTGAGCAGGATAATGAATGGATGCATTGGAGCGGGGCAAGAGGTGGCCCTTGGCAAGGACTTCACCTGTGGATGAAGATCTCCTCCCACAGCAACTCTGGAACCGGATGGAGTGGGGGGGTCACAGTTTGTCCCCACACTGCTCCCCCCACAGCAGGTGCCCGTGTGGCTCTCAGCACTGCCCTGAGCCACGCAGCGCCAGGTGCCTCCTCCTGCAGCCTACCTGCAGCTACAGGTCCTCCTCATTTCCTTGTCTGTGGATGGAAAAGTGAGGGGAGACGCGTTACCCTGGGCAGCATCACGGTGAGGGGAGGGAGGACAAGTCAGTCCCTGTCTTTGCAGCCAGCAAGAGAGATGGGGCTGCCTTAAACCCAAGCCATACCCACCTCCTCTTCTTCTTCCCTCCGCAGTGGAACCGCCGGCCTGGGGATGAGAGGAGCAGCTGAGGCTTCTTGTGCCCACAGCCCCCTCCCCATCTCCCTGCCCTGATGAAGACTGCAGGGCTGTCCCTCCTCTGAGCTCCCGTTGCTGCCCAGCAACGCCTGAGTGCTCTCCTGGGTGCCCATCTGCCTCCCCAGGCTGCTCCTACAGATGCAGGAGCTTTGCTTATCTTTCTCCCTAAAGCATTCGGGAATGTCGTCGTAAGGGCAGCTCTGCAGAGAGCCCTGCACGCTTGGCACCGCATCTCTGGGAGCTGCCAAGGGCTGTGGGAATGCTGCTTTCTCTCTAGGGAAATGTCAGACTTTTTCTCTGCTATTTTTAATGACTGACCTTCCCTCCGAAGCCTTTGACGCTGGCAGGGAAACGCTAAATATTTACACCGTCTCCTTCCCAACTCACTTTGTGCTGGGAGTTGGCCTGGGTAGAAATTTCTCAGGCGGCTGCAGGCGATGCCCACCCTGGCAGCAGGGCTGACACCCCGGGAGCAGAGAAGAGCCCCGTGCAGGGCAGCACTTACTGAGGATGATGAGGAGCCCGACCACAAAAGCCACGACGGCGAAGATCAGCCCCCCGTTGCGGATGGTCTCATAGTCTGGGGGGAAGGATGGGAGCTGCAGCATCAGCCTGAGTGTGTGGGAGTGGACTGCCAGCCCCCCACTCACAGCCCCACACCTCATGGGCACCCACTTACCGTAGGTGAACCTGTCTGGGCCCTGCTCGGGTGCTTGCTCTGGAAAAGAGAAAACCCAGTGGGAACCTGAGCCTGGGAGCTGGGCTCATAGTGGGCGCCTGGACAGGGAGGTGAGGTGGGAAAGCTGAGAGCTGCGAGGTAGAGTGCTCTGATTTCCTTCCCGATCCAGTAAAGGATTCCCAAACTCCTGTTTTTCACCCCAACTCACCGTGCGCTCGCAGGATGCATTTGCAGGATGCACGAGACTTGAGCTTCAGGTGAAGCTGCACACAGGGAACTGGAGCACCGAGCAGCCCATGGGCTGGCACTGTCATTGTGGCTGTGCCACTGTGCAAGCCACCTCACCTGATGGCACGTCCCTCGGCAAGAACTTTGACTGCAGAAATCCCCTCCAGAAGCTGAATGCTGTCCGGTGCCGGTGCCCCAGCAGGTTGTGGGGCTTTGAGGACCCATCCCTTCATCTCCCCCAGTGAAAGCTGCCCCCACCCTGATGACAGAAGGGTCCTGTGCCCCTGTTTCTTCCCCGCTGCCCGCAGCTCTCTTACCGTCCCCCATCGTGTCGGCGTGCCGTCCAACGGGCGTCTGGCACTGGGAGTGGGCACCCAGGGGAAAGCATGGTAATTGGGAGGCAAACCTCATTAAACATTAACGGCCTCGGTGTAATGTTTATCGCAGTCACGAGGGGAGGCCCAGGGCTCCTGCCTGCCTTTGGGAGGGAGGGGAGGGCCTGGGCAGAGTGCCCCTATCTCAGCTGGGAGGAGGGCTCGGATGCTGGGTGGGAGTGAGAGAAGGGTGACAGCAATGCCAGGTCCCTGCAGCAGCCCGATCTGTGCCCCCAGCCATCACCAAACCGTCCCAAGGCACCCACTGCACACCAGCGTGGCATTGCTGGTGCCAGGATGCTGCACCCCCCAAGCTGTGCCACCTTGATGGTGAGGCTGGCTGCCAAGCAGACTGCTCCATCCAGTTAGCCCTAATCTCACCATCAGCGTGTGGGAGCCCGAGCTGCTCAGCGCTGGGGGAGCTGAGAAGAGCTGGCCCAACAGAGCAACCCCCTGGACATACACAGGGCTCAGCTCCAACTCATCCCAGGAGGTGCACACAGGGCCATACAGGCATCCGAGGTGCCATGAAGCCCAGTGTCACCCAGCACTCCTCTCTCAATGCACCAGTGGCTCAGAAGGGATGTGTCCCAAAGGCCAGGGAACAAAGGGGCCCTGTGTCCGTGCTGCTGGGCTCACTGTTCACAAAGCTATTGACTCTGGCTATTGTTGAAACTGCTGCTGGCTGCAGAAAAGAGCGCGGCACGGAGCAAGCTCAGAGCGCCTGCCCACTGCCAACACAAAGCCCTGTCTGTGCTGCCCAGGGGGCCACTGCCACCTCCCCTAGGAAGCCAGGCTGGCTGCCTCACTGCCCAGCACAGGGCATAGTGTGGGAAGGGCTCAGCCCCTGCTTTGCTCCATGCTTGCCCCCAACCTCTGCACACTACGCAGCCAGACACTGGTAGAAACGCTGTTTTATTCCTTTCCCCCTTAGATCACAGCACAGAACACACCAGTCCTTCACCACAGCAGCACGCTCGCCTATTTAAAAGGAAACACTATAGCTCTGTTTATTGTACAACAGTCAAGGTCTGGCTGTTTCTACACAACCACGGGGTTTTCTTTGTTTAGTGTTAACACCAACAGAACGCCACAGACACCACAGGCACTCCAACACCGACACCGGGACACGCACACAGCGACGCACTGGGCTGCAGGGCACGGGGGGCTGTGCCCAGGGACAGATGGAGTGGTGACAGCCAGGAGGGAGGGACACAGTACACAGGACCCCTCTCACAGCTTCCAGGATGCAGAGAGTCTTGCTCCCACGCCAGCAAAGCCGCAGGTTCCCAGTGAGGCTCTGCATGGACTTGGAGAAGCCACCAGGAGCAGAGGGCTCCTGGACACGGGGGGTGACCTGAGCCCACGGTGCCAGTGGGCATGCAGTGCTCTGAGCATCGTTCCCTGCTGCTACTGAGTCCTGGGGCTGCGAGCATGAGGGGTGACAACACACAGCCACTGGGGGACACGGACATAGGGTGGGCACTGGGAGGAAATATCCCTGCCCCTTCCCACTGGAGGTGACAAGGACAGGGGCTGAGCTCAGCGTGTGTTCTGTTCAGCTCCACCCCAGCAGCACACGGAGCATCGGTGAGGAGCGGTTGGTGCTGGTTGGTGGGGTCACCACTGCACAGCCGTCCTCGTTCACAGTGACACGGGATTTCACAGCCCTCTCTGCATTTTGTCCCATTTAATGCAGCACGGCGTGCTGGGATGGAACTGAGGAGCGCCGAGCGGAGGAGATGGGGGCTGTGGCAGGGGGTCCCTGCAGCCCTGAGCCCAGCACTGTGGGGCACCCGGCACAGCCCTGCCCTGGGTTTGGGGCCAGGGGGATTATTGCTGAACAGGCTGTGCTCCCTTTCTCTCCTGGCCACACTATGGCCGGCTGCAGTCCCAGAACAGATGGAAAAGCCCCCGGAATGCTGCTGGTCTGTGCCAGCAAGCCAGCTGGAGGGAGCCACGTGTGCTTGGTCCCAGCCCCACCATGTACATGCATGTGTAGGCACTCAGCAATTTCCTAAGGGCCACGGTGCCCAGGCTGCAGTAAGCTGCATGCACCACAGCCAGGGCTGTCTGTGCCCTGCAGCTTCCATTGCCAGGGCTGGGAGGGAGCAGGGGAATTGATGCAGCACCACGGAGGCACACGGTGCTTCACAAACACCCATGATGCCATTCACCCCCTCCCCAGTCCCCACAGGACCCCGGGCAAGCCAGGGGTCCGCCATGCCCAGCCCACATCACACTCACAGCACGAGGAAGGTGAGGAGAGAGTCACTATTACAACATCAGCAACAACTAGCCCTAGAGGTAATGGTCACCTTACATTAACATACACAGCACTGGAGGCAGAGAGGACAGTGAGTGGAGTTAAGTCGGGTTAGTGGATAGAGAACCGGTGTTGAAGTACAGAGGGTAACACAGACACAGCAGCTTTGCATCTCCTCCAAGGGACCTGTTGCTGCGGGTTCAGTTTCCTGGCAGGCCGCTGGCACCTGCGGTCCGAGCATCTGTCCTCAGGTCTCTGGGTCTGCATGGGGAGGACAGCGGGGGTCAGCTGGGCAGCACGCTGCAGCCCTGCCCTGAGTGGGGACAGAACACGCTCCTACCATCACAGTGACTCTCTCTGAAAGCAGACCACAGCCCAGGAGCTCAGAGGAGCTCTGACTGCAGGGTCTGTGGGCAGGCAGGAGGTGGCATGCCCCAAGGGATTCAAGCTCAGCTCTCTAGAAGCCCTAAAAATAAAACCACTTTGCAGTGGAGGAGCAGAAGGAAAGGAAATGTACCCCAGGGGAAAATCCGGACAGATGCTTCCCTTTCCTGCTGTGCTGCCCAGGGCTTGCAGAGCTCAGGGCTCGCCAGCACTACACAGTGCCATGCCCTAACCCCAGCACCATGCTGAGGACACAGAGCTGCTCAGAGTAGGGGCCCCACAGCTGCCCCTGTGCACAGCCCCAGATCCCCCTCCCTTCCTCCCCAGCACCCACACTGGGACTCACTGCATGGCTCTGGTTCAGTTCTCTGCTTTCTGCGCTCCCGTTGCTGTAAAGAGAAGAGCAGAGTGGTTTGCAGAGCCTGAGCAAGGGCATTCTCCTGCCCAGAGCACACACGGCACAAAGCAGCCTTACCATTCGAGGTGATCAGGTTCTCACCCTGAGCCTCTTCATCCCCCGGAGCTCTGCAAGGAGAAGAGCACAGTGAGAGCAGCTGGCACTGGCTGCAGCATGCAGGGCACACAGAGGAAGGTGCTCCCAGTGGCATGCACAGCTGCTTTGCCACCCAGGGCTGTGCAGCAGAGCACCTCACTCACCTGGGCTTCTGGTGAAAACTGCACCTGCACCTCCTGCCTGCAAGAGGAGAGAAATACCATGAGTGTGGCCCAAGTGGGGACAAGCCATGGCTTTTCCTGATGGCTGCTCTAGCCCAGCCCCTGAGCACTGCACCCCAACTCACTGAGTATGAGGAGGATGCCGACAGTGAACAGGACCACGGCAAACACCAGCCCACCAATCCGCAGGCTTTGGTAATCTGTGGAAAGGAGAGAGACACATTTCTGCTGGGCTCAGGGAAGGGGAGCATCTTCTGCTCCTCACCGCAAATGCACAGCAACGCTCACCATAGTGAAAGGGGTCTTCCTTCTGCTCTTGGGCGCCCACTGGAAATAAGCAGACAAAGGATATAATGTGAGCATATTGAAGGGTGAAAAATTCCACCCCCTCTGCCCAGGGAAGGGATTGCCCCTGCAGGCTGCTGTGCACAGAAGCACCGTACCCACCATCCGCTGCAGCTGCCGACACCAGCAGGGAGCACAGGACGATCAGCACCGCCTCCATGGCTGCAAGCGAGAGGGAGGAGCAGGATCAGTGCCCAGTGATGGGGACGTGGGGAGGGCTGCCCATCACCAGCAGGAGTGGGGAGGGTGACAAAGCCCCGGCAACCCCACTTGTGATGTCTGATACCATCACCATACCCCAGTTCCTACGGCTGGTGTCATCACCATGCCCCAATCCCAACGCTTGGTGCCAACACCATACCCAGCCCCATCAGCTGGCACCATCACCATACCCAGCCCCGAAGCCTGGTGTCATCACCATACCCCAACCCCAAAGCTGGGTGTCATCACCAGACCCAGACCCACTGCTGGATGCCATCACCGTATGTCAACCCTGATGCCTGGTGCCCACAACCCTGCAGCACTTCACGCCCAGCAGGTGCAAAGAATGTGCCAGTAGGGTGGAAATGGTGAGCTGAGCATTGCTTTGTGGGGAGCTGTGAGCTGCCTCTGTGCTGCTGGGACCAGAACAGAACCCCAGGGGTGCCAGTCCCACTCCTGGCCCAGATGTCAGCTCAGTCTCAGGGTGGTGTCACATGGAATGGGGGGAGTGTGAGGGCTGCAATCCCTCCATCAAGGTCAATGCTGTGTCCTTCACCCAGAGCATGCTTTAATTTGTCTCAATTAGCATAGCAATTACATTCTCACGATGAGGCCTGTGACCCTGGCCACCCTCTCCCCCCCCACTCACCTGCGACAGCAAGGAGGTACTATGAATAACCCTGGGTCCTGGTGACAGCTGAGCTTGTCCCAGTCCCTTACAGGGCTGGGAGGTGCAGAGCACAGCAAGGAGCTGCCCTGCACAGGGCTCCTGCTCCCACACCCCCACAGGGACACTGGGGATCCTGCACCCTGAGCCCTGCTGTAGCCTCAGCTCTGTGGATGCGGCTCCTCTGAGGGACTGGGATGCTGAGGTAGGTCTGACGCTGATCCCAACCCCACAGCACGCTGCTTGCTTGTGTCCTGTTGCTGCCAGGCGGACACCAAGCAGCCAGCAGTGCAGCCTCACCACTCTTTGTTTCTCTTGGGGAGCAGTAGGGACACTCCTGGTGGTGGCACCACGCTATGCACTGGGGGCACAGAGCAGGGGACACCCCAGTGCCAGGTGGGCCAGGTGCCAGCTCTGGGCATGCAGTGAGGGCTCCATGGCCATACATGGTGCAGAGAGCAGCTAGCTGCAGGAAGGGGTTATCAACCCTGCACAGCCCCGATAGCACCGTGCCGCAGAGCCACCGCAGCTGCTGTGCTGGATGAGTGCCGACAAGAGAGGGGCCCACAGCAAGCAGGAATTCAAGGGATGCAGATCCCTGGCATCGGGCTACACAGCCCTTGTGGAGCCTGACCTGCTTTAGGGACAACCTCTGTTCCAGAGACGGGCAGGCGTGGGCACAAGGCCTCCAGATCCCCAAGAGGAGCAATTGGGTGCCCAGAAACGGTGTCCAGAGCCAATCCCAAGAAGTCAGGGCAGGGACACACGTTTCCACAGCCTCATTTATTCACAATTCCCAGTCACATCCCATGACAACTCGCGTCCTTCCCTCCCTTCTCACGTCCTGTCATTTGGAAGCAAATGCGCTTCATCTGAACGCCGGAGGGTTTAATTTCCCCCTCCTGCAGCTGCCGCTGCCTTTGTGCAGCACGGGCTGCGCTGCCACGCCGCTGCCCAGGCAGCTCCCTCGTTTGCTCAGGCACGTAACTCTGGATAATTACCAGGTTTTAGAAGCGTGTACAAAGAGCCCAGCAGCTGGTGATACAGTAACTTCTAGTTGCACATTTCCCTATGTCCTTTATCTCACGGCCTCTATCTATTTTCAGTGTGGGTGGACGGTGCCAAGTCAGTGCCATTACCCAACAGGAGGCTCCTGGGGGACGTGGATGTGGTGCAGACCCGCACACAGGCACAGACGCTGCTCTCAGTCCTCTGCTCACTTTTTGGCTTCTTGAGCACAGCAGAGTTGAGCTTTTCGCCAAGCCAAGCACACAGCACACATATGTTCTTTGTTTTTCTAACTCCCTTCTGGAAATTCACACACTTCTGCACAGCACAACGTTGCTCCGCGCACGTTAACCACCAGGATTGGCAGTGGCCTCGCTGGGAAAACAAACACCACATTCTGGAGTGCAGATGAGCTCGTTTCTCCTCCAAGGAAGCATATGCTTTGCAAATCATCCCAGGTTTTTGGGTTTTTTTCAAGCTGGCCCACCCACTTCTTTGTGAAGCTGAAGTAAAGTGAGAAGAGCAAACACTGCACGGGGTTTGCCTTCCTCCTCGCCTGCACCATCAGCTTGGAGCGCTCAGGGCTAGAAGCTGCTGCCCACTGCCCCCCATTCACACCAGACCCAGCAGTGTCCTGCACACAGCACAGGCTCTGAGCATTGGGACCGCTCTGTCCCCCCCCAGTACTGGTGTTAAGCTGGTGATCACTGAGCCGTGCAGCCAAGCACCGTGTAAACCTCCATGTAGGGGAGTGCAGAGCGCTGGGCACGTGACTTGAATCAAAACATGTGTTGTTTTTTTTTTTTTTTCCTGTTGAAACGGATGGATCTGCCATAACACAGAGAGCAGTGCAGGAAGCGGGGCAGCGGCACCCAGGGCTCTCCTGCACCATTGCCTTGGGTCAGCCGTTTTAACAGGGAATACCAATCCTCACCCCCCCATCACCACCCCATACCTACCCCAAAGGGTGGATGAGCAAGAGGGGTGCCAGGCAGGGGGCTCAGCACCCGTACCCCGCAGGGCTCCAGCAACAAGGAGCCAGGCTCTGCCTGCTCCTGGAGGAGAGCCAAGGTGCTCCCACAGCACCCAGTGGGGTACGAAGGCAGGGTGTAGCTGGGAGAGAGAAGAGTGGGGAAATCCCAGGCAGGAAGACCCAGCTCACTGAGGAGCTCTCTGAAGCCCTGCCAGGGCAAGGCGGGTACATTTGTAATGGTCTCCAGTCTTGAAGCACCCTTTCCCTTTTCATTGTTTTGCATAGATCAACCCTGTCAAGTCTCAGCCATCACCGCCCGATGCTGGGCAGCCTCCCTCCGTCAAGAGCCCTGGGGGCATCTCCTGGAGATCAGACCTAGTTAAAATCTCCAGTTTCTGTGCAAAGCCCCCAAGACCGTGACAGCAGTGCTCAGTTGCCTGAAGCATTTAAGAGTGTGCATGTGTGAATGGACATTTCCAGCTATGCATAGATGTGCTCTTCTGCCATCTCACGTCAGCATCAATCTGGCTATTAATGTGCCTGTCATGCCTCTTCTTCCTAAATGAGAGGAAGGAGGATTTCCAGCCCCCACCGCTCCAACATGAACAGCACTTCCCAAATTTGGTGATGATTCAGAGGTTGGCCGGGTGGAAGACAAAACCAACCTGCCTAACACCAAGCTGTCTCTTGTGCATATCTCCCCAAAGCGGGGAATATTCAAAGGAAACCCTCTCCGGGAGCCCTAGGAACACTTATGCAGACCCCATAGACCAGCCCTGACCCTCTGGATGCTCACAGGAGCACACGCTCACAGGGGATCACTGGAGACAGCCCACACCCTGTGCTCCAGCTCTCTCATCAAGCTTGCCACTTGCAGGGTTTCACCCAGCCCTGAAGCACCCAGAAACCCACAGCCACCTCTTCCAGCTTGTTCTCTGCTCATTTGCTTAACAGATAACCAGGTGCTGTGAAGCTGAAATTTGCAAACACATCAGTCTGAAGCACACCCAGCACTCTGCAGCCCTCGCTACACCTCAGCCAAATTCTGGGCTCTGCTCAATGTGTGGGGACAGCCAGGTATCGAGCACAGGTCCCTGTGCCTTGTGCCAGTGCTGCCAGGGGAGGAGGGACAGCAGGCACGGAATGTCTCCATAGTGGTGTACCCAACAGCTGCAGAGCTCAGAGGCTCTTTTACAGCCCAGAATCACTCCAACCTCCCGAAAGGCAAACAGAGAGCACAGCTCCGTGTGCAACTCCCAGCTCACTGCAGCATGGATTGCATGCAGACTTCCTCCACGCTGAAGTCTGAACTCCTGACAAAAGCGTGACTCTCCGCAAACGAGAAGGGAACTAAAATTAAAACACGAACGTGGAACACAAGCAACACGAGAGGCAGCAGCAGGCAGCCCAGCGCCTGGCCGGGACGGGGTGTTTCCTGGCAAGCCGACTGCAACAGGTGGCCCTGCTCTGCAGTGACTGCACTTTCTGCTGGCAGCACTCCCCATCACTCCGCCTCACGCTGCCACCCAACACCCAACGCATGGGCAGTTCTTTGGAGTTATTCTTCAATGCAAACCAGAGCGAAATCACTCCGTGGGGCTGAAAATCCCGATGGGTGCAGGGGGTGGCTGCGTGCTGACATCCACGTGTAGCCGTTCCCGTGAGGCTGCTCCTTCACGCTGCAGAGCTTATTCACATCCACACAAACCACCTGTCACTTTCCCTCCCACGGAAATATTTCTGCAAGATCCGAGTTCCGCCACATGGACTCTGCTATCTGTTTCTTCGGGAAGCACTAATTACACACCCAGAGACACGCTCTTCCTTTCCTGTCGTCCGCCTTCCCAGGATATAAAGCACTTGACTGTTTATGTATTGCCACGGCGTTACTAAAATATTTAACAACATGAGCCTGAACGTTGCCAAATATTTGGCGAGGAGCAGCCGCCTCCCTTTTCCTCGACGGCTGCACGGGGCACAGCGAGCAGGGAGAGCCCAAGTCACCCCACGGTGGTCCCCGGCGGGGACGGGAGATCAGCCCGAGCGTCTTCCCAGCACGGGGGGCTGGTAACCAGGCAACGGTGGGATGAGGGAAACCATGGTACCCGGCGTTGCCATGGCAGCCGCCAGGCCGGGGATGCGGGCGGCCTCGAGGCGAGGGGCGATGCCCCGGACAGCCATCGGGCAGCGCCCCGACGGCACGGCGGATCCCGGGGTACGGCTCGGGAGGAGCGCCCCGCGGCCACGCAGGACGGCCCCCTCCCCATCAGCCGGGCCGCGCGCCCGCCGCACCCACCTGAGCTCTCCGGGCCGGAGCGGGGCAGCGCAGGGCAGAGCCGGGTGGAGCGGGGCTGGGGCCGGCGCTCCCCGCTGCTCCGGGCGTGCTGAGCCGAGCCGGGCCGGGCGGTGCCGAGCAGGAGACGGGCGGGCAGCGAGCGCGGCGAGCAGGGAGCTGCACAAAGCGAGCGGGGCGGGCCGGGCGGGCGGTGCCTGCCGTCGGGAGGGGCGGCGGCGGGGGGAGCCCGGGGCGGGGGCTGCGAAGAATCGGCCCCCACCCCTCCGGGAGCACCGCCAAGGGCCGGGCTGCGAGCGGGGACGGAGCAGCCGAGCACTTTGGGGCGGGGGTCCCGCGGGGCTGTGCGCGGGGGGTGGGCGTGAAAGGAGCGCGGAGGCTTTGCTTTCTCTCCCCGCTGCGGGAATGGGATGGGAGGCGCGGGCGGGATGCTGGCATCGCTGGGCTGCTGGCACGTCCGTGTCTGCTCCGCTCCTGCTGCTGCTGCCCTGGAGAGCCATTTCCTCGTGGCAAAACACCTCGGCGGCGCTATCAACGGTGACGTGGTTCATCCCCTGATAACTCAAATGCATCTTGGATAGATATCAGCCTTACAGACAGTAATGGCACATATTCCACTTTGCATTAATTTTCCAGTTTCCAGTAAAATATAAAAGCAGCCCCAGCATTTCAAGGCAATTACAAAGGAGGGTCAAGAGATAGAGGCTGACACAGAGAAGCTGGACGACGTCACGTCTCCTAATGCATTGGGATAACATGATAAGGCTCTCCATCACACCGTGGTAAGTGAGGCAGGAACCAAGCAGCCATAATCAGGTTTGGGGCTCCTCTGACTTTCCGCAGCCCTCAACTGTTATCCTTTGCACACAGTGAAATATTTTGATGCCATGACTGTGCCCGGGGGCTGCACTGAGGCTGGTGGGTATCTGTAGAGGAGTTTGCATCAGGTGAGAGATGCAGGCAGGCTGCAGCTCCCACAACATTGGGCTTCTGCACTTTCTCCTTCGTTGTGTTCCTTTATTCCAGAAATACTCAAAGCATTGCCCAAGATGAGCACAGTTAAAAATTGGCACCACAGGCTTTCTGCTGCCTAAACTCAGGTGACGTGAGAGCACATTGTGCACATGAGCAGCTCCTCTGGCTGCAGCAGCAAGAGTGCTCACAGAGCAGGAGAGAGCCTTGGGGAGAAACAACTTCTTTGGGGTCGACCCTTTTGTCAGTGCACGGCAGGCTATGCTGATTTATGGTAACGAGGGGGCAGGGCTGAGCTGAGCTCCTCATGCTGTTGGAGTCAGCAGAGCAGTGTCAGCAGCTCCACAAGGACATGACTTCACCTCAGCAGGCAACATCGGAAGGGAGCAGCACAAGTGGGCGTCCTCCCAGCCAGCAGGAAGGAGCCACTTGGTCTCTTGAACTTTCCCCTCTGATTGAAGATCCTGCTCGGGGTTTTGGCCATTTCTCCATCTCATGCAGACGATGCTCCGAGTGACGGCACTGATGCTTCATCTGTGATGCAACAGGGGTCAGCAGCCCAGGACAGACGTGGGAGCTGTGGGAAGGGGCAGCAGAGCAGCTGGGAGCCCTGCACACAGCTGGCCTTCGATTTAACAGCATACAATGGGGTCTCAGTGCCACGCATTCCCCATGAGCTCAGACTTTCCTTGCTTGCAAAGCGCTGTCACTGAGCAGCACTGCCCAAAATGCAGCTCCCCAGCAGTGCTCCCCGCCTTGCCCCCACAGTCCTGCACACTGTGTGTGTTTTCCCAGCAGCCCTGTGCTAATTTTGGCTGTGCTGAGGCTCTGGGCAGGGAGCAGGCATCCCGTCCCAGGAGCCTCAGAGCAAAGCAGTTTGCTGTGGTCTGAGAACTTAACCCCGGTTTTCTGGGGATTGGGACACAGCTGGAGCTGCCTGGCAGTGCTGGAGGACGGGGAGGGTTCTGTCCACGCCCCAAGCTCAGAGCAGAGCCATCAGACCTCCCTGCTTGCTAACACCAAACCTGAAAACATTTGCAAACTCTTCCTGATCCTGCTCAGGGCCACTGGAGAGCTGAGCAGCAAAAAAGGGGAAGGCTGTGTAGAGCCACATGGCCGCCTTTAACCCAGTAACATCCTCTTTCGTTGGGCCTAAGCCATTCCTTGTGCTTGGGAGGAACCAAGGAGGCAGCAGGCTGCATTAAAGCTGACAAAGCCTGTGTTCAACAGCAGCTCTGTATTGCCCAAGCTGAAGTTCAGCGATGCCGTGCCAAGAGATGATGCCAACTGTGGGAGGGAACCAATCCAAAGCTACGGGAAAAACATTTTTGAGGAGAAACATCACCTCTGAAACTGTATAAACAAATGCATTTTGACACAACTAAACAGAGAGCTCTAAAAGGAGAGTTTGGGAAAAACAGCACTAATTGGGTGGTGATTCATATGGTGCCGGTCAGACTGCGTTTCTGTAATCTCCATTCCTGGGGGATGATTTTCAGAGTGCAGAGGAATGTGGAAGCAGCCTGGCCAGATGTGGGCTGGAAGACAGAGAGGAGCAAACAGTGCTGAGAGCACAGGGGCAGCAGCAGCAGAGCTGGGAGCTACCAGAAAAATAGCAAAGTGAATGGGATCATCCCAAAGCAGGGCACGAAATGCTTCACCCACTGCCCTGTGCCAGCTGGGGGCAATGGAAGCAGGACTGCTTTGCTCAGGTGTCCCAGTGCTGGAGGTGAGGCTGTGCATCTGCTGCATCTGTGCTGTGTTTTCACTGGGAAGAGCAGAGCATAAAAGCCACGGCCAGGCAGCTGCATGAGAAACTAATCGCTTTTAATCTGGTTAGAAAACTTCAGCCCTTGGGGAAAAACAGCACAGCTTTCTGGAGCTTGGCGGGGAGACCACTGGCTGTCAGGTTGAGAAGAATTAAATTAAATTTGTATTAGGGTCTGCAATCACTCCTCTGCTTTGAGAGGCTATTTCAGAGAGCAGGAGAGCAATAACCTGTGAGGAGATGAAATCCACAGCAGAGGTGCAGTTCCTCTGCGCACTGAAATGGCCCCATTACCAGGAATACAGTTCCAAAAAGATCAGCCCTTATTAGCCTCCAATTTTTGTTTTATTCTTTTTCAAAAGATCTGTTTCTCCAGGACGCCATCTCAGGTGGCAATAAAACATTATGGGCTGCACACTCTGAGGAACACAGAGATCCCAGAGAGCCTCTGTACAAATGCATGCCGGGTCTGTAACTCAGAACCCATTGAATTGCCTGCATAAAACAGGGGAGTCATGCAGGGGCCCTACTCCTATCCCATCTCATCTGTCATGAAAAACCATTGCTTTCCATAACCCACAGCCAGCAAAGACCAAAAAAGGTGCATTTTTTTCCCCAGCCTCTGTTTTTAGCTGTGGTTTTGTCTGTGGTTTTCAGTGCTATCCAAACAGCAGCTGTTGGATGCAACGCAGCAGCTCCAGCTCCACGCACACCGTGCACACCCTGCCCAGCCCAGGGAACCCAAATCACAGGGTTCTGCAGGTCCCTCCCCTTCCTGAGCCTCAGAGACATTGTAAAGAGAAACCAAACCATCCCTTGGCCCCCACACGCTCCCTCTGAAGGAGACTCACGGCCGTGGGAGGTTTCTGTAAAGCTTCTTAGAAAAGCTCCTTGAGGTCGGGCTGACTCAGTGTTTCCCAAAAGGCAGCTGATCACATTGTAGAGAGCAGGCACCGAACACCATCTGGCCCACAGCTTTGGTCTGAGGGTGCTTTCTGCACACACACAGCCAGACTGGAGCTGCTATCCCAAAATTCAATAGCAAACCACGGCCTTTTTCATACAGTGGGCTCTGGGAAGTGAGGAGGAGCAGCAAGGTGCCTGCAGCAGCGTGCATCACGGCAGCATCTCAGCTTTGCAGGTGCTGCCTGCACACAGCTGGGGAGAGCAACATCCAGAAATATCCAGAGCCTTCCCCTGCACAAAGAGCCACGTGTTGCCCTAGTCCCACCAGCAGAGCTGTGGGTTAGGAAACAGGCAACCCAGCCCAGAGAGAGCCCTGTCTGCACACCTGCACGCACAGCAGCCAGGGAGCTCTGTGGGATGTGCTGCAGCACTGAGCCCTCTATTCGAGGTCAGCCCAGGAAGGAGAGGCAGGGCTCTGGGGGGGATGCAGGGCAGCTCCAGGCTATTTCAGAGAGTGCTGCTGAGCCCTGGCTAAGAGCTGCAGCCCCCACAGCTGGGGATGCTGCAGAGGCATCTGCTCATCACAGGGCTCCCAGCTCCTGGGGCTCAGCAGCTCCCAAAGAACCATTTCCACAGAGCACTACTGAAACATTTATTGAGAACAGTGTGGGGCAGCCAGGAGCACCAGGGCCCCCTGCAGCTGGAGGTACAGCCTCAGCAGAGCAGCAGCCTGCCTCCATCCAGCATGCACGCACCCTGACATGTCTGCTCTGAGACATGGGCAGTTGTGTGTCCTCTATGGACTGCGTGCAGCACTGAGACAAAGATCTGGCACCTGGCACTGGCCATGGAGCTGGGAGATGCTGGGGCTAGCATGGGGCTGGGTGCTACTCTATATCTTGCTCTGTCCTGAGCTTCAGCTGCTGCTGGCTTCTGTCACGTGTCACAGAATGGCCCTGCTGCCCCCAGGAGCAGAACAGCCCTGCACTGCTTGCTGCCCAACCCCTGCCCAGGACAGGCAGGGAGCTGAGAGTGGCTGCACAAAGTCCCAGCAATGATTGCTTCCAGGGCATAGAAAAATAAATAAATGGGTGTTTCTCTGCTGGGGAACCACTTCATTTAAAAGACACTTCCTAAATCCATATGCAAATGTGAGAGCAACCACCGTTCCTCCTCCCAGCAGGTGCTTCAGCTGCCCCATGGGGCTCCCCTTTGCTCGGCTGTCCCCGCAGCGAGCAGAGGAAGGGGCTCACTCACCACAGGCACCTGCAGCTTTCTGCTCCTGGCTTCCAGCTGCAGGGATGGGCAGCAGCCCCACATCTTCTGGTTGTGCCCCGATTCAAGGACACATGGTCCTGGCAACTCTGTTTGCAGGCCAGGGGCCACAGATGAGACGACTGCTCCAAGTGGGCACATCCAGCACAGACTGAGCCCCGGACAGAGACATCTCCATGTCCTCAGCAGGACAGAGGTTCTCTGCAGGTGCTGCATTGTCACAGTCCAGGCAGCTGCAGGTCCCCAATTGCATGGGCAGCCCGGAGGAGCAGGGACAGCAGCTGGTACACCGTGCCTTGGTGGCAGGGGGGAGCGAGGAGCCGGTGCCAGCCGGTGCTGCTGCACAGGTTCCAGCCTGGCTTCAGTTGTTCTCGCTCTGCAAGAGGTAGACAGCAGGTGTAGGGGTGAGGCACGGAGCCAGGTTGGACCCACTCCTTCTTCCTCCATGCCCCAGTCTCACCTCCATTTTGCTGTAGATCCAGCTGAGGAGTTTCGTCACACGTGTGTAAACCCCAGGCTTGTTCTTCTGGCCGCATCCCGTCCCCCAGCTCGTCACACCAGCCACGTACCAGCGGCCGTTGTCCTCACACACAAGGGGCCCCCCGCTGTCCCCCTGGCACGGAGGGGGCAGAGCGGTGATGAGAGCAAGCAGAGGGCATCCCCGTGTGTCCCAGGCACAGCCCTGCCCCGCTCACCTGGCACGCATCCTTCCCCCCCTGCAGGTACCCAGCGCACATCATGCGCGGGGTCAGGTAGCCCTCGTACACCTTGTCACTGTTGCAGATCTTGTAGTCGATGAGTTTGACCTCTGCCTCCCTCAGCTTTGGGGAGGTGTTATCTGCAAGGCAGGAGGAGCCGTCGGGCAGGGCCAGCCTCGGCCCCCCGCTGTAGGAGGGAGCAAGCTGCTGCTTCTCGCACACCTTCTGCAGAGCTGCACGGGCAGGAGAACGCCTGCTGTGTGTCAGCTCTGCATGGCACAGCCTTCACACACCCCACAGGAACACGCATGTGGGGTGTGCGTGAGCTCTGGAGCAGCCGGCATCCTCCCTTCCTCCCTCCCTCACCTTCGTTCTCCCTGGTCTTCCCAAAGCCGGTGATGAAGCAGGACCTGCCCGTCTGGAACCGCTGGCCGTGCATGGGGAGGCAGGCTGGTCGAACCTGAGCTGGATGAAAACCATAGGAGAGAGAGATGAGTCACCCGCCAGCAGAACAACAGCACAGTCACCCGCCCTGCAGCCAGGGCGGAGCGTGGGCTGCAGGAAGAGCTCCCCTCCGAGCTGACCCCGTGGGGTCCCACAGCCCCCAGGACCACCCCCACCCACCCAGTCCTGCCACCTGAGAGCGTCAGCGGCCGGGAGAGCTTCATGAGAGCAATGTCATAGTCGTCGTGGTCATCACTGTAGTTGGAGTTGATGATGACCTGGGAGACGGGGATGCCCTCCATGGGCTGCTTGAGGTCTGACACCCCGCTGTACACTTTCCAGTCATCGAGGATCTTCATGCTGTTCCTGAGCACGGGGGGGAGGCGGTGGGGGTGAGACACACAGCCATGCCCAGCGCCAGGACTGCTGGATGCAGAGCAGCACTCACATGAAGAAGCAGTGCGCGGCGGTGAGCACCCACTGTGCATCGATGATGGTACCACCGCAGATGTGGACGGGCCCGTACTGCACGCTGACCTGCCAGGGCCATTTGCTCACCGAGGTTTCCTTCCCTCCAATGATTCGGCCTGAAATCCTCTGCCCGCAGGCTGCAGGAGAGAGCAGAGGACTGAGACAGGGGGTAAGCCAACAGGGTGTGCACAGCGCATCCCCACCACTGCAGTCACCAGAAGTGCTTGGCGCAGCCTGCCTGGGACTGCAACCTTCATTGCTTTGTATTACCCAGAATATTCTGCTGGAGAACACCCTCTTTGCCCAACCCATCACGAAAACAGGAAGAAAACCCTTCCAAGCCTTTGCTTGGCCTTGCCTGCCCTTGTCCTCATGCCTTGCTGGACAGCCCGCTTACTTGTACACCGCAGGGAGACGAATTTCCCTGTCAGACACTGGGAGCTGTGGGAGAGAAGAGGGGGACACACGTCAGCTCCAGCCTGACCCCCAGCTCGGGGTGGCAGGGGGCTGCCTGCTACCTGTTGAGGCTCTGCTGGATGGTGTCCCGCTCATCCGTCACCGTGAGGCTCTTGCCAGAGACGTGCAGGGGGATGTAGTCTGTCTGTGACGCACTGGGAGAGAGGAGGTGAGACAAAAGCATTGGGCAAAGCCTCCCCAGGGTAAACCTGCAAAGCTGGGGCAAAGATTGGGGCAGAAAGGATTACTTCTGGAAGCCCAGCTGCCGGCAGGTCTTTCTAGAGAAGGACTCGTCCCAGGTGCTGCTGCACACCGGCAGCCACTGGCTCTCAGCGCTGGAGTAAACGTGGAGCAAGGACTGGTCGGAGCTGAACCGCACTGCGGGGATGGAGGGGGGTCAGCAGCACCCGGCGCTGCGGGGCTCCCCCCGCCCGGACACGGCGCTCCCGGTGCTGCTGCCTTACCGCAGCCCAGCTCGTCGCTCCTCTGGGAGCAGTCCACCACGCCGTCACAGCGCACGGGGTTGTCCTTGCAGGTCTCGGCGGGCTCCTTGTACACGATGCCGGTCTGCGACCGCCAGAACATAACTGGGGACGAGAGCGTGCTGCGGTAAGGCTGGGTCCAGAGGTCTGCCACGGACGCCTCCCATCCCCGCCCTCAGCAGCTCGGCTGCAGGGTTTGGATCGCGAAGGGCCGCAGAGCCAGGGCAGGGCTGGCGGCATCGAGCATCTCCCTACGCCCTCCCGTCCACCAGATGTCAGGAAAACTCAGAAAATGGGAAGCGCGCACCTCTGCTCCGCCTCCCGGCCCTCCCCTGCAGGATGCCAGCCCGGCAGCCGTCCTCCCAGCCCGCTGCCCCCCGCCCAGCGCTCACGCAGCGGGGTGAACCCGGCACTCACACAGCAGGATGAGGGCGACGATCAGCACGATGAGGACGGAGACGCAGAAGATGAGCGCGAGCCGCCGCTGGCTCATGCAGGGAGCTCTGAACATGGAGGATCCTGGCAGCGGGACAGGGGTTGAGTCAGGAGGAGCACAGCCTCCTCGAGGCACCCAGACCCTGTCCTGGACATCAGCATGTGCCGCTCTCCCCTCACACCCCCAGGAAACCCCACCCCTATGCGAGCAGCGAGCACACGGATGCATTTTCTCCTTCCATCCCTTCTCCGGGAGAGACCAGGAATGGGCTGAACGCGGGGCACAAACCACCATCATCTTACGTGTGCTCTCACAGGCCGTGCACGGGACCGGGGCTGGGATGGAATCGGGGCTGTAGGGCTTGAAGCTGATGCCAAGGACGTTCTCCCGAGGCTGGGGGGGCCGGATGCTGAAGATGCTGCTGGCTGCGGAGGCATGGAGGGAGCTGGGCGATGCCGTGGTCTGTGAGCAGAGGGCTGTGTTACAGCAGTGGCCATCACCCACTGCCCGATGCAAAGCTCTCAGCACCCCGCTGGCACGGCTCAAAGCCTCTTTGCCACAAAGTTTTTCCCTTTCCGGAGGCTGCTGGCCAAATTTTCCAAATGGCTTCCATCAGAGCCATCAGCCGGGTGTTTGGCATCGGGTCAGCCACACCATGGCCCAGTTCCATGGGGCTAGTGCCCCAATTTATGCATCTATCTTTAATTAGCCATTTGAAAAATACAGCGCAATTTCCAACTGTTATTTAGTAATACTTAATAATCAGTGTTTTCCAAGCCCTGAAACATCCTGCAGCCTGGAATGCTGTTCTGCAGTTATGTCACTCCTGACCTGTGAATTTGCAGAAGAATATGTATTTGTTTCCGTTCCTCCAGATACTCTCCCCCAATACTTCCCCAGCTTCCATCAGCTCCACAAGCAAAGCTTCTCATTTTCCTTTGAAGCAGAGACTTGCACACAGCCCGCAAGGAAAGTCATTTCCTCTGCCATTGTCATTTCATTTGCAAAATCTCAAACCTCTTTGGCAATGAGAAATGACCGTGTGCCTTCTGGAGGCTGTGCACTGCTCCCAGCAGGTTCCCCTCCCCTCCTGGTGCAAGCTCCCTCAGCTTGCGCTGTACTGCTCAGTGAAGCCACCCACCAACTACTGCCAGGCAGAATTTTGACTGCATCCCTACACACAGCATCACCACTGCACCATCAAGGGGGTGTACAGAGGAACCTGCATCCATTGGCAGCACAGTGCTCACCTCCAGGGGACCGCTGTGCCCATCAGGAGCTGGAATTTAGCACATCCCTTCACAGCCCTGCAGCTGCTGGGATCACATTTCTCCATCACTGGGAGCACCTGGGTGCAGGGCACAGCTCGGGGTGCTGGCAGAGCTCTGGGCACTTCTTCCACACTGCCCCTTCCACTGGATTCTCCCTGCCCTTGTGCTTCCTGCTGAGAGCCCAGGGCCCTAATGAGCACATCAGGATCCTGCTCAGGCTCATGCTTTGTAAATATGGCTGTGCCCTTTCGTGCAATGCAGCAGTGTCACTTCCTGGGCATTATCCCCTGAGTCACACCCCTGGTGTGGCCACGCACAGTGTCTGCCATGGATTTTGGAACCCCATGCGAGGGGAAAACACCTCTGGAACAGCCCCCTCTGAGCCCAGGCACAGCACCCAGGGTGCTGAGCACAGCACTGCTGACATCTCCTTCCCACCAGGAGCCACCTCCCACCCCACAGCATCGCCCACCACTGCCCTGACCCACAGCAGAAACCTGAGACCTTTCCCAGGCAAAGTTCCTCCCACACACAGATGAAGCTGTGCTAAATGCCAGTACTGATTGTATTAGCTGGGTATCTGCAAGCTGTCGCCACGTCTGCTCTCTCTCTTTGAACCCATCTTGCGGGGAGAAGAATGTTTCACTTATCAGATGAACTAAGGCCAAACATCAGCGTAGCACTGCAGAACAGCCCCACTCCAGGCATGCTAAAGCATCTCTGGGTTACAAACATCTCACACGAATATCTACATAACACTGTAGGTTAAATTGCTCTTGCTATTGCTTTGCAGAAAGCACGTGGCCTTTCTTATACTGTTGAACTATTAGTTACCCATTTCCTCAAAAGTCTAAAGTCCAAACATTGTTTTAAGCTCTATCACAGGAGCTAACCAACCCTTTATCACGGCGCCCAGCAACCAGCACAACTAGTTACTGTTGGGTGACCACTGGAGCAGAGAGCAAACAGCAGCAGCTTTACAGGGATGGTATTTCTGCCAGAAGCTACCACTCGTGGCCACAAAGCCTTTACTCATCCTCTGTCGGCTTTTGAACAGAAGTCAGACTCAGAGCAATGACTCTCTCACACATGTGGCTGTGGTTTGAGCCATTTTTCTGTCGTCCTCTCCGCAAATGTTCCACCTGCTGTGAGAGCATTTAGCACTGCTGTGGGTTTAAGCCTAGAAGTCATGTAAGCAAGCAGGGATCAGTGACTTCTTTGGCATGGGCAAAGCCTGAGCTGCAAGGAGCAGAGGACCCGCAGCACAGCCCATGGCTGACACTGTTTGCACAGACAACACCTTCACCCTTCACAGCTTGGCTCTGCATCGCATCTTTGGGCATCCTATCCCCCCCACACTGCAGACCAGACCCCACGCACTGACCTCCAGATCAAGGCTCTGCCTGCGATGACACTGCCAAATCCACACCAGGAGGTCACAAATCCCAGGGAAAATCCCAGCACCGTGGGGCTGGGTTGGATCCAGGTGGGATGGGGAGGGAAGCGAGAGCAATTGCTGGCAGTTTCGGAGTGGGAGGGAGAGCGGAAGCCAGGTGGCACCTGTGGTGTTGCAACAGGAGCTGAGGCCCAGCAGCATCTCAGAGGAGCAGGAGGAGCAGCAGCCACCCAGAAAATCAGAGCACTGAGAGGGGCTGGAGGCAGTCTGCCTTAACCAGGCGGCAGGAGCTGCCCGGGCAGGAGATCATCTTTCTCAGCTGAGCTCACTGCTATTGCGCAGGGAATCATATTCCACCTGTCAGCAGAGTGCTGCGTCCTGTGCCAGGCCAGCTCTGAGCGCTGACAATGGGGACATTGTCCCCGTGCCCCTGGGGTGAGCCGTCCTGAGCCTGCAGGTGTCTGCAGTCCCTACACAGCCCCACATTCCCATGAAGTGCACAGCAGTGCTGGCCCAGATCTGAGCCCCCAGCTCAGCCCAGCCGCAGGGAACCGGATGCTGTACAGGGACATGCATAGGGAAGTGAAAATCCTAAAGCACACAAGGGACATTTTGCAAGCGTGGGTGACAAGACATTGAGTCAGCCCCATC
The DNA here is from genome assembly GCF_987193195.1 of Phasianus colchicus. NCBI lineage: Eukaryota > Metazoa > Chordata > Aves > Galliformes > Phasianidae > Phasianus > Phasianus colchicus. Next base: position 1,782,926 of record NC_143458.1, on the reverse strand, counting down.
GGGCCAGGGCCAGGTTGCCATATACGAGAGTGAGGAGCCCTTCAGGCAGAGATCAGGAATTGGTGCAGTAAGCACTGCTCAGCCAATTCCAGAGATGGGCAAACTGAGGCACGGACAGTTGAAGTGAGGGTGGTCCCTGGGATGGTCGATATAATCCAAGCAACATTCAGGTGACCCGGAGGGGATATCCAGTACTGAGTAACATTCTCCATGTGCAGGCATCCAAATTCCAGCCCCGCTGTCACCATGGTGCTCCTGCCTGCTTTGGGTGACACGGTTAGCCGGGATTGCACAGCACAGCAGTGCTGGAGTCAGGCAAGCTGAGCTCGGGGCCTTGCAAAAAAGGATAGGGCTGCAGGCAGCCCCATATGGAAACAAGCCCCAACCCAGGCTGCCTCGGGGGCACCTTCGCTTCCACTACCACGTCCTCTCCAGCCCCATCCCTGCAGCCCTGCGGACATCACGGCGCAGCTCAGCGCAGAAATTACTGCCTCTTCCGGGAGGGCTGAGCCCTGTGACAGCCAGGGATGTTTTGCTCATGACGGGATGCTCACTGCACCTTGGGGAAGCCCAGCAGCTGACAGAGCCGGCGCTGAACAACCCGGCCCTGAGCAACCCAGACCCTAAAGAATGGGGGGAAAATACCAAAAAAGTGGGTCAGGGAGGGCTGCCAGGGCCACCTGCGTGCTGCTTGTGCTGCCAGCATGCTGGAGCCCAGCAGAGCGTGGCTCCCGCAGGTGTTCTAGCATCCTGCCCTTCTCAGCAGCCTGCCCTCAGCTGGCCTCCATCCTTGCAAACCCACCGGAGCCACAGATCCCTCAAACATGGGAAAGCAGAGGGGCTGAGAGGCCCTGACGGCCCCTCATGGGGCAGCACGGAGCTGAAGATGCTGGTGGCACTCAGCCTCCTCCTCCCCACTCCACATCCCCATGGCAGAGCCTCCCGGTCCTTCCCCCACCAGCACTCACTGCCCAGGGAAGCAGGGAGGCAGAAAGCAGCCTTAAAACACCCAAAGTGAGTGACTCACACAGGTCTCAGTGCAAACCCCAACCAGCTCCAGATCCCAATTTGCTGCCCGTGCCTTACCGGAGAGATTTTCCCTTCCATGGGCCGCTGTGGGGCTGGGCTGGGATCACAGCTCCGGCACAGCCATTCCCTGCTGCGGAGCGAGGTCAGGTCCGCGGGGACGGGGCAGGATCTGTTTGGTGAGCGGGTTTGTACGTCAGTGCCAGCACGGAGGAAACCAGTCGGACCTGCTGCCCAGCTCCACCGCTGCCTGTTTCCCAACTGCTGCAGGCACAGCGTGCAAAACACCTGCCTCTGCGCCCTGGGAGGAACGTGGCTATGGATAAAGGCTGGTGAGGTGAGGGCTGGCCATGGGGAGAGTGGGTGCCAGCTGGGCAGCCAGGCACTGGGGCTGCCAACAGCTCCTCGCTGCAGCTTGATCACCTGCAGTTCTGTCCTGGGTGGGGATGGCAGGGGGTTGTATGCCCCAGCAACAACCCACAGAATCACAGAATCACCAAGGCTGGAAAAGAGTTTCAAGATCATCCAGTCCAACCATCACCAATAGTACTCACTAAAACACGTCCCTCAACACAAAAACACTCGTGTGTGGGGTCAGGGTGGTCAGAGTCACCTCACTGGAAAGGATGTGAAATGTCATCTTTGTTCTTAAAGATAGCAGGGACTAGCAGGGACATCCCAGCTTGTAGGGTGCCAAGCCTAAAGCCCTCCTCATTTCACTGCCACAGCTTGGGGTGGGGAAACTCCATCCCTCCACCTGTCCAGGGCTGCCCACCTGACCCCCTGCTCCTGGGCATGCTACATTCCCCATTTTCCTCCAGCAAGGCCCGGCTGGAGCAGACCTTTTCCTGCACCCTGTCTGGCAAGTCCACTTTCAACACAAACTTCTCAATGAGTGATGTTCATTTCTAGGGTTTCTGACCGTCTCCTGGCATGCAGCACCATCCTCTCCTGTTTGCACACAGAACTGAGAGCATTTGGCTGCTTTCTGCAGCTGCCCTGTGCCATGCGGGGTGTGAAGCAGAGGGAACAACGTTGCCCACAGTGCCCCGGCTCTGACACCTCTGAGCTGCAACTCTCAGGAGGCAGCTTTGCAGCTCCAGGAATGATGCCTTGCTGGAAATCATTCTCTGTAGGTGGCTCTGTAGAAAGAGCAGGAGTGGAGCTGGGGCACCTGTTGCTCCCAATGCTGCGGATGCCCTCTCAGGAACAGCTTCTGGAGAAAACCTGCGGTGCTGCTCTGACTCAGGTGCTTTCCAGGTTGGTAAAAACACTATGCAAAACTTAGTCAATTGTTTTGAAGATGAAAAGGAAACTCAGCAGTACTTTTGAGTGCTGGTTTGACCCATGAACTCAAAACCTCTCCACCCAGCGCTGCAAGAGTTGAAAGGCTGAAAGTTTGCTCTTTTCTTTCTGGTTTTATCGCAGTGCTCTGGTGGCCAGCAGCACCCAGGGTGAGCGTAGAGCTCAGCTGTGGTTTCCCCGAGATGCTTTGAGATGAAGGCAGGGGAGCAGCCACAGCCGCAGCCGAGCAGTGTTTTGGAGGGGATAGAAGAGCAGCAGCAGGAGGAGCATCCTCAGCAGCACCCACATGTGCCAAGTCTGCGCCCCACGGTGCTGTCCCTAACACAGCACCTAGCAGCACTGAGGTGGCAGCACTGCTCCTGAGGCTTTCAGAATGAACCTCCAGCTGTGGTCCTTTCTCCTCAGCCTGTTTTGTTTTCCCCTAAATCACCAGCCACATGACGGACTGCAGTGTGTCTTTTCCAGCAGGCTCCCCCCTTCCTCATTTCTGGTTCCGCTGCTTTTGTTTTTCATGTCTTTACATGAAACATGGGCTGTGTGTGATGGGCTGCACCTCATCTCAGCATTTCCAAATTCTGTCCCTGCCAGCTGTGACTCAGGGGCTGACAGCAGGGTGATGGAGCATCAGCTGCTACCCAGGAAAACAAAGCTTAGCTGGGCACATCCATGGAGCAGGGCTGCTGCCACCTCCCTGCTGAAACCTGGGTGCTGCAGGATGCCCAAGTCCTGTGCTCTGTGAACCAAGGCTGCTCGGAGGCTTTGTGGTGTCCAGATGCTCTCAGTTTCTCTTGTACTTTTTATGCATGACCTTTCCAACAGCTCACCATCGGGAAATTCCTCTTCTCAAGACGAATCACACTTCATCACACGGGTTTGCACAGCCTCCAGGAAAGCCCTCAAGCTCTCCTGTAGTCTAGCCTGCCAGAAGGGAAAGCAAAGACAGCTTAGCCTTGGCCCTCAGGCCAGTGTCACCACCAGGCAGGGTAGGGTCCTGGGGCCCTGGGTACAGCCCATGGCTCGCTCCAGAGCTGAGCCCTGCCTCTTGCAGTGCTCAGACCACCCTTATGCATGGGGGTGCACGAGGTGCACAGCAGGCAGTGGGTGGTCACCCACCCCCAGAAACAGGGAGTGGGAGCCAGGAGATGTAGGGAAGGGAGGGAGCAGCAATCCCAGGCTGTGGTACTGGCCATGACCTGTTTGGTGTGGGACATTGGCCCTGGGGGTACTGTGGGACTGCTGCTGCGCTCAGTGATGCCCCTGTGATGTGTTGTCAAGGTGCTGCTGCGCTGTGCTTTGAAAATCTAATTGAACAGGGAGGCAGACACGTGACATGTTCCTATTTTCACTTTCTTGGCAATGTACCGTTTATTTGGAAAAGCCCCCAGCACTCCCGCCTGGGGCTGCTGGCAGGAAATGCCCAGCCTTGCACGGAGAGCTGAACGGTGCTGAGTGGGTGGACAGCGAAGAAAAGTGGAAGTCACAGCACAGCTACTTTCCTCCCACTGCGCTAACTCCTCCGAGACGTCACTAAGCCAGCCTCCGGGGGAAAAACAAGCGCTCACAGCCCGCCCGGCTCAGCGCACACCCGGCTCTTCAGCCCAGCACCTGCGGAGGATGCGCATCCGACATGGCCCTCTGCGCTGCCCTGGCCCTGTGCGTGGCTCTGCTGCTCGCTCAGACAGCACATGGTAAGTGCCCCATGCCCCTGCCCTTGGGGCTCCTCCTCACCCCCACCCTGAGCCCACAACACCAGGGATTGCAGTTGGGGAGGCATACGGGGGGAGCGGCACATGGGGATGTTGCGGTGGGACCCCGTGGCTTCGGAGTGCTTTTGGAACACCAGCCACTCTCCTGCTCTCATCTGTGAACCCAAAGCCTTCTGAGCACTCAGACCTTTTTGAGCACTCAGACCTTTTTGAGCACTCAGATCCTTTTGAGCACTCAGACCTTGCTTACCGCAATGCGTTCAGGCTGTGGGGCTTCATGTAATTAGCGCCCGGTCATTAGTGCACACTGCGGGCAGCTCGGCTCCGGCGCCCCGTGCTTGCTGGCTGACAGCAGCAGTGAGGGGAGCAAGCACAGAGAGAGCGACAGATGTTATCGAGTGGTGTTTTGCTGCCAGGTAACAATACCAAAATTCAGGCAGGAGGTGTGAAAAAGTCTATTTTTTTCCCCAGCAAGTAGATGAGCAAAACAGGAAGGCTGAATCCAAACAGAGAGCTTGCTAGCGAGCAGCAGCACTTGAGGGAGCAGACACAAGGGGGAGAAAGAAGTGAGGTGCTCTTGGCTGGGCTCTCTCTGTAGGAGAGAGGAAGAGAAACAGAATGAGTAAAATGCTGGAGCCTGGGATTGTTTTGGGGAAATCCCTGTCCCAGGACTGAGCCTGTGGTTCTTCAGGGCCAGCAGAGTTTCTGTGGCCATGGACCAGGTGAGGTGGCCCTGTTTGGGAGCCTACAGCTGATGGCTCCATCCTGCAGGTGAGCTGCGGTTAAAGCCCACACGTGTGCGCTTCGTGGCGGAGATGATGCACCACCTGCTGCAGTGGGAGCCAGGCCGTGATGCTCCCAGTGACACCCGCTATGACGTGGAGCACAAAATGTGAGTACAGTGCCCTGGGGGTGCAGCAGGGACAGCCAGTCCCTCAGCACTGCACTCACCCCGGGTGCTTTCCTGGCAGCTATGGCACCGACAGCCCCTGGACCGCCATCCCGAACTGCATAAAGATCCGTGGGCACAGCTGTGACCTCACCTACTACACCCTGGATCCCTCCCGGCGCTACTATGCCCGGGTGCGAGCTGTGGTTGGGAACCACACATCTGACTGGAAAAGGACCAATGCCTTCTCCCCACAGGAAGGTAGGTCAGCACCCACTCCCATTCTTGGCTGCTCCAAAGCCCTTGGAACTGCATGAGGACCCTCCATAATACTCCTGAATCTGCTCTCTCTGCAGCCAGCCTGCGCCTGTCTGGTCACAGCTTGGCCGTGATGGACAACAGCATCCATGTGAAGCTGCAGCTGCTGCTCCGGGCAGGGAACCGCACTGTGAAATATGACGACATCCAGAAGCACGCGAGGCGGTACCGGGTGTACATCCGGAGGGCACGGGACAACCAGACGGTGAGCATCAGTCCTCCATCCGAGTTAACACTGAGCCAGAACATTGCAGATATTTCTCTGTACTGCTTACTGTAGTGGGTCCTGCAGCTCCTTCCCTCCAGAGGGATTTGGGGTCTGGCTGCTGCCAACAGCTCTGATAAGCACTAGGGGGCTTTCTCCAGGAAATGGAGGAGGAGAAGGGAGCAGACCCTGGGGCCCAGCTCTCGAGTACAAGCTATGCTCTCTCATTGCAGTATGAAGTGTGGGAGACCGCCTCAGAGTTCCACATCCACAACCTCTTCTGGAACACTGAGTACTGCATCAGTGTGGAGCCCGACGTGGCCAGCCGGCACATCCCTGCCACGCGCACCGCTGAGCAGTGCATCACCATTGGCCACAGAGACAGTAAGGATGGAGTGGGGCTGGGGGGGCCCTGTGGGACCCGGTCAGCAACCAACCCTGGGGGGAGCTGTGCCTGTTGCAGGGCTTCCAAGCAATGTGTGCCATGGGATCTGAACTTCAAAGCTCACCTGGGCACATCCTCTCTTGCAGGAAATGCAGAACTCATCCCGATCGTTGTCAGCTCCTTTGCCATTGTCCTCTTCCTTCTGGGCATCCTGGGGGCTCTGCTGGTCTGCATGTACCTAAAGAAACCCATGAGGCCACCATCTGTCCTGGTAAGGCAACGGGCACACAGTGTCCTTTGTGGCTGCTGCAAGGGGTGGGAGAGGCAAGCCACGAACAGGGATGAAGCAGGGCTCATTCCCCTCTTTTCTGTCCCTCCCAGAAGTCCTTCATAAAGCAGAGCTCGCTCTGGATAGAACAGGAGACTTCATCCTCGGGGAGCACAGATGCAGTGCAGCAGCTGTTCCTGTGCCAGAAGGACCCCCAGCTCCACAGTGCCCTCAGCACCACGGGCACAGCCCAGCCACCAACAGAGAAGAGCAGCCTGCTGCCAGCGTGGCCCAAGGAGCAGGCAGCAGGGAGCAGGGACAGCAGCTGCACCAGCACAGACAGTGGCATCTGCCTGCATTCTTCCTCTTCATCCTCATCTTCATCTTCCTCCTCCGAGCTGAGCCACTCTGAGAAATGTGGCTACAAGCAGCAGCTGCCTGTTGGTGATGACAGTGGTGTGGGCTTGGAGAGCCCTGCTGGGAGCCTCATGGAAGCTACACATGGAGCAGAGCCTGATTTCTGCCCCACCATCGGGCAGGACAGCCCACAAGAGGTGGAATTCCGTGGATACCTGCAGCAGTCCAAGGGCACGGTGGAGCTGAGGCAGGGGCAAGCTGATGGTGGGACACTCTGGGCCAGTGCAGGAGCTCCGTGGGGCCCGGCTGGCACCAACATTGTGCTGGATATGGGCTGCACGGAGCTGCCGGTGTCCAAAGGGTACCTGAAGCAATCCTCTCCTGAGTGTCCGCGCAGCCACACTCCAGCCCTTGCTGCCCCGGGGTCCCCTATGCTGACCAATGGGGCTCCCCTGGCCTCCAAGGCCAGTCCTGAGCTCCTGAAGGTCCCCCTTGACCTGGACATCTTTGACACTGACCTGATGGGGACGCTACCCCTCATCTCCAGCCTCAGCTCCAACGAATGGCTCACAGTGCAAACCAACCCGCTGAGCACGCTCAGCAGGGACAGCAAGGACAGCCGCCTGTGAGCCCCCTGTGACCCTGACACCACTACCTCTCATCACTGCCACTTTGGAGCAGACACTGGATAAGCTACTGCCGACCCCTGAATGTCAGCGCATCAACCTGAGCACAACCTTGGCAGACTCACCCCAGAGCCACTGGCATCGCTACAGCTGGGGCAGCTTCCCACCAAGCCCAGCACAGCCAGCACCCCAGTGACACTAATGGGACATGGGGATGGGCTGTGCTGGACCACCAAGACCAAGGACGTGCACCAGCTCCATGGCACAGAGCACAGCCCTGGCTTTGGGCTCCCTTTGCCAAGTTTCCATTCCCCACTTCCCCTTCCTGCCACCCGAACCTTTCACAACACCGATACCAAAAGTGCAGCACAGCACCACGTCAGCTTTCTCCGTGCTGCTGCAGGGAACTCCCGCCTTGCTGGCTGCTCTCTGAAAGTGCCAGGGACTCCTTCAGCCCTACAGGGCCTGCAGCCCCACACCAGTGAGCCCAGCAGTGCCCACCACGCACTCAGCACGATGGTCGATATTCTGCCATTTTATGTACAGATACTATTTATTCTATTTAATTTGTAAATACAGAAGGGGATGAAGCATTATGTCTTTGCTCCGCTCATCATTTCTCCTCTTCTAAGGCCTGGTTGTGCTTTCTGTTCTCAAATACGGGCATCCCCCCACAGCAGACAACAACAATGTGCCTTCCCTGGGGCTCAGATGCACTCTCCGCACTGCAGGGGAATCACTGCAGCCCCCGTGGGTGCCCCAATCCCCCCTCCTTCCACTTCCACATTCTTTTTCCTTGAGGTTGGTTGGGGGTTTTGGGTTTCTTTTTTTTTTTTTTTCCTCTATCTTTTTTTTTTTTTGGTTCGACTTCCTCTGAAAAACGGAGTCGTCAGAAAGAAGCGTGAGGTTCCTGTGCTCCTGACGTCAAGCTCTGCGGCCGTCCCCGAGGCTGTGCCGGGTGCTGCCGGTTCCCACTCAACGTGGGAGGCTCCAGCAGGCTGCAGATGTGGCTGAGGGACACCACGTTCCCCCCCCCCTCCCCCCCCCACCCCGCCTCGGCAAGCTTTCCTTTCAGTGAAACAGATGCCTTTGCCAGAAAACCACACGCTTTGGCTTTGAAAGCGGAGAGCACAGAGAGCCCCTTTGGCTCCGGGAAACTACAGGCGCTCACATTTTCCTCGTTGAAGTCACAGCTCAACACGCTGAGATGTTTCTCTTCCATTCTTTTTGATAAAAACGCCCTTTCCTCCCCCTCCCCGCAGCGCGTAGCATCACATCTCAGCCCCTTGCTCTGGGGGGGGCTGCTGCTGTAAATACCTTTTTCCTCCCCAGCACCGACGCCTGAATGCATTTCCAATGATGCTCCAACATTTCCAAAGCATTTCCAACAAACCCCCCACCCACAGAGCCCCGTGCCCGGGGGTGTGAGGCACTGAGGGGATGGAGGCAGCAGAGGGCAGCCCAGAGAGGGGCAGAGCCATGCTGGGCACAGAGCTGTCCCATGCAGCTCAGCCCCATGGGGACCTGTCCTGCTGTGCCCAACAGTGCAGCACTGGGCTGCTGAGACCCATACCAGAAAGCCTCGAAGAAACCCAATGGGGATTTCTGGACTGTTCTCTTGCACAGTCTGTACAGACTGGAGAAATTTCCATATTGGTGCAGTTCCTTGACTAAGGGAGGTATGAAGTGCTCTCATTTCCTTGCAGTGTTTTCCCCTCTTGCACAGTCAGCCATCCATTTCTGTGGTTCCTTGCCACGCTTTTGGGCTGATTCCTCACGCTCCTGCCCCAACGTCTGCTGGGCAAACCGGGGTTCCAAGCACTGGGATGTCAGATCAGTGGGGAACATAGGGGTGCTTTGCTCTGCAGGGCGGGTGCTTGGGATGAAGCAGTGCCCTTTTTCCTGCACTTCAAGAGAAGGAGGATGAGCCCATGCCCAGCAGTGGCCCTCATCCAGCCCTGCCCAAGGCCAAGAGGGGCAGAGAACGAAACACAGCAGAGAGAGAATGGAGAAGCTTGATTTAAAAAAAAAAAAAAAAAACAGAAATAGCACTGCTCCAAATTTGGTAGAAATCTTGCGTTTCTGGGAGTTGTTCTTTAAAGAACCTAGAATAGAGGAATTTCCCCATGGCCAGTTTTATTGTTCTGTCTGTGGTTGCTGGTGGGGGGAAGAGGCAGCAGGAAGAAGCTGCTAGTGGCATGTGGTCACAGGGAGCACATGTATTCCAGCCCATCCTCCCTCACTGCTTTGGAGAGGACTTTCAGAGGAAAATCCTCGGGACTATCCCAGGGAAAGCCACAGCCAGAGCTACAAGAGGGGAAGGAGGCTCTGGGGTGCAGAAAGCTTTGGGGTGCAGCACACTCACCACCACGGGAAGGCCCCATGTATGCTGCTCCAGGCTCTGCAGGACCTCCATGAGGCTGGGATCCCACCTACAAGGAGCAGGACCATGCCCTGCTGCTCACAGCCCCTGCTCGTGGAAGCGCACGTAGCCATTCCCTGCCTGGCTCACAGAGGCACTGATGCTGAACGGAGGTGCCAGCTCCACTGCCACCGACCTCAGCCTGCTGCAGGGAAGGCAGGGGTGTCAGGGGGCTGTTGGATCCCTGGGCATCTGCGAGGGACCCTCACCCTGCCCAGGGGTTAGGGGCTGGTGAGGGTCTGCAGCACAGTGCAGAGGGCACCCGTGTGACTCACTCACCAGCCATGGTAGAGGTTGAAGATGAAGTCAGGCCCTGGGAGGGGGAGGAGGGAAGGAGAGGTTGTCAGAGGGCCTGCAGTGCCTGTAGAGGTCTGTGAGGGGGCACAGGACAACCCTCTGGATGACCAGAGCACCGGGACATCTCTGTGCATTCCCCCTGTGCACCCTCCAGCCACCCTGCATGCAGATTTTGGGGACCAGCAAATGCCATTCGTGCTCCCCACACCCTTCCTTTGTCCCCTCCCTGCCCTACAGCTGCTCGTCCCCTGCTCTGCCCATACTCACTGCACCAGCACCAGCCCTGCTGGTAGCAAAGGAAAACGGTGTAGCCAGAAATGATTAGGATCAGCAAGGCGAGCCCGATGCCCAAGATGAACCCGAACACACCGATGAGCCCTTGCCCTACGAAGCAGAAGGAAAAGGGTTTCTGCAGACAAATCTCTCTGGGAGGCTTGAGATTATGAGCATCACCTGAAGAAAACCAGGGGCTGTGTGCGTGCCCCCATGCTGTGCCATCCCTCTGCTCCACCACGCCCAGCCTTGGGAGTGCAGGTGGCTTGCAGCAGCCCATGCACGGGCACACAGTTCCCTCTAGAGGATACAGGCGTCAGGGCAAGAGCCGTGCAGACCCATGCAGAGCCATGTAGAGACACGCAGAGCCGTGTAAAGACGTGCAGAGCAGTGTAGAGCCGCGCAGAGCCGTGCAGAACTGTGCACAGTGGACCCTTCTTTAGTTTAATGCCATTACGCCTTGTCTTCTCACTACACCCCCCGATAGAGTCCGTCCCTATCTTTCCTGCAGATGCTGAAAGGCCCCTATAGGGAAGGTGCTCCCTGACACCTGTGTGCTGCCTGCCAGCCCCATCAGGCCCTCGGAGCAGGCAGGCACAGCGCAGGGGCTCAGGGCAGGTACCAGCACTGCGCCTTGCAGCATCAAGAATGAGCCAGCGGAAAGGGATGACCTAACAGCAGCTAAATTTAGACAGATGCCGGTGGGGTGAGAACATTTCCCCTGTGGTCACTGTGTTTACATAGTGTGTAACATCCCAGATCGTCCTACAACCCGCAGCGCTCGCCGTACCTGATGGCACACGACAAACAGCCGGGGAGCAGCAGAGCATTGCACCGTCAGCTCTGGGATGGTTGTGTGGACAGACAGGATCAGCCTGGGCTCCCAGCAGTGCTGGGGCACTTGGGTATGGTGCTCCTTCTGCTGAGCCAGGGGTGAGCTGGGAGCCTCAGGACCCCGCAGGATGAGGGGAGGCAGCGTGCTGCCTGGTGACTCACTGGGAGCTGAGCGTGGTGCAATCGCTTCCCTGAAGCAGCTGGCTGCCGAAACTGCCCTGTCCCCATGCCTGCTGCTGCAGGGTGTGCTCACTGCCCCGCTGCATTCCCAGCCTCTGCCCTCTGCGTATGGAAGGTGCTCCCTGCACAGCAGCAAAGCAGAAACCAGACCCAAGCCCCATCCCCAAAGAGAGCAGAAAAGAAGGTCACCACCCCCTGTTTGTGCTATAAAACGTCTTCACCTCCACTCAATATGGGGAAAAAGTGCCAACTGCTTACCTGTCTCAGGGTCCATCTCCCCGTGCCTGCTGCCTTCCCGCAGGAGCTGCTCATGGCTGGGAGCCACTCCCAGAGCCCGGTGTGTCCTGCATGTCCCCTGCTTGCCCAGTGACACCACTCCTCACCCGCTGGCTCAACTGGTTTTGAGTGGAGAAAGCAAAGAGCTGTGGCAGACATCACCCTCATGCCCCAGCCTGACCTCCCCTCCCTGCAGGGCTGGGCAATGCAGGCGGCTCTGCCCTCCTGCTGCAGGCAGGAGGCCCCAGCAAAGGTTGAGCTTGTGGCACTGGGAGCCCAAGGGGATAGGGATGCCCCAGGGACATGCGTGCCCAGACCCAGATACACAGGCGTGCAGCCCCAAGCACCATACCTGAGCAGTTCTGCCCTCCCGGCTGCCTCCTCCTGCAGGGTCCCACTCAATCAAAGCTTGGGGATGCCTGCAAGGGTAGGAGGACAGGGCAGCTCCAGTGCAGCACGCTTAACATCTGTGTTTAGCCACCTTCTCAAAGCCTGAGCTGCAGAGCCATGTGGGAACTGCTGCCCACTCACAGGAAGGACCAGGAAAGCAGCTGCTGTGGCTGCAAGTGGGAAACAGCAAGCAGGGACATGAGTTAACAGCTCAGAGAGTGGGCAGCCAGGGGGAAACCCTGCAATGGGAGATGGACAGGGCAGGAGCTGAGCCTTAAGCATCCTTTTCTGGAGTGAGTTCCCCAGCACAAGGACCACGAGGTGATGGCCAGGGCAGAGAATCAGGGAAGGGCTGGAGGGAGAGGCAGCAGGGACTGAGTGCTGCAGCCCTGTATGATGGTGGCCACTCAGAGCCTCACGCTGCCCTGCCTGTCCCCGGCCTGACCCCAGACAGAGCCACGTCACACCAGGGCCACGCATGGCAGAGGTTTGGGGAAGGGCAGCCGGGGTAGCAAAGCAGCCACGCTCCAGGAAGCAAAGCCCTGCAGGCGTGCGGGGCTGTGACATAACATCTCCAAACCTCTGCTGTTTCCTCAAAGCCTTTGCTTAACCTCAACAGAGGAAGAGCCACTCCCCGCAGTGCCACCTCCTGCCCTGCCCCACCAGCACTCACTGGGCACTGGGAGCTCTGGGAGGCAGCACTGTAAGGGCTCTCCCTGTTGGGTCGCAGGGCTGTGGTTGTGTACATGGGGCTGTTTGGTCCAGAGCATCTGCTCCATCCCTCACCCACTTCCTGAGCTGCTTTTGCTTTTAAGCCACAGTTTGGTTCATGGCAGTGAACAGTGAGCTCTCCAGATGTGCTGGAGAGCTTATTCCATCATGCTGTATCTTATAATCATTCAAGAGCTGGGAGTGTGGAAGCAGCATCCCTTACCTGCATGTGAATGCCGAGATCCCTGGTCAGGCTACAGGGTTGTGTTGCTGCCTGTCCCAGAGCAGTGTCCTTGTCTCAGGAACCTGGCACAGGCAGGGGACACGTCCCTAGCTGTGAGCTGTAGGGATGTGATGCTCTGCAGGCTCCCGCTGGCACTGTGTTCACAGCTGGCAGCAGCTCTCTCCCCACCTGTTGGGAAAGCTCAATTACAAAAAGAAGAGAGGTAATTAGTTGCTCACAAATCCTGCACACCCACCACTTCCAGCATGAGTCTGCACGACTTTCTAGCCAGGAGCTGTGCAAGCTGCACACTCCCTGACCCCGGCCTACAGGAAGCCAGAGAAGCTCCTGCACCCCAAAGCTGAGCACCATCCTGCCCTTTACAAGCACTGCTACTGGGGGGCTGCAGGAACCCCTCTGTCCACACCACTGCCAGCCCTATCCTGAGCAACAGCAGCACATCCATCCAGCACAGCACGGCATCTCCACCAAGCAATGTGGTTTGCAGGGAGGCATGCCTGTCCTCCAGCATCCATTCATCTCAGGGAGTTTGGGGGCCACGTGCTGCATCCATCCTCTGCTGCATCCATCTGCTGGGGCTCAGCCAGTCCAGGACACTGAGCTGCTGCTGCCCCACGTGTCACCTCCCAGCACTGTGCCCTTCCTCCCTGTGTCACACAGTGCAGTGCTGCAGGCACGCTCCGAGTGACCCCAGGGACAGGGACATGCGCTGGCCCCGTAACCTCATGTATAAACTCTTCTCCTTTCCTCCTCCACCTACCAGAATCTCTGTTTGAAAACAACCCAGCACAATGCGGAAGAGATGGATGAAGAGCGGGAAGGCTGTGTTTCCTCTCATCATCTGTAGAGGAGCATGAAAAAATCCTGCTCTGTCAGTCAGCTCGCTCCTGATCAGTGATTTTGTGACGGTGGCTCGGCAGGTGAGTCACCCAGCGGCAGAACCTGGGGAGATTACTGCAGGTGATGGTGCTGCTGATAGACCGGTGTTATATTACAATACAAATCATAATTCCTGTTTCACAACTCCTCTTGTGGGTTTTAGGGAGTGCTGGGGCGGTCCTGCCCCAGTGTGAGCGCGGCGCGGGGCAGAGCAGCACAGCACAGGGTGGTGGGAGCAGCGCGGGGCCGTGGGAGCGGCGTGGGGCAGAGGGTGCCCACGGCCTCCCCGTGCCTGGGATTTTCGCTGGGTTTCTGCTGGCAGAAGACCCCCCTCCCTGGGAGCTGGAGGAACATGGTGAGTGCTCTGCTCCCCAGCCCTCCCCTGAGCTCTTGCTGTTCCCCTGGGCAGCTCAGCGCTGTTTGCTGCAGGGGTTTTTAGCAAGCAAAGCCATGGCCATCTACCCCCAGGCTGGCATGCAGTCCCTATCTTGGACCAAAAGCTTTCCTTAGCTGAGCAGCAATGCATGGCCGAACAAAACCCCCTGCAGCACTGGGATGGGGACCTCAGCCCCTACACAGGATCAATGGCTGCATGCACATGGGTTGGATTCCCTGCAGCCAAGGAGGCAGCATGGCTTGGGACACAGCCCTTAGTGCAGGCTGAAGCTGTTTTGAACTGAAGCATCCCACCTCCAGGAGCTGTGGCACAGGCTCCCTCAGCCCAGTGGATGCACTACGCCCAGGCAGCAGCTGAGGGCAGGCCGGCCATAGCTGCGTTTGTGTTTTTCCAGACAATAAGGCATGGGGGCACAATTAGTTACGGTAGCAATGGGTTCCCAAGGAAATCATGTGCCTACATTCCACGCAGGAGCTAGCACAGCTCCGGCTTTGAATTTAACCAGTGAAGCTCTTGCTTTTAGACTTGGAGAGCAAGCAGGTACCCTTGCAAAGACAGCCCCTGGGGCAGCTCCTATTTTAATATCCCTTACCTGGGTGCAAGAAGTCCACCCTTACCTGCTGTGGTGGCGTCCAGAAGTAGCAGCTGCAGAAATGCTCTCAGGGCTGAAGGGCATTAGGATGAAATGCAACCATGCTGCTCCCGCAGCATCCAGAAGGCAGGAGCTCAGTTCCAAAGCACCAGCTCTCAGGCAGCAGCTGCGAGCAGGGCAGGAAACGTGTCTGCCTGAGCCCACCCAGCCGGTCCCTGCCAAGCCTGGGGCTGCTCTGTGTGCAGCACAGTGGGACCCCTCCTCCTGCAGCCACACTTCTCTCTTACGGGGAGCTCCTAGAGGAATAGAGCCCTGAAAGACCCAGGCAGGATCAGTGCTGTGCTCATCGCTTGCCCCAGCACTGTTGCCATGTCTCCTAGCAGCAGCACAGCCCTGCCTGCCTACCTGAGAGCACTTGTTCCCATGGGCTGGGCTGGTTTTTCCCAGCCCTGCAGAGCGCAGCAACCATGCCTGTTGGAGCAGAGAGTTTCAGGCCCTGCTGTGGGCCAGCCAGAAGCCATCACCCACTGCGACATGCCTGAGTGGCACAGCCCGACAGGCACACTCATTTCTTGGTGCACCAGGAAGTGTTTTTTTCATAAAACCTGAAGTTTTAAGCCTCTGTTGAATTAGGATCATAAATGCATGGCATGAATAACCCATCACTGGAACCATATTGGTGATGCTTGCCCCAGTGATGGTGCACTGGGATAAGGCAGGTTCTCACTCAGGGTTTCTCCAGCAGCCCTGCTACAGGCTGGGGCAGTTTCCCAGCTAACCCTGGTGAACACAGGGCAGGCTCTGCGCCCACACAGCACAGTGGTCCTTTCTCTGGGCTGCCCCCCTGGGCACTGTCAGCTTGGAACTCGGTGTGGCAACAACCATTGGGTGAGCTGGCCGTGCTGCTACTGACCCCACCATGCACCAGCAGCACTTTGCTGGCTCTTTCAGCTCACTGCCTGCTTTTCCCTTCCACTTTACAGGACCCAGCCTCCGAGCGGCTGAACGGGGAAGGTAATGCCCACGAGGCCAGGGGTGCCATGGGGGCAGCCAGATGGGGGTGGCACTGCCAGGCCCCCTGCTCTGTGTTACAGAACCCGGCATGAGAGACAAAGCCTCAGAGCCACAGAGCTCCTGGAAGAGGATCGGCATCCCCATCCTGGTGACCGTGCTCGTCCTCGCCTGCCTGGCTGCAGTTGGGCTCCTGGGTGCGGCTCCCACTCTGTTCTGTGCCTGCTCCTGCCCTGCGCTCGGCTGGGAGTGGCTGTGCCACCACCATCCTGCCCCCAGCTGAGCTCCCTGCTTCTCTCCAGTCAAGGTTTACCTGGACCAACACTACTTCATCTGCAAGCAGCCTCTGAAACTGGTGCCACTGATGCAGGTTTGCAATGGAGAGGAGGACTGCCTGCACGGCGAGGACGAGGCCAGCTGTCCCCAGCAGGTCCCCGAGGGGCCACAGGCTGCTGGTGAGTGCCAGGCACTCCATGGAGCTCCACGATGCAGCCAAGCCCCCGCCCAGCAAGGTGACCTGGGGCAAAGGTGACCCTGTCCCTCCCTGCAGCTCGCCTTTCCAAGGACAGATCGATCCTGCAGGTGCTAAACAGGAACACTGGAGCCTGGTTCTGCATCTGTTCTGACCACTTCAGCCCAGCGCTGGCAAAAGCAGCCTGTGAGGAAATGGGCTACAGCAGGTAGCTGCTTTCCCCACACCTCTCTCGCTTCAATCTATCACTCTCCCCTAAAAGCCTCTCCAAGTGGGCTGTTGTTTACTTATGGAGCACTCAGAGTTCTGTACTAATGGATTCAGTCCATCCCCAGCACGCAGAGCACTCAGTGTGCCCATGGAGCCTGGCAGCTCCCCAGACAAGCCCAGCACTGTGTCCCTGCTATGCCCAATTCCCAAACCTCTTTCCCTGTCCCCCCACCCTTTCTCCTATCTCTTGGAGGGTCCCATCCCCTTTCTAAGCTCTTGCTCCCTCTCCATCTCAGCTCTCTATTGGGTGAACATTTGAGACCTGCTCCCAAATCTTTAGAGCAGGATAACCCCTTAGTCTCAGTCCCAGCCCATATCCAACCCCTGGCCATGCCCTGACCCATGCCCATCTCTTCCAGCATCCCAACCTTCTATGCAGTGGATGCAGGTGCAGGACATCCCCTGCCTCCCCGTGAGCTGGTGCTGAGCAATGGTCGCCTGCAGCTGCCCGAGCCAGGCAGGTGAGTGCCACCCGTGGGAGCACTCCTGGTGCTGAGCTGGAGCCGCTCCTGTGCAGGACACAGCCCTTCTCCTCCCTCTTCTAGGAAGTGTCTCTCTGGATCGGTTGTTTCACTCTTTTGTTCCAGTAAGTATGTGAACACGTCTGTGCCTTACGGCACCCAGAGCTTCGTGCTGCTCCCAGCACAGCCCCGTGCACACAGCTCTGGCTCTGGGTGGGTTCGCTTCTGCTGATGAATTACTCTGATTAAACAAACCCCACGGTGGGCTGGAGAGCAAAACACGGGGGTGAACAGATTTGGGCAAGCCTGGGGACGATGTGCAAACAGAGAACAAAAGGGGGTGTGCCAAGCGTGCCACCGAGGGGTGACACAGCGGAGAGGGGTGAGGCCGTGGCAGCCTCCATCCCAGAGGTCCCTTCCTGAGCTCACATCCTGCTCTGCCCCGTGAAGGCTGCGGGGAGGGCGTGCGGACACCACGTGTGCTGGGCGGGCGGCCGGCGGCCATCGAGGCATGGCCATGGCAGGTGAGCCTGCGTTACCGCGGGGAGCACATCTGCGGCGGCAGCATCATTGACCCCCGCTGGATCCTCACCGCCGCGCACTGCTTCAGGTGAGCCAGGGCTGAAGCGTCCCCTAACAGTGCTGAGCAGCGCATGGGCAGCACTGTGCCTGCCATGGATGGGAGGGATGGGAGCAGTAATGTGTCCGTGTGCAGGAACAACCCCATCATCCCCAGCTGGCGCGTGAAGGCCGGCTCCGATGTCCTCTCTGGCCCTGCCACCCTCACCGTGGAGAAGGTCTTCCTGGCCGAGGGGACGCCCATGTCTCCCAATAACAATGACATAGCGCTGGTGAAGCTGCAGGTCCCTCTGCGTATCTCAGGTGAGACGTGGTGCACCACAGCACCTTGCACCCAGGATCCCACGCTCCCATGCACGTGGTGCAGAGGGATGGAGGCACCGACTGCCTGGGCTGTGCTGGTGCTTGGGGTGCTTAGCAGCACCTCCAGCATCTCACTGTGCCTTGCCCTGCAGACAGCACCAAGCCCATCTGCCTGCCCTACTTCGACGAGGAGCTGGAGCCAGGCACCCCGCTGTGGGTGATAGGCTGGGGCTACACGCACCAGAATGGTGAGTAGGACATCGTGGGCTCCACGCCCTCTGGGGGCTGCCTGGGGACACCTCTGAGCAGCCACTTTTTGCTGTGTGCAGGCAAATTGTCAGAGACCCTGCAGCAGGCGGAGGTGAGGCTGATCAGCATGCAGAGCTGCAACCTGGAGGCGTACCATGGCAAGGTGACACAGAAGATGCTGTGTGCAGGGCTGCCCGAGGGCGGAGTGGACACCTGCCAGGTGAGGGGCAGCACTGGGTGCCCACTCTGGGGGTGCCCACTCCTGAACTGGGCAGGTTGTTTTATAGAACAGCCCCATGGAGAGGATGCGTGCCCAGAGTGATGCTCACAGCCAGCGTTGGTCTTTGGCAGGGGGACAGCGGAGGGCCATTGCTGTATTCAAATAAGCACTGGCAGGTGGTGGGCATCGTCAGCTGGGGCTTTGGCTGTGGCACCCCCAGCACACCCGGTGTCTACACCAGTGTCCGAATGTACCTCGACTGGATCTACGCCGTCCGCAGGGTCAGTGTCCTTTGCACCTCACTGTCACTGCTGTGCTGTGGCTTCCCTTTGCCATTCCTCTCCTCTCTCCCCTTGCAGTCGGAGCTCTGAGACCTGCCAGGACACTGGTGCCGTGCCACGAGGAGGCAAAGGGCAGCTCAGGCAGCGGCCACAGCCTCAGGATGCACCCAGCTGGAGCTCCCTTCCAGAGAAAGATTAATTTATTGCCCTGTGCTGATCCTGCTGCGTCAGGGTCTACGCTGCTCTTTGCTCATTACTGTTTCACAGAGATAAACGATGTTTGTGCTTCAGCGTATCGCCATTAAAATAAAGTATTTGTGTTTTTTTTCCATGCAGCCTCTGAAGGCTCTGTCTGTCCCTCCTGCTCGCAGGCTGTCCTGCAACCAGCCCATTGTGCTGTGCTGGGCTGCTTTCCCATCCCTGCTCTTCTTAAAGCAAGCAGGAGCCAAATGAGCAGCCAGAGGAGTCCAACCAGAGAGTTAAACCTGGCAAACCAAAACTTTATTTCACTCAAGGCAAAGCTGAGCAAACCCTAACGGTGCAAAAAGGTGTTTGAAGTCATCACGCAGCACGTGGTGCACACCTGGTGTTTATTGCAGGTATCTCCTACAGGTGCTGATATACGTGTATACATGTGTGTCCGTCACAGCTCATACCTCAGGCAGTGCCTTCATCCCACAGAGCCCATGGAAGGCTCCAGGACAAGGGGTCCTGCAAGACTCCCCCCGCCCTGCACTGCATTCCACACTGCATCTATAGGCGTATGGATAGAACTGCATTTCAGACACGGGTTATGTTGACTTCCTCCATCGAGCCAGAGGAATAATCCATGCATAGTACAGCATTGCATATCCTGGGGTAGGTGGAACTGTGTCCAGATACCGACTAAAAAAGGCTGACGGGTTATAGGACAGCTAAAAACAGTTCTGTAAAAAAATCCCTTCCTGCCCTGGAGGCTTTCTGTGAGGGGGGCCGGGGGTCTCGGGGCGGCTCCAGCCCAAGCTCTCATGCACGACAGGGGTAACGCGGGGCATTCGCGGCGTGCCTCTGCCTGGGAGCTCAGAGTGCTGTGCAAAGCCCCTGGGGGGCAGCCGAGGGCTGAGCCCTGTGCTACGGATGGGGAAAGTGAAACACAGCGAAGTCTCCCCAGTGCCAAAACCCTCTGCGGGGACGCTCTGGCTTCCTGCACACCCCTCACCCAGAGATCCTGAAGCGCTTTACAAAGAGTGAGCCAAAGAAGCCTCACAGCAATCCCTGTGAGGTAGAGCAGCATTGCTTTCCCCATTTTACAGACGGGGAAACTGAGGCACGGTGACATCCCAGGGTCACCCTGCCGGCCAGGGGCAGGACGGGCAGCGGGACAGGGCAGCCCTGGCCCTGCTCCTCTCATAGGATCCAGTTGTGCTCCCCCCACATCTTTCCTCAGGGGAAAGGGAAATGCACTCAGCTGCTTTCCCACTGGAGTCTCATATAAAAATACCCACGTAACGAGCAAAGCCTTGGAAAGCCAGCCCTGAAAGCATCACTGCCTTCAAACGAGGGGATGTAAGTACAGGCAGAACCAGCACAAACCCACGGCACGGCACCCCCCGGCCCCTCTGGCCCCAGCGCAGGGCAGGGCAGGCTGTTCTCTCCATCCCATCCACCTGAAGCCCCCTGGGTCCCCGCAGCAGCCGAAGTCTTTTCCGAGAAGCAGCGCAGGTTGCAGGCACGTGTGTAATAGAAACATGTCTCGAGCGTTGGCAGTTTGGAAAGGAAACAAAAGGGAGAGGCTCCCCGCCGGCCCCCACCTCGCCTCCCCAGGGCGCGGGGCTGCTTCATGCCTTCTGGGGGGCTTTCTGCTCCGCCTTGGAGCCCGCCAGGCCGTTCTCTGTGTTGTCGTTGCCCGAGGAGCTGACGAGGCACTCCTTCCTGCGAGGAGCACACAGCTGACACCCGGCCCCACCGCCCCCCAGCAGCCCCCCCAGGGTGCCCACACTCACTTCCCATCCTGTGTCTTCTTGATGATGAAGAGGACGACCCTCTTGACGAGCATGAAGAGGATGAGGAGGCCGATGAGTCCGCCCACAACACCCACAATGATGAGCGTCACGGTGTTGTCTGTCTTCTCCACTGCCGGGCAGGAGGGGTGAAGGGGGTTCAAGTCAGAACACCCCCAGGCACCGTGAGCCCAGTGCTCACCACCCCCCGGCTGCACTTACTCTTATGGACCACGGTGAGGAAGATGGTGGCATTGTGCTGCGCCTTCTTCTCCTTGGGGTTGAGGACATGGCAGGTGTACCTGCCGGCATCGCTGAGCTCCACGTCCTTCAGGACAATGGAGATGTTGTTGTCCTTCCCGGTGGTGGAACCAACAAACTCGACCCGTGGGTTGCGTCCCACGAGGATGGGCTCAGAGGTTTTGCTCTTGATCTTGCCATGGTAGATCTGCAGAGGCACGGGGGGGGTCGGTGGGACGCAGCACTCCTCCCTGCCCAGCTCCTGCATGCGGGCACAGGATGGCAGCAGCACAGCCAAGCACGGGTGCGGTGGGTCAGTCCCACCACCTTTCAGCACTGCAATGGGCCACACACATCTGCATTACCCTGGGGCAGGGAAAGGTTCCCTTTATTCTGGGACCATCCAGGTTCTAAGGACAGAGCTCCTCCTTACAGGAGAGCAGTGTGCACAGCAGGAAGGAAGCATATCTATAAAAGCTTTAGCATTTCAGAGCAAGCACAGGAGGAGAAAATGAACTATATTTTGCCTAAAGCATAGCCAATTTATGAATTATGAAAAACAATCAGATTTAGGTGGCAGAAACTCCTGGCTAGCTTTGTTCCAAAGCACAGGCATGCACAGGTGCTCCCGCTTTGCACCATTCCATTTCTCCCTGAGCTGGACCTGCTCAGAGGGAGTGCATCCCACGGGAGGAGGAAGGCAGCCAGTGAGAAGCACATCTGAAAGGAGCTGCCAGGAAAACACAGGCAAAGCCTGGAATGCACCCACCAGCTCAGTCGAGTTGAAGTACCATGTGAAGATCAGGTCCTGGAAGCCAATGCAAGTGGTGAAGGTGCAGGGCAGCAGGACGTCGGAGCCATTCAGAGCTGTCACAGTGTTGGTTTTCCCCACTGACACCTCCAGGGCAAAGGCAATGGCGAGGATGTACAGACCTGGTGGGAGGAGAGCGTGAGGAGCAGTTGCTGCAGGGAGAAATACGGTGCCAGGGAGCAGCACAGGGCCCCTCCAGCTGCCCTCATCCCATGGGCACGGCCACAGCACCACCCTCATCTACAGGACAGCATCAGGCCCTGCCTGGCTCCCCCAGAGACAGCACAGATTCAAAGGGATCCATAATATCACCACAGATAAAGTATGCAAATGGAAGCTCTGATTTGCATGTAATTCATGGTGCCTTCAGCTAAGCTTTAAAGGGAGGGGGGGGGGGTAAAAAAAAAAAAAAAAATGCAAAAGCACTCTGAAAGCAAAGCAAAGCTCTCTGTTCTCAAAGAAAGAGCTCAAACTCCAATTAGCATCACTGCCCTGGATGGCTGCCAGCCTGCCCTGCCCTTCCCTTCACCCCAGCAGTGGAGCAGCGGGTCCTGGCAGAGCAGCACAGCGTGCCCTGCCTACAGCTGCTGCTGCCAATGGATGACCTTCAACACTGCTCTCCCTTGTGCTGACAGAGAGAAGCACTTCGGGGAGCTGGAACATCCCAGCTGCAGGAGGTGCCGGGGTCTCACACAAGGAATGGCCCCAGCACAGGGATGCCATGGTCCGGGGCTCCATCCATGTGCCATGGCACAACCCAGCAGAGCATCCCTCACCCCGCTCCCAGCACTCAGCAGGACCCACCCACACCTTCAAAGCTCACCCTGAGCGCCGACAGCTGTGCCATGGGGTCACTGCTGGTCCCACAGCCGCTTCCCAGTGCTGCTGGCACCCAACTCAAAGGAGCTGCCCTCAGCCTCCACCCCCTGCAGCCGCCTCTGCGCTGATTTATTCTCCCACACATGCCATGCTAACAGCTCCCCAGGCACGTCACAGCCCGAGCCAAGCCCAGAGCCCTGCATCCTGGGCTTTGGGCCCTGCTGCAGTGCTGCATCGAAGCACTGCAGGGGAAGTTACTTAACTTTACAAAGAAGCGTTCCTCCTTCTGCTGGAGGCTCCCTCGAACACTGGGAGCTGTGCAGCCCTGGGTATGCCAGGGGTGTCCTGGGGAGCTGGGGCTGTGCCTCCAGCCTTGGGGATGCCTGGCTCTGCAGGATGCCTGAGGAGGCAGGTGCTGCAAGGGGACACTTACTTGCAGGAAAGATGATTCCTTGTGGCTTGTGACACTTCTAATCCTACCTGCCACAGTTATAATATCATAAACATAATCTGAATGGCATGCACGGGGTAAATGGAGGCTGATCTTGTTCCTGTTGTCCTGTGATCTCAGGAAGGCAGAAGCGATAAGTTACCACTAAATAAAGCCTGGAGGAAATGCACTGAGAGGTCACCGATGGGACTGTTGCCCCACTTGACACCGTGTGCCCCATGCAGCTGCACCTGGTGCCACCAGAGCCCCACCTTGTGCCCCTCGGGGCCAACATCAGCCCCTGCCTGGGGCTGCCTCACCCCCAGCAGCAGCACCACTGCAAGAGATGGATGGGGAGCAGCACCAGTGCCCCGCTGCCCAAGCAGAGGAGTGTGCACTTGGGGTGCAAGAGAGCAGCAGTAAGCTCAGAGCAAGGCTTTCCCCAAAGGGGCGGCTGGCAGTCCTCCTTTGGCAAGCTGGTCTGGGAACCACTGCCCTAATGGAAAGAGCTCATAGGGTTCATCCAGAAAAGCACCGGGCACCTCCAGCCTCTGTGAAAAAGCCACTCTGGACAAACACTCCTTGCCCACAGAAATCAACGTGACCTCCTGGCACGGGTCCTCTTCCACCTGGAGGCTAAAGGAGGAGCTCTCGAGCTCCAGGCTCAGCCAGGTGCAGCCAGGAGCCCACTGCCAGCCCTGGGAATACAGCATCCCTGGACACACACACCCACACACGGATGCTCCCCCCAGCAGCATGGGGGACAAACTGCCACCTCCACCCCCACGTGCTCTCCAGCATCTCCACATCCCTCTGCAAGCAGCACTGAGCAGGGACACGTTTAACGGGGCAGACAAACCCTTGCAGGGATGCAGTACTTAAACGCCTTTTTGTGTCTCCAGCTCACTTCAAGTAACCTTAAGAACTGTGCCTTCAAAAACGCACCTTCCGAGGGAGTTTTTCCCAGCGCAAAAGCAGCCTTTGGTTTCGGGAGCACCGGAATGAGCGACGCAGCGCAGTGCCCCGATGGGTGCGGGCTGATGCGGGAAGCTTGGAAGCAGCCCAGGGGCTGCAGCACGGGGACGGCTGTGGGCTCCTTCGTCCTCCGAGCAGCCGAGAGGGAACGGGGGGGGGGTCGGCTGCCCCCCAACCCCACGCTCCCTACGGCAGCCCTGCAGCACGGGGGTCGCGCTGGGGAGAAGCGCATGCAAACGGTTGTTTTACAGAATGAACCGTAAAAAGAATGACCTGTCGGCGGGCGTGCTGGCGGCTGCGCCGAAGCAGTGCATTGCTTTCCTACGGCTATCCCCGTTAGCAGGCAGGTAGCAGCGCAGCGGAGCGGGGCAAAGCGGGATGCAGCGCTCGCAGGAGGAAGCTCTGCGCCGGCAGCGATTGGTGCGGGCCGGAGCCGGGACTTCAGAGCCCTCTCTCGGACTCGGCTGCGAAGTCACCTTGGCCAAACCACTTATCCTCAGCGCTTCGGACTTCCGTCTGCAGAGCAGAGGTAATTGTGTTAGCGCTCGCCACATTCATCCGAGCAGCGGCGTCCGGTTCCTTGCGGTGCGGATGCAAAGCGGCCGCGAGCGAAGGGCGGGCGAAGAGACGGGGGTCACCCAACCCGGGGTACCCCAAGGCGGGCGGGGCTCTGGGATCCCCCCGGCTCCCGGTGGCAGCGGGCACCCCTCGCCCTTACCGAGCAGCGCGGCCAGCAGGCGCGGGGCCATGGCTGCGGCGCGTCCCGACTGCCCGCAGCGCCCGGCTCCGGCCGCCCCCGCCGAGGCCGAGCCGAACCGGGCGGAGCCGCGCCGGGAGGAGGAGGAGGAGGAGGCGCCGAGCCCCGCCCCGCCGTGTCCACGCGTCCATCGGTGTCCCCCGCATCCTGCGGGGCCCCCCGCTCCGCCCACCCGCCCGGCCTCGGAGCTCGCACGATGCGGCCGTGCGGAGGGTGGGTTCCCTTCTTCTGCCGGGAGAACAGCCAAACCGGGCCGGGCTCTCACTCAGCGCCCACCCCGGCAGCGCTCCGCCAGCCCCGGGGAGGCACTGAGCGTCCCTGCAGCCACAGATGGGGATGCAGCCGTACGTGAATGGGTTCAGGTGCGCCCAAAGTCTGCCTGGCGCCGCTCTGAAAACTTATTTTGTCTGCCCAAGTGTGTTCTGAGATAATTGGCTGCCCATAAGTTCATGTATCAGCAACCTCTTGCTCGCCCTCCATCCATTAGAGGTAACCTTCGGCAGACCGCATCCAAAAAAGGGCGGGGGCGGCCCCTGCTAATGGAGGCCTCCAGCAACGTGAAGTGTGAAGATGCAGCTCTGCCTTCTCACCCAGGGCCCATTAGGGAGTGAGACCACTGTGCTGAGCAGCAATCTGCAGGTGGTGACGAATCCCGAGGCCAGGCACAGCGGGACAGGAGAGGAGGGGGCACAGCGCTCCTTCCTGGCACAAGGCACGTGTCCCAGCCACGCTCCTTCCCGGCCAGCCAGAAGCACCAGGGCGGAGGGAGGGAGAAAGCAGGATGCTTTGTGAGGCATTGGGGTATCCTGGGGGACCCTGCGAGGGTGCCAGCAGTGTCTGTGGGGTGAGGAGTGAGGGCTGCTGAGCAGGAGAAGAGACAGGAGAAGTGCAGGCAGGTTGGGCTGGGCAGAGCAGGCAGCTGGTGCTGCAGGAGCAGCGTAGAGAGTATTGCTGATGCTGCAGGAGGTCTCTCAGTGGCTGTGATGGATACAGGTAGGTGACAGATACGGGCAGGTGATGGATACAGCCAGGTGATACAATCCGGTGCACTTAGGCTCAAAGCCAGCCTCCTCCAGGACATTGTGCCCCTGCAGCCCTGAGCTCCCACTGAGCAGCCCTGCAGCAGGGCAGGTGCTGCCTGCAGTGTGCTGGGGCCAGCTGTGCCCTTGTAGTCCCAGGGCTTGGAGCACGGTGCTTCCTGTCACCAGGCGTGATGGAGCTGTCACACTTGGCAGCCCTGGCCACTATCCTCAGCCGACTGCTCGTCAGACATCTGCTGCCACCGTGGATGTGGAACATGCTCTGCTCCCTGCCAGCCATGTGTGCCTTGGCCAGGAAAGGGCACTGGGGAATTTGGCACAGTGCTGAGATGTCCGGCGCAGGGATACTGATGCTCAGAGGAAACTCTTTTTGCTGAGCCCAGCACAAGGCTGCCGTGTCTGGTTACAGGGAAGGCGAGCACCCCCTGCTCAGACACTGTCACCTCCCCAGAGGGATGGGATGCAGGGCTCAGGGGTCCTTTCTGCTGGCTGCTCGCACCTGGAGCTGCCGGCCTTCTCCATTCCTCCTATTTGCCCTGCAAAAATGGAACTGGGAGGGTTAAAACACCCGAGGAGGGCTCCTGCTTCCCTCCACGTGGGCACAGGGTAGGGCTGAGCAGAGCAGTGTTGGGCAGCAGCCTTCAGCACAATGCAGCAGACGCTGCACAGCTTCAGCTTCAGCAGGGAGCAGCTCCAGCAGGGATGCAGGGATTCTCTGGCCCCTTCCCAAACCTCCTGGAGCAGGCAGAGCCCTCCTGCAAAAGAGGAGGTGGTGACGCCGGAGCAGGACTTCCCATCAGCACCTTATATTTACTGCAAGGTCCTCTGGCTGCGACCTTTAGAAGACGAGGCGGCCTGGCAGCCAGCTCTGCAGCAGCGTCCCGGCTGGAGCTGACGGAGGTCCGGGCACACGGACTGCGGTGAGTGTTTGGCTGCTGTGCCATCCCCAGCCCTCCCTTGCCTGCAGCTCTCCTGAGCAATGCTTTTCTCCCCCCTGCCTCCTCTCCCATGCACAGCTGTCCTCGGGCTGCCCACTCTGCTCTCCAGTGAGTCCCTATTTCGGGGACCCTTTAAAGCAAGCAGGAAAAAGGGAGTGGTGACCCCAGACAGGCACTGCAGAGGCAGCTGCACGGGGGCAGTAGTACTGTGTCCCAGGGGAAAGTTTCTTCCTGACTCGATACAAGCTCTGCTGGACCCTTCATGCTCTGTAGCGTTGTCTTTTGACCCCTGCTCCATCCCCTCTCTGCTCGCTGCCCCAGGTCCCTCCATGCAGAACATCAGGCAACGAAGGGACAAAGTTCAAAGTCCCCAGTTCATGACGTCCTTGCTGGTGACCATCCCAGCAGTGCCCTCACAGTGGGCTGCTCCTTCCACCCAGTGCTGTGCTCCTGCAGGTACAGCACAACCAGCAGCACAGCATCACCAACCTCCTGCCCTTCCCCAGGGGGAGAGATAGCTGTGCTGTGCTTGCCTGACGCACGCTCCTTTAGCACCCAAAGCAGAACTGCTGCCCAAATAAGGCAGAGCAGGGTGGCTCTGTAGAGCCCAGGGCTTGGTCCTGAATCTTGGGCTCCCCAGAGCCACCTTGCTCTGCAGTCAGAGGTATGAAAGCACCCAACGCACACTTTGCATTTTGTTGTTCCTCTGTTTGTTTAACTGTACAAAGAGCAATAAAAACGTCCTCCAGTCAGGCTTTGGCAAAAACACCACCAGCAGAATGTTTGGCAAAAAGAAAAACAAAACAAACATTGGAAGGCGCAAACCCAAAGTGCAGCTATGGCCAATAGCAGCACCTCCCATATATATATATATAGATTTATATATATATTTGTAGACTCTCCGTTGTGTACAGCTATGTACAGACAAATGCATTGGCAAGTTGCAATCCAAGGACAGTGCGTGAGTGAGATGAAGGCAGGTGTGGGGCTGGCTGTGAGCTCACAGCTGGAGTTGGCCCCAAAAACTGCTCACAGTGGAGCAGCAAAGCGATGCAGCTGTGCGTGTGGGTGCAGGCAGCGGGCTGAGCCCAGGGGGTGAATGGGGCAGAGCAGGGCACGTCCTGGCTGCAGCAGGACAAGGGACAGCAGGGCACGGTGCAGCAGGGGATGCGATGCTTGCTGCCTCTGCTGGCACCGCTATCCTGCAAGGACCTGGACGCATAGAGCAGGGGTTTGCCCAAAGGCTCCCGGAGGGAGCTGCAAGCAGGGCAGGAGCTGGACTGTGGGTTTTGGGGGCGGCACCGCGGGGCCCCACGGGCTGGCAGTGCATGGCCGTGGCAGTACGAGTTGTGCAGGGCCCCTCAGGAGCCGGGGAGGGCAGTTCTGGGTCCTGGGCTCGGGTTGATGGCTGCGCCCGCTCCATCCCAACACGCGCTGCTCCTTCTCCCCGCCGCTGCGGTTTGGCACATCAGCAGAACACTTTCCATTACAGTCATCTCCCCGGGAAGTAAACACATACTGAATAATCAGCCCAGCACCTTCGGATGAGGTGCTCAGGCCCAAATACAGCCCAAGAAGGGCACGTCCATGACACACCAGGAGCCACGAGCCTCTCACCATGGCACCCCAGCACAAGGACGGGCAGAATCAGGGATGGGATGGGGACATCGGTTCTCTCCCCCGCCCCCCCACCACCCCGTCCCCAGCATCTGTGCTCCATGGAGCAGGGATGAACCGGTCCCAGCCCGGCTGTGGGGCAGGAGCCAGCCCTCCCCGCCCCCCCTGCTCCTCCCTGCGCCCTGCTCCAGGCGGGTTGGCGGTGCGGGTGGCAGGAGGGATACTCTGGGCAGACAGCAATCCTGGCTGTGGGAAGCACACCGACGGGACGCGCTGTACAGTGAGGGGGGAAGCAGGGTGTGTTACTTGGTGCCTTCCTCCGGGTTGCCTTCGCCATCTGTCTTTCCTTCCTCCTCCGTTTTCTGGTCATCCGTGTTCAGCCTCTGCTGCTTTTTCCGACGCACGCATTTCACCACCATCAGCACCAGGATGACCACGGCCAGGAAGCCGCCCACAGAGGCACCCACGATAACAGCCACCGTCGAATCACGCTTTGGGGGTTCTGGGGACACGGGGCAGGGTCAGCCTTTGGCACCCAGCACCCAAGGGTACCTCTGGGCATGAGAATGGGGCTGCACTGACCTTCGGTGAGCACCTTCAGGCTGATGCTGGCGTGGCCCCGCTGCCGGTCCGGCGGGTTGAGGACGTAGCAGTTGTAGGTGCCCTCATCCTCCAGCTGCACGTTGTTGAGGGTGAAGGACACATCGTTCTTGGTGGGGTTCCCAGTGAACTCCACCCGGTTCCCGAAGCGTTCCAGCTGCTTGTTCATGATCTTCATCCGGAACTGAAGGAACTGCGCAGTGGGGAGAGTTGTTGGGGTACCCCGAGCTCTCATCCCCCCCCAGCCAAGCCCCGTCCCTCACCATGCCATGCTCACCCATTCAAGGAGTTGGCCAGGGCACCCCATGCAGCCTGGGGTTCCCAGCAGCCCCCAGCCCTGAGGCACTCACCAGCTCCTCAGAGCAGTTCATGCACGCCTGGTACGTCCAGTTGAGGGAGAACTGCTTGTTCTCCACCTTGTAGCAGGAGTTGAAGGTGCAGGAGAGCTTTACAGAGCTGCCGTTCATGGCGTTGATGATGGGGGGGGCCATCACCTCCATTCCCAGCCCTGTGGGCACTGAGATGAGAGTGCGAATGTGTTAAAAGGGCACAGATTCCCATCCATAACCACCTCCCACCCTGGTGCCCTTCAGCCCTTCTGCATGCTGTGGCTTGAGGGGACATGGGGACACCCCCAGATCCGGGCAGAAAGCACTGTGGCAATGGCTGAGGTCCCCATTTGCCATGCTGGCTTGATGGCTCCCAGCGCCAAATTCTACTGATACCAAGCAATCCCTGCTCCTTGCTGCTTAAACAAGGCTTTGCTGCTGCAGAATCGATTCCGCTATGCAAAGGGGTGGATGCAGCATCAATGTGCAGGGCTCAGCACCACGGCTGCAGGGAGGGAAATTTATGGCTGTGCTCATCAGATTCTGTTCCAGGCAGGACGCATTACAGCAGCACGGGATGGGAGCTGCCAGGGACAGACCTGAAGGGCTGCAGATGCTCCCCCACACACTGTGGGGCTCAGGCAAAGCTCCTCCATCTGGGAGAGAGGGGATCAAGAGCTCAGTTTCTCCCCTGGGAGGACAAAGCCACTCCCTGCACTCCTGGCACAAAAACTGGGTCAGCACCCAGTGTGGCTGGCACTGCTCACCTGGTGCATGGGCGCACATCTCCACTCCTCTCATGCAGCTCCCCAGACCTCCAGCTGCCCCCAGCAGCACCCACAACCCAGCACCCACCCACAGTTTGCACAGGAGGGCACAGGGCAGAGATGGGCTGCAAAGGGGCACAGCACCCCATGGGACAGCAATAACGGCACTGACACCTTCTGCCTTGCACCCTGGCTGCAAGATGGGACCTGGTGCCAATCCCAAGCCACTTCTCCATTGCCTGCCTTACTGCCTCAGCCACAACATGGTCACCTCCGAGGAATCCTGGCAGAGAGGAGATCTGGGTGTCTGCTTGCCTCAGGAGCCCCCGCGCAGCCTGAACGCCCCCAGCCATGTGCTGTGTACCGGGCTCTCAGCCTGCACTTGGCTTTGTGCTGCACCTCCGTTGCTCTGCAGAGGGCAGGAGCTTTGCACAGATGCCAGGCACTGCAGGACCACGGTGCAGCCAAGGGGTCCTCATGGGAAGCTCACTCACACCGCAGGGGTGCTGACATGCATGTGTCCCAGCAATGGCCCTAGCTAGTGGACTCCAGCAGCTAGAGACAAGATCAGTGGCAAAAGAAACCCCTGGGACCAACCATCCAGGCTGTGCCCTTTGGTTCTCTGTGAGCCCAAGTGCTGTCACACAACACCCTGCTCCCCAGGGCTCAAGAGGTTAAATGACAGTAGACTCTGAAGAAGACCTCACTGAGCTTTTATCCTCCATCTGATGGTCCCTCTCCTAAAGCCAAGGAAGCTCCAGGGCAGGGCGAGCAGCACCTCGGAGAGGTGACAGATGCATCCCTTCTTCCCAATCGATACAGCTCCAAACCTGCTGACACACGCTCCTGGCTGCAGGGCAGGGATGCAGAGAGCAGAGCACAGCCCCCTGCACACTCCCCCCCTGCACATGCCCCGCTGCTACCCTGACCCCAAAGCACAGCGCAAAGCACCCACAGCCCACTGGGCTGACCCCAGCCAAGCAAAGCAGCCAGCATCCCTGCCGCAGCCCTGCAGGGCATGCAAGCAGCCCTGTGCACAGCAAACCCCAGCAAGCAGGATGCTCAGCTGTCAGGAGAGGCGATGCTGCAGCGTACCCCCACCCTGCCCACAAGCAGGTCACCCTGGCTGCGGATTTTGGCATCAGGGCATCTCCACCCCATCCCTGCAGCACAGCATCTCATCGCTGCTCCTTGCCCAGAGGGGCTTCTCAGGGCCCAGATATGGGGAGGGGGCTTCTCCCCACCTGGGTGCTGTCCCATGCAAGGGGTTGGGGTGGCACTTACCCAGCGAGAGCAGCAGGCTGAGGGCAGAGAGGCACAGGGCAGGCTGAGGGAGCCAGGCATCCGGGCTCATTGTGAAGGAGTTGGGTGTGTGGAGAGGGCTTGGTGTTGGTGTGGGTTGTGGTGGTTTGCTTTTTTCGAACGCCCGGGTTATTTGCAGGTGACATATAACATTAGAGCTGCTTTATTTCCACAGCCCAATATGGCCGGTGGAGCGGTGCTGGGCTGAAAAAATTGGTAAATGCTATGGTTGGTGGATTTCAGCAGAGCGAGTGGGAGGGCAGAAAAAATTTCCCTTGAACAGAAGCTGAGGCTCCTGGAACATCTCTGCTCCATGCTGCAGGGTATGGGGTGGGCTGTGTCAGCACAGCTTTGCTTTTCTCGCTGGGACCAAGCATCCCCCCAAAGCACCACAGTCAAAACAGGTTTCTGCTGAGATCCTCAGCAAGCAAGCAGTGCTCAGGGCTACAATGGAAAGTGCAGTGCCCAGGGAAGCACCTTGCAGCACAGACCTGGCCATGGAGATCCATCAGCCCCTGCAGCCCCCATGCCACCAGGACCACAGCATGTGGCACCTTCCGGGAGCACAGAAACCTTCTTCTACAAGCAGAGTGCAAAGGTTCTACAGGACCTGGAAGGAGCTAAAGGTGCCACAGGTCAGCACGCAGGGGCATAGGAACTCCGACCCTGGATCCATAGTGCAAGGAGACCATGGAATTGGTGACAGCAGCCACACAGCCACCCCATCCTTGTGTGGTGTGGTTTGCTGAGGCAGCATCAGAGAGGAGAAAGGTGAGGGATGCCCTGGAGGCAGAGCACAATTCAGTCCCTGCATAGGGGCCCTTGAGAGGGATGGATGGGGCATAATGGGCAGGCAGAGCTGGGATTGCTTTGCTGGAATGATTCCCACCTTGCTGCAAGGCAGCAGTGGCCGTATGCAAACCCAGCTCCCTGAAAAGGGCTCCAAGTGCTGCTTCCTCCTGAAAATCCCACTGCTTCTCCTCACCCAGGAAAAAGAGAGTAGGGTGGCAACGTGAAACCAAGGAGTGCAGCCTGGAGCAGCCTGTGCTGCAGTCTCCCATCCAGCAGAGCCGAGGAGGTGGTCCCCAGCTCCCAGCTCTGCACCTGGAGGTGTCAAACATCTATATTTAGTGGCAGGAGGGGAGCCAGCACATTGCAAGGCGGCAGTCCTGGAGGAGGAGCGGCTGGGATTGCTGTCCCGCCCACCCAGAGCAGCGAGTCCCGGGGCTGGGCTGCAGTCAGGGGTGGTCACACCGTGGACAGGGCACACGTGGGAGCAGCACACGTGGGGGACCCCGCTCTGCTCCATCCCCAGGCAGGAACCTTCCTGCTGCAAAGGGATCCCGTTTGTGGCCCATTTCGCTGGAGCCAGGCGGGTTTTGGCACGCACTGACATTGCACAGTTAAACAGGAGATAAAAGAAAGCCGGGAAAGGAGAAGGCTCCCTGGGCCTCGCTGAGTTTTATTAACTGCAGAAGATACCACTGCACGGCTGCACCCTCCCCCCCTCCACACTCCCCCTACCTCCCCAGCCAGGCTCTCCTCATTATTTCCAGTCCTGGAGCTGGCCAGGGGGAAAAGTGCTGGAAAGTGGGGACTATGCCCTCTGCGTCCCTTTCTGGGGACCAGGGAGAAGGGATCCAGAGGGGACACCTCCCCAGGTCACCTTGCAGATGCCAGGTAAGCCACGTCCCAGCAGCAGTTCAGGATGGAGATATCAGTGAAGGGCTGACAGCAGCTTAACAGCGACCAGCCAAAGGAGCAAAGAAGTCTTGCATGTAGCTGCTGGCTAAGGGGTTTACAGCCCCAGTGTGGCTATTTCCCCCTCTCTGGGACACGAGGAAGTTCCTCCTGGGGTTGGCTGTAGGGCTGCTCGCTGTGCCCACCATCCCGTCTGCCTTCTGCCATCCACTCTGCTGGGATCACCCCCCTGGCCAGCTCCACGTAGATGCCATTCTCATGGAGGATGGAGGGACGCTGCAAGGAACCAGGGACAGGGTGAGTCCCTCTGCAGGCACCGGGGCCATTGGGCATCACCAGCCAGGAGGGAGGTGGTGTAAGGGGTCCACAGCCCTGGAGCTGCTCGCTCCTCACCATGGTGATGTAGGTCTCCTCAGCTCTCCTCTTCTTCCCTGCATCCTGATCAGCCTTAGGCACCTCAGCTTCAGGGATCGAGGAGTAAAGCCCTTCCTATGGGGGGAGGGAGAGGGGGAGGGAGAACAGGACACTTGGAACCAAGCAGCAAGGTGAGGGCCAGTACAACAGCCATGGCACCTCATGCTTAGCCAGCCCACCAGTCCCAGGAGCTCCCACCTTGGCTTTGTCCTTGCTGCCATCATTTCTGGCTTTCTCCAGGGCCGTGGTGGCTGCAGACCTTGAGGGAAAGCAACAGAAGTGTCACGTCCAGCAGGAAGCATCACCTGCTCCTCCCACCCCCGAATCCCACTGCTGAGATCCTTCAGACGCCCCTTGGCAGCCGCCAGGTGACGGTGCCCACCGAGGCGCTGGGGGAGCCCATCGCGCTTTGCTTCTGTCCTGCAGTGCCCACCACCTCCCTTGACCCAGAGGGGTGCAGCCATGCAGGCAGCGGGGAGCCCAGCCGCTTTGGGAGTAGAGGGCAGAGTGACGCTAGAGGGCAGCAGGCGCAGCGCTGAGCTGTCTCCTTCGCTTCCCGCATCTGCATCCTGCTTGGAGCAGGTCAACCGGGGGATGCTCAGCTCAATAAACCCGAAGCGAGCGTTGGTACCTCTTCCTCAGGTTGAGTCCTGCCAGGAAAGCCAGCACCACGGCCACAGCGCTGCAGCAAACGGTCACAGCCCAAACTCCAGTGCGCCCCAGGACTTGGGCACTTTCTGCTCCTCTATCTGCAGGGAGACACCAAGGCGGGGGCTGCAACCCACAGGGAAACCAGCACTGCTGCAGAGCTGTGCTGGTAGGTATGGAAACCCCTCTGCGAGGAGTTGGATGGGGTGACAAGTGAGGGGAGCTGCTGGGGCGCACACCTCTCTGTGTTGCAGGGCTGACACGCAGCATCGTGTGGTTCTTGAAGATGCTGCCGTGCTGAAACAGACGGATCTCACACGTGTACCTGCCACTGTCATTCACCTGCACATCCTGCAGCTGGATAGAGCCATCCCAGCACGACACATCTCCCTGCCACCGCACCCGGCCTTGGAAACGGCCCACAGGGACACTAGAGTTGCTGTAGTAATAAAATACCATCTCCTCCTGTCCGGGCACAGAGCGGCTGGTGAGAGGAGCCCAGCAAGCTGAGCACTGCAGCCTCTACCCCCCCACACACAGCGATCACCATGCACAGAGCCCAGCTTGCTCCCTCCTGCATGGGTCCCCCTGGAAAGCCCCAGGACACAGCACTGAATGCCACAGCATGGGGCACGCAGGTGGGGAGCAATCCTCCTGCAGTGCTCCAAGAGCAGCAGGGCTGCCCGACTCTCCCTCCCATTGCCCACCCCCCGGTTCTGACCCACCTTCTGTTTGCCAGCCACTGGCACACGCAGCCAGTCCACTTTGGTCACCGTCCAGCCCGTGGCCTCTGGGTCTTGGAAGAGGCAGCGCAGCAGGACGGAATCCCCAGCGCTAGCATGGAGCCAGGGCTCTGTGAACACCCATCCAGCCAAGCTGCTGCTCCTCCCTGCCAGGCACAAGGACAGCAGGATGAGGATGGCCGAGTGCAGCCTGCCTGTCCCCATAGATGTCTCCTCTCTGGTTGAGCCTAAAGGCGCCGAGCAGTCCGGGGAGCAGTGGGGAGGCCCTGCAGACAAAGCCTCTCCCTGAGCCCTGCTTTCGGCAAGCCGGGGATGCGAGGCAGCACATCCTCCTGGGCGCCAGACACTGAGGGCTGCTGCACTCACTGAACAAGCCGCATGGAAGGGAAGTGGGGAAGACACCTCGGGACTCAGTGCTCAGCCCTCTGTGTCTCAGGGCTGAAGGCTGCAGCTCCTGCACTGGGGCTCATGTGAGTCACGGGCTGGGAGAACCAGTGTCACTCATTTGCAGCTGGCCAGAGGCAACTCGGCCCCTGTGCATCAGTCTCGGTTCCTCCTTTCACAACCTGCCTATCTGGCTTCCTGTCCGCTTGCTCACAGGCTCCTGACTGAGCTCGGACGTGTCCAACCACATAACCACCTCTGTGGGTTTCTGGAGAAGTGGAACAGTGCAAAACAAACAGAGGGACATGAAAACACAGAGCTGACCAAGACCAGCAGTGCTGCCATAGGGGGCCACAAAGCACAGAATGGGAAACACGCAGGGCAGAGAACACCCCTGAGGTTCCTCTAGAGAAAGCCTCCATCTCCCAAAATCTATAAAATGGCAAAGAGAGGCACCTGCTTAGCTGAAAGGCAGCACAGAGCAGAGCCATGGGAAGCAGCACAGCAGGGAAGCACTGCCAACTGCAAGGAACAGAGAGAAGCACCAACAGATCCTAGCAGGAGAACAGAGTGCCCAGCACTGTGTATCAGGGCCGGGTGAGCTGATTCAGAGGGAGCTGCTTGGGCAGGGACATTTTTTCCAGTATTTGAGCTGCCCTGCTCAGCCCTTCCACAACCACCATGGGCTGGGCCCTGGCAAGGCACCAAGCACTTGTCTGATGCCCTGTAAGTAATGAATGCAAAGTGCTACAGCTTCCCAAACAGGTTTCTTTTGGGCTTGACCAGCTGTGGAGGCAAACACGAAGAGCATGTCAGCCAAGGAGACCGAGGAGGCCAGTTGCCTTAAGCAGAGCCAAAAATCAATAGCTTGGAAGCCTTACCCTGTGTTTAGATGTGGTAAAGCTTTTCTACATCTTCCAAAGCCTTGGAGCCTGGTACAGTAAATACAGGCCTCCAACAGGGTGCTGTGACAATTCCAAGCCTGTGTGTGTGCAGGAAGGGATCATGCAGCTCACGGATGCCAGAGGAGTTACTGGCATGCTCAGCACTCCCAGCCCTGTGTGCCTACAAGCCTCTGAGTGGCTCTCACAGCAGAAAAGAGAAAGCAAAGGGTCTTCTGGCAAAGGCAAGGATAAAGCCACCAGAAGGATTTACAGCTTACCCAGTAATGTCAGCACCAGAGCCAGGCCCAGCAGCACCTTCATCTTCTCTCAAAGAGAACAGCACAGGTAACACTTGCAGGACACCAACTGCTTGCAGCTGCACCCCAAGGCCTGCAGAAGGCTTCCTCCAGTCCTTCGGGGAGGGATGTGATCTCTGCTGGATGTTTGGGTTCTCAAAGTTAGCCCTATCCCAGCTGGGAACCTACAGCTCAGCGAACACAGCTGTCACACGCGTCTCTGGTTTTGAGACTGCTCTGAGCCCTGGAAAGGAAGAGTGAAAGATGGGGGGAGGACTCAGCCTGAACATCTTTGCATTTCCCCTTAACTTATACAGCTTTCTGGTGGTTTGGGGGGTTGACTCCTTACCGCCAAAATTGAGACATTCACAGATATTCACTGCTTAGAAAACAATGGGATGGGTTTTTTTTTTCATGTAAACTTGGGGAAGTTTGGATACAGATTCTAAAATCACATTATCCTAGAGATAACCTCCTTGCTTCAGAACATCACACGTCTTGAAAGCTTGTGCTGGAGCCTTTTGGGTCTGCCCAGGCACTGCTGAGTTTGGTCACTGTGCTGTTTGTCCTGCTGCACATCTCTCAGTACAGCTGATGCCTCCTTTCCCCAAAGCATAGACATGCCACTACCCAAGGAAGAACTGACTGCCATCGGCAGGGATGTGCTTGCCAGTGTTCACACAGGAAGGCAAGCAGTACCGATTTTTCAAAGCGTACATTTTTCAGTACAGGCATTTTTGCTGTAGGAATAAATGAAACAAGAAATGAATCATATCCAAGTCTCATTCATTTCTCTCATTTTTCCTCCACTGTGAGAATCAGAGGCCCTCTGGATTAGCTTCAGCAAACCCTCAGATAGATGAAGGTACCAGAGATACACTCCAAGCAGCAGCCCCAGGAGAGGTGACAAATATGTAAGGTAAATACCTGACATTGTGCCTATGCTGTCATCCCATTCCGTCCTGCACCATGGGGCAGAAAGCCACAGCTGTGGGGTCTATTCTAGACTGCGAAACAGTCCCAAAGGCTTTTCAGGCAGAGCACGGCCTCACTGCCTATGGTTGGTGATGCAAAACCACTCTGCTTTTCCCTGCCCTCCCATCCCATAAGCAAAATCCTGAAAATGGCAGCAAGCCTTCCGTGTCTCTCTCAAACCTGCCTCTCAAAAACCAAAATCTGTTTGGGGGATGGGCTTTGTGGAGGTGGAGGGGAGAGAGCTGTGGTTTGGCTATGCTCTTCTTTGCATGTCTGCTATGACAATCTGCAGTGCAACTCACGCTTGTGCATGCATGACCTATAAACAACAAAATTCACACTCAGCTCCAAAGATGTGCCAGTGCAGCATATCTCAGCTCAGCAGGCCAAAGCATCCTGCTACATCACCTTGTTTTACCTCAGCTATGCTGCCTTACAACACAGCTGGAGCTACATCTTCTCAGGGCCATCCTCATCGCAGAGTGAAAACAGGACTTAGCTTAATAAAGGCCCTCAGCACACAGAGACCTGCACAGTGGAGTATCAGCACTCAGAATTTTGAAATTCCTCTTGCTGAGACTCTGGTTCTTATTCACCAACAAGTTCTTCCTAGACTTCTTACCCTACTTCTGAAAATATTTTCTGGTTCCACCTCAGAATGCATTTCTGCAGGGTCTCCTTTCACAACACGCAGCAGCAAGTGCTGAAGGCAGCACCCACTCACCAGGCTGTTCTATCTCACCATGCTGACGCACCAACCCCTTTCAAAGCCTCACAGAGTAACTTTCTTCAATCCATTTGAAAAGAAAAACATACATGGATAGCACACTGCCCACTTTTGGATACCATGATACCACTGTCCTCACTTTTGCACACAGGAATCTTTATTCCAAGTACTTCTATGTTTCAGTAATTTTCTTTTCATGAAGGGAAAAAAAAAAAAAACCCAAACATCAAAATAAATGTTCGTAGCAAAAATAAAAATACTCACCCAGCGTGGTTTGGGGCAGCCTACTTTTTTATCTTGTGCATAGAGCTCTTCAGTGACTGATTCAGAGCCTCTGAATTAATCATACTGAATCTTCCTGAGGTTGTGCGTGCAAGATGCTTAGAACACACCAGCTTTTTGTTTCAAGTCTCTTACTTAAGGTTCGGTTTGGTGGTCACTCTTTGCTTTTAAGAGGAAGTTGAGAGCTTGTAAGAGGAAGACTGAGGGTACTGACAAGTCAGAAGGGACTGTTACAGATAGGCAAGAAGAATTACAGATGGGAACGCAGCTTCAAAAACCACTCTAGATAAGAGATATGGCCAAGCCCCACTCCTTTCAGCACAGCAGACTGAGCCATTAGTCATTATGTAAGATTTAGCCCTGTTACACTGTTTGCAAAGCAGTTGCAGCAGAAAGTGAACATTCTGTGGAAAACAAAAGTTATCAATTTCCACAAAGAAGAGTGATGCATTCTAGCTGAAAGTGGAACAATAAAGCCACTTCCTCCTAGTTGCAAATCCCAACATCCTTTCTCAGGATAGTTTTCGTTGGTAGAAACACTGAGCCATCACAAAGCACGATTTTTTAAGTGTTACTTTGCTGTAGATGGGAGGAAAGAAAATTATCTGGAGACACAGATCTACAGCTGACTTGCACTGCAGTCAGAACTCCTACATACCTCTGATTAACAGCCATCACCAGGCTTCTGAAGGGAGACTGAGTACACCTGGGTACACCTTTTCCCAACATCACAATTTCTTTCAGCAAGCAACAAGTTAGGATGGCAGTTTTATGAGCTCAGTATGTTTACCTATACGTGGCCAAATAAAGAAATCCACAGCCTTGAATGAAGCATTGCAATTTATTGGTAACAGTGCAAAGTAGACAGTAAACATATACCACATACATGGAAGGAGACCATTCAACCAATGTCATATACCAAAATAAGGCAGAAAACAGCACCTCTTCAGCTATTAGAGAAGAATTCCACTGCTCCCTGTAATCCATTATTGAAGAAGGCTGGTGAGAGAAGGTGCTCTCAATCTTACAAGACAGCAATGATACATTTCACCATTTCCCAAAAATTCACTGTTTCCCTGAAAGAGAGGAGGAACATGATTGTTCTTCTGAACACAGAACATCCCTTTGGACAAGGCCTTGAGTCAGTGGTTGAGGTAGATGGGGTTGTGTTTCCCCAGACATAGAGTCCCCATTCGCATTTCTGGTTTATAAAATAGGCTGTATATGAATTGTGCTCCGTGTAAGTAGAAGATGAACCCAGTAATGCAGCTGTTGGACAAATAAAAATCAAAGTAAGGTAACACTGCTGTGCAGCTGAATCAGAAAACAGTAGGAATAAAATGATGATCCTGTAATTAAGTGGCAGCTCAAGCAAGGAAACAATTAAAAAACAGTAGGTTCTCTTTGCTTTGAGACAAAGGATGCCATGTAACAACTTAATCAGACTGCTCTAAATCCTTAGCAAATATGTTGCTCAAAAACTGAGAATATGATGTCACTGCCCCATGACGACTGTCTTGGAGAGCTCATGTGTCACTCTGGAGTACTCTGTTCTTCAGGCAAGTGGAGTTCAAGGACACAAGAAAGGAGGGATATTATCAACCATAACGGAAATATTACCAAGTAAACTAAGAAAAGAGCATTGTCAAACTGCTGGTAGGAAACAGCCTGACAGTTGCAGGCACTGAGGTTCCTGTAGGCACTGAAGTAGGGAGATTTTGGAGTTTCTTTTTTTTCCCCCACTCCCTCAATAAATTGTGGAGATTTCAAAAATCGTTACATTGTTCTTAGAAGTGAACTATCCAGTCAGCATTGTTGTTCCAGTATACCAAGATGAGAGCAGCTCTTCCAATCTGTGCTGTTATCCAGCAGCCTTTGTACTTATCTAGTCATGATTTTCAGCATTGTAATTTTGTTCATTATCCATACATTTGATCCTTAGTCAGTATGGGTCTTCCTCATCTGTGTCCTAAGTAGGGGGAATAGAGAAAGAAATTAAGACTGTGTACCAAGACATCAGTTTGATAAAAATTTGAGTCTGCTAGGCTTCAGACAAGAGCTTGAATATTTCCTAAACTGCTGGTGTGGTTGAACAGGTCTCAGAATTTGTAGTTGTACAAACACTTGCAGCTAAATCTACTGGATTGTCACAAACACAGCTGAATTGCCACTGCTCAAATAACACATGAAACGTATTTTAAATTAAGCAGCAGATAAAACTTAAGCAAAAGAAAAACAAAGTGCAGAAAGGCATCAACTCAAAAGGCATCCCAGCCCCCTACACTGGGGATCCAGAGCAGCACAAACTGCTGTGTTTTCAGCTATGACCAACCACATACTTTCAGATCCCCATCTATCGTTCTAACCACAGTAATCACTCCTTGGCATCTTCACAACCCAGCTCTGCTGCCCTCATGTGTGGAAAATAGCAAGGAGTAAAAGCACAGCCAAATGAGACTGACGTCTCTGAAATCCAGAGAGGTCACGTTCTTGCACCTCCTCTCAATACTGATATTGAGAAAATAAGTGGTAAAGACATCAACTTTCACTTACCACACAGTTCCAACACCACGTTTTGAGTCTCTCCATGCAGCTGTCTGTATATTCGGACCTGGAAAGCAACAAGCACAGGGTGAGGCTGGACTTTCCACCACTGAACACAAACTATCTCTCTTCTATTGACTACAATATCTACCTCTATCACTGAATTTTGAGGCTTTTCATCATCTCTTTGACTTCATAGCAAGCCCAAAAAGAATAGGGAGTGCCAGGTTTCTTATTTCAAGAGGCAGCTATTTCATTTAACAAGAGCTGCCCCTTAGGAACAAATTTACAACAATAAGCAGAGTGTTATATTAAAATACCAGTACTACAACTGAGCAGAGTGAATTCTCTGCAAAAACAGGTGCAACTCCAGCAGTTACAGGGCTGCTTTAGTGCTTTTACTACACTACCATGCCAAACACTCCCAGCACAGAGTCCTCTCCAATTCAGAAGGGAATCCAGCCTTCAGGAGCTGTTCAACACTTGGCAGCTCTGGTCAGGCCATCACTGGAGCAGTTAGCATTATTTACTTTGCGTTTGGTTACATACAAACAAAACTAAGCCCACATCAGCAAAATATTTTGCCGACTTAAGCTGAAATAAGTTTAGGTAGGGAAGTGAAAGACTGTCTACCCCTAAACTGCTTCACTTCCATGGCATCATACCGCAGCCAGGAAAAGAGATATAAAGCATTTATGCTTCAAAACTGAGTTTCTCCGAAAGAGTTTCTGCTCACTAGTTAAATTATGCTCATACAGGGACTGAACTGCAGATGCTGAGAGCTATGCAATGAAGAACAGTAGAGAAACAATGGCCGGTGTCTAGAAGCCAAGGAAGAACAAGCTTTAGGTTCCAGACAGAACTTACTCAGATTCTTCAACAGAGGATTTCTTGCAGCCAGGTTTCTTCTTCTCTTTTATCAGTCCAGATTTCCTTCCCATCCTCACCAACATCAGAACAACCACAACAGTGGAAGGAATAAATACTACAATGGATAGCAGTGTCACTGAAGTCAGTTGGAAAGAAAAGCCTGCAGGATAGACAAAGAACAGCCCCATGGTAACTAGTTAAATATGGCTTTCTTAAAGCTCTGTGAAAAATATGCTTCCAGGACAGACTGATATCCTTTTTACACACAGTACTGGGCTGGCAGTTTTGAAACAGCTTGTTGCTGAATCTGTAAGACTCCTAGCACATATCCAGCATAGTAAGATGCTTTATGTGCAAAAAATGACAAAGTAAGGCAGGTCATGATGTAACTTCATCAGCCTGTCTAAGCTACACA
This sequence comes from Phasianus colchicus, assembly GCF_987193195.1. Classification (NCBI taxonomy): domain Eukaryota; kingdom Metazoa; phylum Chordata; class Aves; order Galliformes; family Phasianidae; genus Phasianus; species Phasianus colchicus. Next base: position 1,741,013 of record NC_143458.1, on the reverse strand, counting down.
TTTGGGGCAGTTCTCACATGTAAGGCAGATGATGAAATTACGTATGACTAAAAGTCAGTGTTTGTGGTCTGACCAGAATTTCCCCTACTACTACTGCAATGAAGACTGGAATTCCTGAACAAAAGCCCATTTTAATTTCTGTTATCGCCACTGCCTTTTTTCATCTCTTTCTGTCTCCAGTAAATTCAGTGGTTCTCAGTGCGTTTAGCAATGAAAGAACAGCAGCTGAGGTAACTCTTGCTGAAAACGTTACTGGGAACTCTCAGGAACAACTTCACATGCAATGTTCAGATTGTTATGGTTCAGACAGGGCCACAGCGCAGCTGTATCACACAGGTGAGAGAATGTTGATGAAATAAAGGCTTACCCCTCTCTGTAACAATCAGCACCGTCTGGGGAATGTTATGGTATACATCTGGAGGGTTCTTCACACTGCAGATGAATGTCCCATTGTCACTCACAGACGGACTTTGGATAGCAATGGAAGCATCACCCTTAGCAGTGTTCCCAAGCCACGATATCCTGTCTTTGAACTTTCCCACTGATGGTGGGTATGCAACAGACTGATAGTGAAAAACCTGAAAGGAAGGAAAGGCAATAATTGCTCTAATAAAACAGACTACTAAGAAAACAAAGTCAAGCTCTTCTCGGATTGTAAATGAAGAAATATGCATTAACAAGGCAGAAAGAATAACACTTATACAGGAGAGCTCTTTAAGTTCCTTTTCATTGATTTTGAATCAGCTACATTTCACTCTCTCTCCAAAGCTTCTATCTTCCAGCCTTGGCACTCATATGTGTCACCATCACCCTTCTGACCAGGTTGTTCCCTTCTGTAGATCTGCAGCCAAGAAGTAGAGCACGTTCCTTCCCTCACACAAGAGAGTATCACAGTTCTTCAGAATACGCTTTCTGTGCTTTTGCACTTACTATTCTATCTGTAAAGACTTAGCAGACCTCATTTCATACAGGCAGCATCCTTTTATTCCACATATGAGAACATTATGAAGAGTTCAAACTCTACAGGAAGCATTAATCACTAATTAACTGAAAGATAAACATTTTCAGTTTCTGCCTTGAATGAGAGACTTCCAGCAGGTGTTCAGATTTCTATATTTATACTTAGATTTCAAAGGGCTACCACAAAGATAAAGCAGCAACCCGTAAACCTCAGAGACATACCGAAGACAGTGATGCCTATCTTTGCAAGCATTTTTACTACTCTAAGGTATATCAAAAGTAGATTACAGCACCAGATTACTAGGATACATTTGCCTCCAAGCAAGCTCCCAATCGAATGCTTTACAGTCATTCTAAATATAGCAGTAGGGTACAATTTAGCTCTTGAGTCAAAATCCAAAGGATTACTTAATCATTTCTATGCACTTTCATTATTATGCACTTACATAAACTATTTCTTGCCCAAAGGACACACAAGCAATTTCAGATGGAAAAGGAAACAACAAGGACAATCCCAACCTTTAAAATGATGAAGAAGCACAGCAAGGCAAACAGAAAATACCACCAGATTTTCACTGTGCACAGGGACCAGATCAACACCCAGTTGAAAAAGACTCCTTGCTCTACTTACTGTCTCCATCCGACCACCAGTAAGGGGCCGGTATGTCCAGTCTATTGTTAGACTCTCAGTGATGGGAAAACTGGACTTGAATGAGCATTTCAGCACTACTTGTTCACCCACATAACCTCGCACCTCCGGACTGGTTTTAATATCCAGAGAAAGAGCACCACAGATACCTGATGGAAGAAACCCAAAAGACAAGGATTACATTATTGTTATTTGTGATGCATGGAAGAGATGATGCCCCAGCATACTGATGCATACGCAGTATAAAGATCTAAGTCCAGCAGTGACTACCATCACTACAATGAAATTTAAAAAAAAATAGCTGATTCCCCTAACTTATATTCTCTGTGGGATTGCATCTTATCCCAAAAGGCTTTTATCTGGAAAATACCACCAAAAGTCTACAGATGTTTACAAATCGAGGTTGGTGGCCCTGCCAATGGCAAGGGCATTGGAGATTCATGATCCTTATGGTTCCTTCCAACCCAGGCCATTCTGTGATTCTGAGGTAGAAGAGGTTTTAGAGCCAAGAAATTGTATCAGCTAACTCAGAGGAATCGCACCATGCTAGCCTTAGACTGCTGCCAGGTGGTTCTGATGCTTTGCCCCAAAGTGACGGAGCTGGTGACTGGGTTCAGAGTCAACCACACTGGCAAACAATCTTCACTTAGAATTTTCAGGATGCCATGCAATTCCTGCTCTGTTTCCTTACTGCAGTGCTCCAGCCAACGAGGAAACCTGCCTCAACAACCCGAGCACTCCTTTAGTAAGAACGGATTAAGTTAGCAGGAGACTTACAGCCAGTTCTAACCCCTACTGTGGGCTGGCTGCCCCCCCCCCAGCTCAGGCTGCCCAGGGCCCCATCCCACCTGGCCTTGAGTGCCTGCAGGGATGGGGCACCCACAGCTCTGGGCAGCAGTGCCAGCGCCTCACCGCCCTCTGACAAAGGATTGCTTCCTCCTAACATCTAACCTCACCCCCAGCCCCTCCTTATAGCTTAAAGCCCCCCGCACCCCGGACACACAGCGCTCAGGAGCGAAGCCCGCCGGCAGCGCCCAGCAGACGGGCCTCCTCCCACCGCCCCACCCCGGTGCCTGCAGCGTGCGGCCGCCCAACCCCCGCAGCGGCCTTGCCGACCGCCGCCACCCCCCGTTCGCTAGTTACCGAGCAGAAGCAGAGCCCCCCGAGGAACGAGAAAGCCGATTTCGGCCGCCCGCACCGCCTCGCTGCCCCGCATCCCGGCCGCGGCGGCTCCTCTCAGGAGCGCAACATGGCGGCACACCTGCGGGCAGCGCAGGTGAGGGCGGGGGCGGCGCCAAGATGGCCGCCGCGTGTCGCCATGGCAACGAGGCCGCGCCTCTCACCTGGGCCGCCCTGCAGCGCTGGCCGGTAGGCCGAGGTCTGCGCCTCGGGACGGAGCCCGGCATGCGATGTGAATTTCTCCATAACGTTGTCACTTCTACCCACGAACCGCGTTTATTTACGATGGACACGATAGAAAACAAAACTGTACAAACAGATAACGCGGTCAGCACGTTACACGCAGAGTTATGAAGCCATAAAGTTACCCTTTAAATAAACAGGCTGACATTTTGACTTAGTGTTGGTTAAACGCCGGAATAGCTCAGCGGTTTTAGTGACCTGGGGTTCCATTTGCTTGAGGTTGGATGGGAATACAGTGTTAAACGGATGGATTTACAGGAGTACGATGTGCTGGTTGGTACGTGGGGCTTTGAGCAGCATCCAGAGAAACGGTGCTGTGCCAGTGGGAGGATGTTTTGTCAGCTACCCCATGGACAAAGCCTACTGGAGTGAAAAACACACCCACCGGTCCAGTTATCCCTAACAAGAAACAGCAGACGTTCGTTATCTGTAACACTTTCCATTTAAAGTAGCAACGACATTAAAGTACGCCGTAGCAGCTCCTCGGATCCCTCACCTAATGGTCTTCCTTTAGGTGACCCCAGACAGGGCACAATAACCTGGCAGCCCGAATGTACCTTTGGATTTTTAAGGTGCACGAGTGTGTGCCTGCTCAGACACAGCAAATATCTATCCAGTCACTCATCTCGGTGCTTTGTTCAAATCGGCTGACATTTCATCCTCACAACCAATTTGCTCACATTTGGCAGCTGTGGAGATTAAGGACAGTTCCTTGTTCACGGGGCAAGGGCCTCCTGTTGTTCTCCGGTGAAGGAAATAACACTTTACAACTTATGTTGAGGCCACTCTCTTTTCTTGCAAGAATTTCAGGTTGAGCAGGGATGCCACACTTCCAGCATCAGGCGTCTGTAATTCAGCTTTGTTCTAAGATCCAAAATTACAAGCTTTCACCATCTGCTTTAGAAGTACCTGAGAAGGAGGATTAAAAGAAAAACAAAACAGATTCATTACTCATGATTATTGTTGAAAACAAACATAGGGGAAGCATCTGTTGACCTCAGAAATTGAATGGGAGAAAATTGCGCTTGAAATATTTCAGCAAAGCCAGCAAATCTGGGAAGAGTTTCAGTCTTCCTGTAGCAATTATAAGGAAATAAATATTAAATTAATCAAAAAGCATATTCAAAACTAATGAAAGGGAATTAATTCCTCTCTCCACAAAGCAAGCACAACATGGAAAGCAGCAATAATGGCTTTCCTGCAATGATCCCCATTGATAAGGTGGAGAAATCTCTCTTATGGTTAAGAGGGAGCTCTGTCACCACTGCCTTTCAGTTGTCAGTCTTTCTCTGGCAGTTCCTCAAGAGCAACGTGTGGTCTTTTTTGCTCATATTTATGGCTACTGTGGCCTGCTGACTGCAGAATGGAAGTGAAATACATAAATAAAACTGTCTAGAAAGTCTGCAGTAACACCAAGACATTGATTAGAGAATGTTTGATTAGATACCTGCATTGTATATACTATCAGAGACCTCTAGTCTTCTAATGGAGTGATTTCCTTCTCTTCTATATTCCTCAGCTTCTCCTTTTCTCTACTTTTATGAAAAAAGTAAAAAAGAAAAAAAAAAAAAAAAAAAAGAAAATCAGCATCAGATATCCTGAGCAGCAGTGAGGTTCTGAGTTACATACAACATACATAATATATAACAGGAATTCATATGGGCTTCTACTCTCTATAAGGAGCCAACTTGAAGTACAAGAGCAAAATGAGGACTCCAAAGTTCATTCGTCCCTGGGGCTCTGTTCCGACTGCAAGTAAGCAGCCAATTATTGCTAATTATGTTGGCAGCTTTGCATTGTAGATGCTTAATATAGGGCCCAAGCCAATGATTCAGAATGTCCATGAAGATATATTTGACAAGCCTTCCCAGAAGCCTTTCTCCCTCTCCCCTCTTGTGCTTACAGTTCAGTGTCTGCCACCTCGATCGTCTTCTCTTGCTGTTTCTTCCGACGATGTCGACAGATAATCACAACTGTCACCACAATGATCATCAAACCACAGGCAGACCCAATGGCTATGGCAAGGAAGTGGATTTCGGAGAAATTCACTGCATGGAGAGAAATAGGTGAATGAACAAGAGGGACTCGCTGAGGGCTGTTGGTATGAAGCTGGATACTTATTCCCACAAATATAACCTTTTCTTAAGCACTTTTTTCCATTATATCCAGTACACTTCCTCATGCTTTCACTTTATAATCCTTTTTCTTCCATGCATTTTTCCATGTGTGGAGGAAGACCCGTCCCTGTTTTGCACTATTTTCACATGGCTTCTTGTGGTGTTCTTGGCCTCTCACCTTTCTGCACAACTCTGAGTCGCACTTCTCCAATGGTGCCATCGATGTCTCGTGGGTTCTTCACTTGGCAGGTGAATGTTCCATTGTCAGTGGGCTGTAAATTCCAGATAACGATGGAAACATCGTAACGCTCAATATTCCCATCCCAAGTGACTCGCCCTTTGAACCGTCCAGCAGATGGTGTGTAGGGCTCCTTGAGATAATAAAATACCTGGAAGAAAGAGAGGAAACTGTAACTCCTGCAGCTTATGAAGTGAAAGTGGGGTAGCACTAGCTAAGAAAGATTGCCTGAGCTGAGGAGAGCTGTTTTGGCGCTGTCTCTCCCAGATGAACCTAAAACAATTTCAAAATGCTCCAGCAGCCATGCGACCTCAGTCCTCTCAGGTCTAAGGCTTTGTTAGGCTGTTCAACAGCCTTTCAGTTATGCTACAATACATGTTGAGCTGCCTGTCCTGACATGTTGGCCAAAGAAAATCGTAAGTCATCACGTGCAGGATGTTAGCTAAGGTATGGGATTCAGTTGTCAGCAGGTGAAATTTCCTGCTACCCTGCTTACCCTAAACTAAGCAGAAAGGGGCTTTCTTGAACAAGGTTATCCAAACAAAACCTCTTGCTTAGAGTAATCCTCATGAACAGCAGAGGAAGGCTCGAGATGTCCGTACTTGTGTGTTTCAGCTGTGCATGCCCAGACCCACACCTGGCATTGTTACCCAGCCAGTGCTGGGCCCTGGGAGTGGTGTATGTGAGCAAAGCGTGCATCAATGAAACGGAGCGTAAGGGTCTCACTCACTGGCTCATGAGAGCTCAGGTCCTCGGACTGGAAGTTCCAGGTCACTGACAGCAGTGGGCTAATAGGGCTGCTGCTGGAGAAGGTGCATTTGAGCCGTACGTTAGTTCCATTCACAGCATCCACCTCCTTATAAGTATAAACTTCTATGGCTGCGACAGGCCACAGTGCTGCAGGGAAAACAGGAAGGGGTTAGAAATAAACAAAACTACTGTCCTGGAGTAATCTCATCACTTATCTCTGCTTGTTCTAGGCAGGAGCCTGCCCTGTCTGTCCCTATTAACGTTTAACCTAACAATTACAAGCATGCCGGTTTAATTACTGAGTGTGGTAGTCCTGTGTATGCAGAATCCAAAAGATCTCATGTGCTTCATGGCTTTTGTAGGTGATATGCGAGCTGCACCCTGCTGCTTTCACCGGAGTTTGCTTTCATCCGCACTGCTAGGACAATGGTTCCTTTGTAGTTTTGTGACTGCGGTTAGATACTGACAGATCTAATAACGAGTTGAGAAGGGACCTCTGAGAGGGACTCGCCTGCAGGAAAAGACACTGGTTTGTTTTAGTAAGGAATCGTCTCTTTTCAGGCGTGAGCAAACGACACCTAGGAGGTGCAGTGCTGCTGTAAATGCCAGCCCTCTCGCTGCATAAGCTTATATCTGACAGGCACAAAAGATGTCACATAACTTCATGTGTTTGTCCCGGTCACATTATCACAGGTGATTACGCCTTATTGTACTCGGTTCCCCAGGCAGATTTCTTCAGAAAAGCAGCTCTGTTCCTTAAAGTAGCACTGCTAAGCACCTATGAACAGTTACCACCTCCCACCCCTGAACTTTCTTCTATCCTCTTTGTGTTTTTCCTTTGAGTGTCTTGCACACTGCGGTGAAAACTGCTTTTACTCATGTAAGAGCTGTCTGTCGAGGAGGTTAATAACACCGCCAGACAATTATAGGCAAAGCAGGTTGAGAATCTACACAGGAAATCCTCAAGGTAAATCTGCAAACATTTGTTTGTCAAACAAACATCCTCTGTTATGAAAACCACCACGGCTGCTGCTTAAAAATAAGTTCACATCAAGGCAGAGGACATAAAGAAGAGCAGCAAAAGTGACCACAAAAGACTCAGAAAGAAGATGCTCTCATTTCCCTCTTTTTCCCCCTGTGATCACATTATTGCTTCCCTCACTGCTTCAGACCTCTGAACCGGCCAGCACAGTCCTCTGGTTAATGAGTTAATTTCCACTGGTAAAAGGAAAGAAAGAAAAAATCCTTACAGAGCAGAAAAAGAAAACACGAGTGATTTTCTATCACAGCAGGAAACTGATATAACCCACTCAGTATGACTCAAGGAAAAAGAGCTTATCAGGGGTTGTCGTAGCAAAGACAATCAATACTCCTGTATTTGAATGTAATTTATAGCTAAAGAATTTATTTCCTTAGAGGAGAAAATATTTGAAATACCAAAACAGCAAAGGAGATTGTATTTCAAAACTTCACTGGCAGAGATGATGACTCTCTCCCAAAGATCCCACATTGAATTTTCCTGTTTTCACTTCAAACTTCTTTAAAAGAACAACTGTGGGAACTAAGGGTAAAAAATACATTTTTTTATAAGACAGATTATTGAGAGTATCTGCTTTCCAATACTTCTCTTGAGGAGGAGGTGGTGTCCCCAGATTGAATTTTGATTCTGGTTACATTGTTATCAACCACTGACAATTCAAGTGACTTTTTTGCCATAGTTATTTATTGCTGTGTAAAGGACCTAAACAGCTGCTAACAAACTGTGATTGTCTGGTAACAAAGACGGAGAAAAAACACCTAAGTCCGGATTCCTGGCAAGATCAAAGAGTGAGGCAGGAGGGGAAAGGATGTGTAACCAGAGCTCAGAATTAGATCAGTGTTCTTCCTCCACCCGAACAACCTGAGCCTGTTTGTCGCAGAAATTCAATCGTGTCACTCGCAAGCGAACCCGGGACCAAAAGAATCACAGCAATCATCCACAACCAATATCTGAGACTCCTGTAAAGTCGCTGCCTTACTGAGGATGATAATTAAGGGATGAGAAGAGGAAAGTCAAGACGGCAACAGAGGCCAGACAATGGCAGGTTTCCTTACCTCGGAGCTGTGCCCCAAGGATGAGCACAGCCCCCAGCCAGGTGTGGCTAGGCATCGGGAAAACAAGTCCGTGCTCTGCGGGCTGAGCAGCACAGGGAGAAGTTTGTTTCAGGCTCTTGATAACTGGATAAAAGATGAGTTTCTCAAAGCCTTCCTGGGACGGTTGAGCAAATTCTTTTCTCTCAGCTTGGCCTGGAAGGCAATGTGAACACGTCTTCTTGCTTGAGTCACTGCCCTGCACTGAAGGAGAGGTGCGGCAGCCAGACAGCTCACTGCTGTGCGTAAAGCAGGCAGATTTTCAAGGTAAGATTAATTTCTTCTGCCTCCCATATTCCCTTGCTCTTTTGTGTTGCAATCATCCCTCCTCCCAGCTTCCACTTGAAACCACTCCCCTCTTGTGGGACGGCATTTTACACCTAAACATCGATTTGCCTTGAGGTGTTTAGAGATAGCCTGAAGGAATGAAGTCTATTTGTTTGATTGAAAAGTTGCAAACAGTACCAAAAAAAAAAAAAAAAGATAACAGATCAGCCAGCCTGTGACAGCACTGTGGGCATGCACTCAGATCGTGGAAGGGTCCTGCTGAAGCACAGGTACCTGTAATGAAGAGAGGCGATCACTCTGCTTTTTGTTGCAGCTGCCCTGTGGAAGAATTGGGAAACAGCATTATCTAATGCTGGTGAAGTTCTTGGAAAAGTCAGAAGACAACAGCCTCAGATATGAGTCAAAGCTAGTGCTAGTCCAGGCACTGCTTGGAAAGCCCCAGCATGCTTAACAACGTGATGGCACGAGGAGCTGGAGAAACTCAGTGAGACACAAAACGTTTTCCCAGTGGCACGTGAGACATGAAATTGAGTTGTGCATGTGCGTTAGCAATAGCAGGCTGTTTGCTAACCATAAGTTAGACCATAAATCATGTAAAAGCATTTAAGTTGTACCGGCTGCGACTGGGCTTGTGTCTGATCCTTGGCCAGCTTCCAAAGCAGCCATCCCAGGTTATGAACTTTCATTGTGACTGGTGCTAATTGCCTTTGCGGTGGTGCCAAAGCAGGAATGAGGTGTTTTAGCACCTGTAAGATTGATGTATCTCAGATGCATTGAGCTCACAGTGCATGCACCATCTGAGCACATTATATTCAGTGCATTCAAGTAGGGTATGCTGGAAGGATAAGCTCTTGCCATGGTTGATAGTTCTGTAGAATTGCCTGGCTTGCAGGTCTCTTACAGTCCTGGGAGAGGTAATTGCTACTCACTTACATTGTCTCAGGTCTGAACTTGAAGAGTGTTGGCACAGGCTCTTATTTTTAACCACTGGATTCTTTCCTCAGGTGAGATACAGGTCCAGTCTTTCTCGATTTGGAAGAAGCTGAACTGCTGTCATTGCAGTGGTTTCAGAGTGAGTGTTTGGGTCTCACCTGGCTCTCCTCAGTGCAGAGGAACTCCAAATACGCCCTGCTTCCAGGACATATAACTTGCAGCTCACACTTAGAAGGCACCAAAATGTTCAACATTAACTCATGTTTTCCAGACAATCAAGCCGGATTTCCTCTTTAGATTTTCAGATCCAAGTGGATCCAGGTACGCAGCTTTCCCTCACACATGTTCAGGCAGAAGCACGATTGTGTGGTTAGAGCAGCAAGACTCCACAGCTCCTTTCTCAGCCTGCCATTTGGTTTTGGCTCGCAGAGGCTTGCTGGGCTGGTTTCTGAAAGGTGTTCATGGCTTTCCCTGCAATAAGATGTCACCGATTCCATCCCCAGCAGCACAAGGATCAGTGCATCTATGTTACAGGTAATCCAGAAGTCAAGCTGTAGGAATTTCCAGTTTAAGACTTTGGTGCTTTGTTGTGCCTCATGACAACAAGGCGTCACATCAGCTCCATGTCTTCCCACAGACCAGGCTGGCAACTCTTAACTCTGTCCTGCACAGCAGCAACTTATCTTCAGGCAACCCATGCAGATTCCAATTGGACAAGTTGTATTTCCTCCTTTCACTGCCTTTGGCCACTCAGCAACAATACCGGCTTTCATGGCCACATCTGTGTAATGCACAGCACTGGGGAGGAGGGTCTGTGCCAGTCTTTATTTGCAATCTTCTACTAACCTTCAACTTCTTGTTTCAAAACATTCTGACTCCAACTGTTATGAGAACCAAGTTCAAGGCACCATTATTAGTAATGCAAATTTTTCATTTTGAAACAGAAATTAGTAAAAGAAAGGGCTGACAGCTAACGGGAGCAGCTCAATAAATTGAAAAAAGCCCCCAGCGTTGCGATTAGCCATGTAAATAAATAAGCTCTTTGCAAGGAGCACGAAGCCAGCTTCACACATCCAGAAAGGAGAGCTTTGAGATCTGAACGGCAGACTCAGGAACAAAGTGCACCCTTGTGGAGGGAGGAAGCTTTGTTTTTGCAATGCCTGTTTTGGACAGGTACCCTAAAAAATCCCCAGCATCTTTGTGCCTTTGTATGAGCAGCTCTGCCATATTTCAAGCACAGGAAAACAGAAAGATGGTGCGTTCTGCGTGTCTGCATCCCTGCTGAGAGCAATACTTGGGACGGCCCCAACCCTATGGGAATCTCTGGGTGGTTGGGAAGGAGAAAGTTCCCTTCTGCTGTGTTCCGCAGCGAGGGCAGGGGAGAGCTGGGGTGAGAGCAGGGTGCGTCGGAGGGGCTGGAGCCCCCTCTAGTGGAGTCCAGCCACTTTTACTCGGGTACTTAATCCCCAGAGTCGTAGAAAGCCTTTCAAAAGTCAACACGCTTTTTATGAGTGTAGTAACAGGGCAAGGGGTAATGGCTTTAAGTAGAAGAGGGTAGATTTAGACAGGATATTAGTTAGAAATTCTCCATGATGAGGGCGGTGAGGCTCTGGCACTGCTGCCCAGAAAGGCTGCGGGTGCCCCATCCCTGGAGGTGCCCAAGGCCACGGATGGGGCTGTGGGCAACCCGGACTGGTGGGAGATGTTCCTGCCCACAGCAAGGGGTTGGAATTAGGAGATCTTTAGGGTCCCTTCCAACCCAAATCATTTTCTGATTCCTGGTTCCTTCTCTTTGTTCCCTCAGTACGTTAGGCTGCTTGCAGAAATTTGAACTTCAGTAATACATTGAAAAATTCGTAAGGTCCTGAAGGTAAATCTAACACAGGCTTGTGTGTGCCTCCTGCTGCTGAGTGACAGCAGGTCTCCAATGGGCTGGTGCAGAGCAGCCACCCCTTGCTGTCAATGACGTTATTTGAAGACATGTTGAGCCTCCGCATTTCCTGAGAAGTTTTTCTTATCACGTGTGCTCTGTGTCTTTCTGGGCTGCTTGCAGGTTTCACTGGAAACAGTGAGTCTCCTTGGCACTGCTCCATTCGCTGCCATACACAGTTCTGCGAAAAACTCTTGGGCCTCTTTCTTGTAAGCAAGAACTTGAAGAGCAAATGTGTTCTTTCTTCCTTCGCAGCCAGCTGCAGTGATGCCAATCTGATCGGGAACGGTAGAAAAGAGCGAGAGAAGGAGGAGCACAAGGATGAGGTGTGAGGTGCCCCTGCCCCTCCTGGGCCTCCTGCTGTGTGTGGGTGAGTGGAGCTGGATGGACTCCTGCAGGGATGGGGAGGGCTCCAGGGGCTGCAGTGCACGATGCATGGCAGCACGGCTGCTTTGGTACCCGCAGCCACATCTTCTGAAACTGGTGTATACAGCTGCCACCTTCCAAAGTGAGCGTTCCTCTCAGAGGGCAAAATGAGGATCCAACCCTTTCAGGCTTGGCTCCTCACTCAGTTTCTGCTTGCTCACTGATCCGCTAAAGGATGCGGTCTCCAAAATTTAGGCAGCAGAGTGGGTGAAGCTATGAGCTGGAGGATGGGGCACTACCTCCTGCAGCAGTGTGAACTGTAAGGGTCCAAGCTTCAAATCCTTATTTCATTTTTACACTCTATCCATGCACATTTCTTAAGCATTTTGTGATCGTGGTGTATAGCTTCTACTCTGTGTACTGATCCACTGCTATCTTGGGAACAGCAGCATTTTCCATGTTACTGGTTTGAACTGAGCAGCATTTCTTTGATCCATGGCAATAAAGCAGAATTGCAGAATTCCTTGCAAGAAACTGTTTTCTAAGCGGGCTCGAAAAATCATTCCAACCTCTGTTCAGTCGTAGTCTGTTTAAAATGGCTTCCAAAGAAAGGGGCTTCATTTCAAAACAACATCCTGTCTTAGCCAACAGAATCTAATTTAGCACAAATATGAGTGTGAAGATCTTCCTCAAGCAGCTGAATTCAGGAGATCCTTGAAGTAGGAAAGGCATATAATATCAAGATCTAATTTGATTAACACATGTTATTCTTTCTTTTGTAGTTGGTGCAGCAGCTCAGGGGGGTAAGTGTATTTTACTAGTATTCATGACTAATTAAAAAAATTAAAGTAGCAGTGGTGTGTGGCCACACTGTCTGACATAGAGTTGAATATTTTGTGATGACATCTTGTGATGATTTCTGCTTAGCATTGCAAAGTGGTCAGTATGAAAACTTAAAGAAAATAGGCTTGCGTGCACAGGGAATTTACATTCTACAATTAGATTAAAGATAGAGCAGAACAAATTGGGTGGGATCATGGAGGGGGAGGGAAGCGTGCCAGAATCTCCTTGTAATTATGGTTTCTCTTCTCATTGGCCCTAAATCCAAGCTGAATTCACAGTGGAGATTTCTGGAACCACAGTGACAATCACATGTCCCTCCTCTGGAAGCAACATAAAAGTGATGCCAAAAAATGATGGGAAAACAATAAACTACAATAAGTACATGATAGAGAATCATAACAGCTCTCCTCTCAATGTGACTTGTGAAGAAAATAATGAAAAGCATGAAATGTACCTGAATGCCAAAGGTGAGTGAAAAAGCACTCAGTCTGTGAGAACCTGCCTGGGCTAAAGATAAAGCCAACACCTTTCAGAGGTGGATGTTGAGATGGGCTGAGTGAATGCTGTTCTGCAGAGGCATTTTGGGCAGCTGCTCTACATTCACTGTGTAGAATTCAGCATAGTTAGGGAGAGGATAAAGTCAGATCAGCATGAGAAGAACAGTAATGATCTAGGAGATGATTTACATTGCAGGCAATGCAGAACAGCAAAGTATAGATGGTACTCACATCAGCCCCTAGGACTGTTTGAAGACTGAAATGGAGTGGGGATAGAACGGCCCATGCCTTCCTCTTTCCTTTCTGTTTGCTCTTTGCTCCTTCTCACCCCAAGCTGTATCTTTTCTGCAAGCATTAAGTGCATGAGTAACAACCACGAACATGATGAGCAGAAAGCATTTTACTGATGTTTTGGATACGTGGCCTTTCCCTTTCACCACTGCTGCAAAGGCAGCGTGCCTGGCTAAGAGCACTTTTGTATTCCCTCCTGGCAGTGTGCACAAACTGTGAGGAGCTGGATACCTTGACTGTGACAGGGATCATCATTGCGGATCTTCTCATCACCTTGGGGGTACTGATTTTGGTCCATTACTTCAGCAAAAACAAGAAGGGGCAATCGAGAGCTGCTGCTGGCAGTCGGCCACGAGGTAAGAGCCATTTCAGATGTCTGCTCTCCGCGGTGTGCGCTACGTGCTAAACTAAGCAGTCATCCTTGCTGATGGATGGAGCACCCTCTGTCTCCCACAAAGCCCCCAGAGCCTTGCCAAACCCCACTCCTGATGCCACATGTGATGCTCTGGACTGAATTCTGTATGGGCTGCATGTGATAGAGGCTTCCTGCTCATAGGAAACCATTTCACAGGCTGCTGTGAAGCAGCATTGAGACTGTGATGAAGCAAACACTGCATCCGTCTCAGGCATTCAAAGATCCAGAATCAGGAACACGTGCAGTAGATGCATCACAATTTACTGAAACACTGAATTCAAATTTCTGGCTTCTGAGGCCTTGTTTTGGTGGCCCAGTGGGTCCAGCAGTGGGGCTGATGGATAATAATGGGATCCTGCTTTGGCAGGGGGGTTGGACTCGATGATCTCTGGAGGACCCTTCCAACCCCTACGATTCTGTGATTCTGTGATAATAAATGCTGGGGTAAAGTGATGAGGGGTTGTGACCTCATGATGCCACTTTGGAATTGTTCAAGTGTCAATGGTGATATTTGTATCAGGGGGCTGCCTGTGGGTCAAATGGGTGCTCGCCATTCTGGGTTTGTGCAGATCAGATGTTGCCACTTCCAATAGTGCCCAAAAAGCTGACACAAATCTATCAGCAGATTGAAATCCCCTGCTGTGTGCTCATCACACCTGCTGAGTGATGGGTTCAAATGCAATGCAATGTGTTCTCATCTATTCAGCTTCCTAGGCCAGAGGGGTATAGATCTGATATCCATCTGTGGGGCAGATGTCTGTGGTCACAGGGCCCTCATGTTTTCTTCTTGAAAAAGAAAGCTGATTTCCTCCTAAATGATTGTAAGATCTCACAGCTGCAGCAGTTGGATCTTTAAAAGCTCTGAGTTCACAACGAAATCACATGAGTTTACCCATGGTATGTGTTACCCTGGGATCATCTCTGTGAAAGCCCCTCACGCTGTGTTAGAAGAACCATCACCATGGATGACTCCTTTTTGCCTCTGTTGCAGCTCAGAAGATGCAGCGTCCTCCCCCTGTTCCAAACCCCGACTACGAGGTAAGGACAACCTGCGCTTTTTCCACTTTTCTTTGCTGGTTGGGGAGGGATAGGCAGAGCTGGGGATCTGTAGCATTTGTTCTGTTTTTCTCCTTTGATGTAACATCCAGTCCACCTCCAAGCTCTGCAGGGTGTGGAGGAAAATGGTGGGGAGGGTGGAGGCCCTTTTCTCTGATGACACAGGGAGTCAGAAGCAGAAATGCAGTTTCCTGCAGACTGCTCGTTGCCAAAGCATCACTCTGATCCTAGTCTCTCTGTTGTGGTTTTCTCTGAGTACTGTATGGACTAAGAGCCTGGAGTCTTGGAAGATGTATTAAGAAGGATTCCTGAACAAGCATCTCTTCTGTTCCCACAGCCCATCAGGAAAGGCCAGCGAGAAGTGTATGCAGGCCTGGAACACAGGGGCTTCTGAAATTCTCCCAGATACCAGGCTGGATGGAAAACAGAGGCAGAAGAACTGAGTGCTTCTGGCTAGCTTGCTGCTGGCTCTCTGCAGACCCACTGTGACCCAGGTGCCTTGAGGTCAGCCGAGCAGCTGGACAGGACAGGCGTCCTGCTGCCCTATGCTGTTCCACCCCATGGTGTTCCTTCAGTCTGACATTAGGGCTAAGAAATCTCTGAGCCTATTGGCAGAGAAGTTTTCCTTCTCACTAAAAGCCTGGAGCCTCACTCATGGTTTCTAACCTCCTTTCCCCTCTCTCTTCTCTCTCTGCTTCAATTGCATGCTCTGTCTTTCCCTCCAATTTCATTTTCTGTCCCAAGTGCCTGCACTTGCTTCCCTTTCCTCCCTACGTAGCTAGTGCATGAAATGAGGATTCTTCTCAGAGGGATTGGCCTCTAATGCTGTCCTTCTCCAAAAGAAGAGACAAATTGCTACCAGTACGTGCAGATAGGGCCATCCAACCCATAGCCCTTCTTCTGTGGGAAATGAGTAGGGCTGAGTGCCCTTTGCATCGGGGTACCTTTATGTCTCACATCTTCATTAAAACATCCTTTAAGGTTTAGATGAGAATTTGGCACTTACCCAAGTCACCTGAAAGCCTATTAGGAAATTTAAGTGGTTGGCTGAGTGTGAGATTTTCGTTACTATTAAATTAAGAGGCTCTTAGACCTTTCAGATTAGATTTGACCCCCACTTAGAAATGAACATCACATTTTCAGTCTGACTGAGACAGCACAGCAGGGATTTTTGTGTTTCCCAGATTGAAACTTGGACCCTTGGGTTCAGCCCCAGCACCAGCACTCCGTTCTGCAACAGCTGGAATTGAAAAGAATGTGGTGGGGCCATAGAGATACAAATTCAGGACAGCATCTAGCTCTTTTGTGAAGCTGTCCTTCAATTTTTACTGATATGTCATGTTGTCATGTAAGATAAAAACATCTATTTGAGTGGCTGCACCTTAAAGGCTGCCCAAGTGCATTTGCTGGTGCTGTTTCACTTACCTGAGCTATTGCTGCATAGAGCTTCTTGTGATCTGTCCTTTATTGCTTACCTTTCCCTCTCCATTTCAGTCTGGCACTTGAGCTCTGCTTGGGTTCTATTAGAAAGATGTCAGGCTACTTTGCCATTGGTAAAAGTCTGTTTCAGCTTTTTTTTTCAATATACATTTTCAAAATTGTAATATATTAATAAAATGAGAGCCAACATCCCCAGATATGCAGCAGAAAGGATTTTCTTGTGCTTTTTTTTTTTTTTACTTCTATTAAAGAAAAAGATTTTGTGTTGAGTTCCCAGCTCAGGAATAGACTGAGACTGTGCTTCTGTGGCTCTGGGGGAAGAGACCTACACACACAGAAATGCACTGCCATGCCCTGGAGAGCTGAGCCTCAGAGCTGGGCAGGGATGAAGAGGAGCTGGGAGTGGGATCAGGTGTGCTTTTGGGGGACAAGATAAATAGCTGGGGCCCCAAACACTGAACATAGCAATTCTCAACTGAGTGATCTGAAAAGCAGCACGGTGGGACTGGTAGTAACAAAAGGAGAAAGGCCCAAGAGGTGCTTTGATGTGTGGAAACATTTCTGGCTTAAGACTGGCTCAGAGCCACATTTCTGTTGCTCTGCAAAGCAACAGATCTGAAGAGAGGAAACAGCAGCAGTGGTGGGGGTTGTGGGTGGTTTAGCTTGAGTTTCAGCACAAGGGGTTGAACACTCGAGCAAGGACTGTGCTTCAGACTGCTGTACATACCCTGCAGGATGTGGTTTTAAAAGCAGTACAGCGGGCTTTACCATACAAAGCTCTAAATATCTAAGAGGGAGATTGCAAGACCCAACCAGCACCAACCCCCAGCTGCTCTGAAACCACTCTGGGTCACGTTCTTATCCCCAACATATCAGCACTGCCCCAAGGAAGCTTACCTGGCCCAGCCATATGGACCACAGCCACAGATGGGACATGAGAAGCACATTTTGCTTCAAGCTGTGCCCTGGTGCATCTACCATCTATGGGGCTGCATGTTTGCCTAGTGTTTGCCTCAACTAGTGCCACCCCACTTTCTCCTTACCTCAATGGAATCAGCATAAATCTGGTGACAACATCTCTCCGTGCTTAGCAGTGCTACAGAAACATTTCTGCTTCTTCCCAAGGTGAGGTGCTAAGGAGCCTCCCACAGACTAGATGGAAATGCTGTTCCTGCTCTCCCTCTGATTTGTGCAGAGCATGCCCACCATGCCATGAGTTTCTCCTGCTGTTTGGGTGTGGATAGAAACCTTTGTTACATCTGAAATCTGATGGGGATGAAAGCATTGTGAACCAGTCAATCTGCCAGTCACTTTTTTTGATAAGGCTCACCCTGATGGCTTTGTAGATGTAAGGAGGACATTGACATATTCTACCTGTGATTGCCATATCAGTCTCACCCTTCACCAGAGCAGTTGGGAGGGGAAAAGCCACCAAGATGTGAAGAGCAAAATATTGCACAAACAGCTGACATCAAAGGAAAACGGGTCACTTTGTTGTTCACTGTCTGTAAGGCTGCACCCACAGCTTTGCATGGCCTGTAAGTTGTTATCTGTGCCACAAATGCCAGATTGGAGGCCAGCTCTCACTGACTATGTAACTGTGAGTTGAGCGTGAACCCTTTTGGTACTTGCATTAAACCATTGAGTCACAAATCAGTTTGCAGCCTACTGCTCTGTAAAGCCTTAGATTCTTAGCACACAGATTCTTAGAAAAGGAGAAAAACAAATCTACAGGTGTGTGCAACTGGCATATGGAAGATGACCTGGTTTCTGAGGTTTCAAACTGCTACCTGGTGCTGGTTATAATCAGCCTCCAATTTTGGCCAGCCATTCTACAAGTCAGCTCTGCTGAGTGTTGTTATGAACCATACTGTTGGCCATGATCCCCAGCGTGGAGCTAAATGAGTCAGGAGCAGCAAGCTTCTCCCTTCACAAGGTCCCCACACTTCAGCTTCAGCAGTGGATCTGGATGCCATTTGGATCCAGGCACAGCCTTGGATGCCTGCCTGCACTGGCAGAACAGCGTCCTATCAGACAGGTAGAAACCTCACAGCTCTGCAGGGATCCAGTAGATCACAGCCAGTGCACACCTTCTCCAGTGACTGCATGGCTCCCCAGACCTTAACACAACTGATACAACAGAGGGGCCATAGAATAAGATTATCTTTAATGAGAGGAATACAGAAATGCAATGCATCACGGAGAGAGCAGATTGCTACAAGCAGCCCATCCTGGCAGGGAGCTGGAGGGCTCTCCAGGCAAAAACCCACAGTGCCTTCTGCCAGCAGCTAGTTCACAAAGCAGCACCAGGGCAGGGTGCTGGTGCTCTTTGGCACTGGCTATGGTTTCATTGTGTGAAGGAGTCACTGGCCCCAGTGCCTTCCCACTTCACTTGCGGGCCTTGGCAGTTGCCAGCTGGCTGTACTGTCCATCATTCCGCTCACCAAGGGGCTAGGGAGAAAAAAAGGCAAGGCAAGTTACAACTGTGTTTGTCCAGCCTTGTGGGGGGAAGCTGGCCAAGACTCCCCTTTGCCAAGCTTTTGGCAAGCTCCCTCCACTGCCCCCAAGCTTAACAACCCCAGAGAGGGCAGAGGGCAGCTGAGCCTGCACCATCCTACAGGTTGCTCAGGGAGAAGCTGCTGTGAACCTCCCAGCAGAGAGTGACAACACCACACTCCACCTCCCCAGCAGCTGTGCCATCATGGCCATGTCATTCCAGCCAAGTGGAGCTGCTGACACCTATGAATGCACACAAAAAAACATACACACGTGCACATGCATGCTCACCTGGTAGAGCTGGTCGTTGGCTATCAGGTTCTGCCTGTCAGAAGCTAAATAAAGAAAGACTGCAGTCAAAGATCAGGAGGCACCATGGGCAATGTGCAGTGCATTTGCAAACAAACCCAAGTAGCTGGCTGTTTTGACTTCCTCTGGTAGATATGGCAGAAAGCTGCTGTCCTGGGGATGATGTTTTGGAGAGCATTGTATATTTGATGGCTTTTCCCAAGAAGCTAAGCTAGGGGCATAAAGGGTACACGGAGTGACCCCTCCCAGGGCTGCGCTGGAGGCTGGCTGCTGGCTGGTGCCTGTGTCACACACTTACTGAGCTGCGTGGCAGTGACGGAAGTCCCCAGGTACCATGCAGCCCCAGAGC
The DNA here is from genome assembly GCF_987193195.1 of Phasianus colchicus. Lineage (NCBI taxonomy): Eukaryota > Metazoa > Chordata > Aves > Galliformes > Phasianidae > Phasianus > Phasianus colchicus. Next base: position 1,721,534 of record NC_143458.1, on the reverse strand, counting down.
TGCCCAGGCACCCAGGCACTTCCTGTCCCCACCCATGAGCAGGCTCTCCCCTCACCTCGTGACATGCGTCCCTTATCTTGCCCGGTGATGCAATACACAGCAATTGCCAGGAAGACAGTGGCGATAACATCTGCGATCACAATCCCTGAGATGGTGGGAGCATCCACTTCAATGCAATTCTGGCACACTGGAAACACAAAGAACACAAAGACTGAGAGCAAGATCGGTACCAGGAACCTGCCCCTCGCCTCCAACTCCAGTGGCTGTCTCTGTTCTGCCACCTGAGTTGATATGAGCCCAGATTGCTCTGCCAGCTCAAGCAGGTTCTATTCTCAGGACAGCAGAGCTTGGTTTGCCTGCATGACCCAACCCAGTGGCACAAGCTGTCATGTGTACCCAGCACTCTGAGCTAGCCATTCCTGGAACAGCAAGCCACAGCATAGGCAGGAATGGAACCACCTGCAGGTTCTGGGAAATCAGTATTTCCCTTAAAAACTGGCTTACATGAAAACTCTGGAGCAGTCCTGGCTCTAGAAATTGAGCTTCAAACACTCACTTCGATAATGCACCTGGAGAGTGGAGTTTTTGTTATCCAGCATACATTTATAGATGCCTCTGGGATCATCGTAAATTGTACCCAAGTCCAGCAGTGTCATGTTTCCTAACTCAACTTCGTCTTTCCACCATTTAATTTCTTGTTTTTGCTCTCCTTTGCTTGTTTGACATTGCAGAAACACCTTCCCACTGATTTCTTTCACAATAATCCCTCCTGAAAAATAAAGGAGAGCAGAGAGTTTTGTAGCTGCATTCTCAGCCCTTACAGTGGTGCAGAGCTCCTGAGTGTCCTTCGTAGAGATGGCTGCTGTAGAAGCATTGAGTTTTTCCCTGAGCAGTGAAAAGGATGATGCAGACAGAAATCTCTGCAAAAAAGCAAATTGGCCAGTGGAAAAGCAGTCCAGCGTTCAATAGATGGTTACTTAGTGCAGCTCTGGTGTATAGATCCAATCCCTCTCAGAATGAAAACTAACTGGAACCATGCATCTGCCTGGGCTCCGCTCAGTCTGCACACATGTGAGCCTCATCCCGCACACAGAGCACGAATAACAGAGTGCCACTACGACAGAGACATTCCAACAGCGAGTGAAACGTTTCCCTTAAATGCAAAGTCAGGAGCAAAACCCAAACAGCAAAGCAAAAGAAAACATGGAGGATGATAGCGGAAACAAACATTCCTAGGGAAAACCATGCAAAAAGACCCACAGAATTGCTCCTTTGGCCCCTTTGCCATCCCCGCGTTCCCTGTGCCCCAGTAGGCAGTGGGCAGTGGGCAGCACCCAGTGCCTTTGGGACTTACCATGGACGCCCAACTTGGCCACAGCCATGCTGGCAAACAGCAGCCAGGTGCCCAGGGCCCGTCCGTTCCGCATGGCTCAGAGCGATGGCAGCTCTGTGTGCTGCTCAGGGGAGAGGAGGCGGGGAGAGCTCTGATCATGAAGAGCGGAGCTTCGTCAGGCAGCGGAAGCAGAGCTGAGGCTTCCAAACAACAACAGCCTCCTCCACCCCACCACAGCGCCCACAGGGGGCTATGGGGGAAAGTGTATTAAGTTCTTTACAGAGAGTGGTGAGGTGCTGGAACAGCTGCCCAGAGAGGCTGTGGAAGCCCTGTCCATCCCTGGAGGTGTTCAAGGCCAGGTTGGATGGGGCCCTGGGCAGCCTGGGCTGGTATTAAATGTGGAGGTTGGTGGCCCTGTATGCGGCAGGGGGTTGGAGCTTCGTGATCCTTGAGGTCCCTTCCAACCCTGGCCATTCTGTGATTCTGTGTGTGCCCTCACAGCACAGAAAGCCAACCAGATCCTGGGCTGCAACCAAAGCTGTGCGCTGGGACACCTCGCCTGGAGCACTGCGTCCACAGCTGGAGTCCTCAGGGCAGGAGAGATTGGGGCTGTTGGAGCGCGTCCAGAGGAGGGACACAGGAATGGTGGCAGGGATGGAAGCCCTCCCTGCGAGGACAGGCTGAGAGCTGGGGCTGTGCAGCACGGAGAAGAGAAGGCGAGAGAAGGAGAGCTGAGAGCGGCCTGTCAGCATCTAAAGGGGCTGTGAGAAGGGAGGGATGGACTCAGTAGTGGGGTCTGTGTGATAGGAGAAGGGGAAATGGCTTCAGACTGCAAGAGGGGAGACTGAGGCTGGAGATGAGGAAGAAGGTTTGGCACTGAGGGCGGTGAGGCACTGGCACAGGTTGCCCAGAGAGGCGGTGGTGCCCCGTCCCTGCAGACAGCCAAGGTCAGGCTGGAGGGGCTGTGAGCACTGCTGGAGCTGTGGGTGTCCCTGTGCACTGCAGGGAGGCACCAGGCGGCCTTCGAGCTCCCTTCCCGCTCAAACCGTTCCCATCCCCCAGGCTGCACACACTCGCGGAGCCGCTCCCGCCTTGCCATGTCTCCTCCCGGCCGCCGTACGGCGCTGTGGCTCCGCCGTTCCCGTGGTGCCGCGGGGCGGAAGATGGCGGCGGGCGCGGGCTCGCTGGTGGCGGCGGTGTTGGCCCATTCGGGCCGCCTGGACAAGGAGGATTTGGGCACCCGCATCGGGCGGCTGTCCCGCCGTGTGGAGGAGCTGAAGGCAGGGCCGCGGGGCGGGCGGCGGGGCGGTGCCGGTTTCGGTGTCGGTGACGGCGGTCTCTCCGCAGGGCGAAGTGTGCACCATGATCACCAAGAAGTACAGCGAGTTCCTGCCCGGCATGCAGAGCGCCGAGGAGCTGGTGGTCAGGGTGGACGGGCTGTCCCGCAGCATCGACCTGCTGAGGGCCGGCGTGGAGAACGAGGTCACCGCTTTTGTCCGTTTTCTCCGGGTTTAACCCAAGCTGTGCCTCCCCCCCCCAGCCCCAGGTGTTTGCGGAGGGCACGGAGGGGCGGCGGCACCCGTGGGGTTCGTTTGGATGACGCGCGGTGCGGAGCAGGAGCAGCCCGGTGGTGCTGGGCCCGTGGCTGAGCACAACGGGAGCACTGAGCTCCTTCTGACAGCCTTTGGTTAACGCGTCTCCCTCCCACGCCTTGAAAAAAACCTCTGATGTACACAAAAAGCAGCAGTTTGATGGAGTTTCTAGTGCTTATAAGGATCCTTATGGCAGAGAGCGTGATGGACGGCCATAGAAATTACAGACACGGTCATTATCACGTGCCACAGCAGGTGTGCTGGTAACACCAACCTGCCATCCTCCTCCCTGAACCATCCCGGGCAGTGAAGCCACTGGGTGGCAGCCAGCCCACAGCAGGGAATGGAACCAGATGGCCTTTAAGGTCCCCTCCAACCCAAACCATGATCCTGGTAACAAACATTTTCTTTCTCGTGCTTTTGTCACCATCAGGAGGAAATCTGCCCACTAACATTTGGCTGCTGTAACTGAAGTTTTTTTATTTTAGGTTCAGCGGGACCTAAACGTTGCTGTGGCTGAATTCACTGAACTGAAGCAGCAGCTGGAGCAGGACACGCTGGTTCTGAGCATCCTGAAGAAGCTGCAGGAGGTGAGGAGGGAATGTGGGAGTGCAGCTTCAAGTCATTGAGCAGTAGTCTGCTGCCTGTGGCACCATACTGGGCTTCTCTTTCAAACAGCTAACTGCAGCTCCTCTGTCTCTACCTGCATTGTTAAAAATCTTGTAGTCTGATAGTAGGTACACAGTTATATATGATCCTCCTTGATTTTTGCAGTTCGATACAGCTCTGAAAGAGTACAACACTGCACTGCTGGAAAAGAAGTACATTGAAGCAGCTCAACAATTGGAAAAGGTGATAATGATTTCTTAAACGGATGGCAAAATTGTGGAGAAATACTTTCAGTAGGTTTCGCAAGGCCTGCAGTTACCCATGGTTTGTGTTTGACATTTCCCACCAGGCACGAAGCAGCCTGAAAATGCTGGAATCCCGCAAGGGCTTTGAGCTGAAGATCCTGAAAGCACTGGGCACAGAGCTCACAGTGCAGACACAGAACATGCTCTATCATTTAGGAGAGGAATGGCAGAAATTGGCTGTGTGGAAGCTTCCTCCTTCTAAAGGTACTCAGTTCTAAGAAGGGACACAAGATGCTCAGTTCTCACTTCCGATGCTCTTCTACAGGAGCCACGTTTTGTGGAAATGGAGAGAGGTGGAATATTGCTTTAGCCACCAGCTGAGAAATGCAGTAGCTCCTCAGATCTGCTGCATCTCGGAACATGCTTTATCAGAGAGTTGTTTCTTCCTTTTCTTTAGAAACCATTGGCCCGGAGTCAGTGATGCATTCAGAATTGCACTTATGCACACTGCCATCAAAAGAGGAAGAGATTGCAGGCCCACCTGTTGCTTCTGTGCTGCAGGCTTTTGCTGTCCTTGGAGAACTGCGCACCAAGCTGAAAACTTTTGGTAAGGCAGATCTGGCTTTTTCTGTTTTTCTTTGTTTTGCATTAAAGATGCTGCTCTTTGCTGAGCCTCTGTGTGTTTTATGTAGCTAAAATGGTCTTTAGTGAAACCAGACCCAGTGTTTTTTGCCTCTTGAATATTCTCTGGTACAGCTAGTCCAGGTGGTGTTTCTTCCACTTCATGTGGAGAATCTCTGAATCCAAAATAGGTTGGGCTTCCCTGAAAATAAACCTGCCTACCTGCTGCTGTTTGAAACCATACATTTATTTATTTGCTTCATTTCTCAGGCAAGCTGTTGCTGAAATACATCCTCAAGCCACTGATTTCATACCCGTTTCTTCAGCCATTCATAGAAGAACAGTCAGATGTGGTCATCCTAAAGTTCAAGTCAGAGAAGCCTGACTTGGATCATTCTTCTCCTGTGGAGGTTTTTGACAAGATAAAGTTTGTTCTTGAAGTTCTTCACAAATACCTGCTGAGTAAGTTGTCTCCCTTTTGGCCTTAGTCTGAGTTGCATATCAACACCTTGTTCTTGTAGCTGGAGTGGAAGCTGTCTTGAATAGCTGGTTGTTAAGCAGTTGTCTGTAAGATCTAAGTAGCTTTTAATACTAAAAAGTAATGTAAATTCAGATATTGATCAGAACTGCATGTGGTTTGGATATGAAGAATATCTTCATTATGAAATTGTGGAACAGTTGAAGTACACTCTTTTAAAAGACAGGAAGATTTGAATGAACTGGTGAAGGGTCTGGTCCACGTATATTAAAACCCACTTCTGTTCTCTTCAATTCAGATGTGCCCGTTGAGCAGTGTGTGGAAGATAAAAAGGAGTGCAGAGTTACGCTGGCAGAACTGCTGGGTGATATGATATGGGAAGAGCTGTCAGACTGCCTCATTCAGAACTGTCTGGTGAATTCAATCCCAACCAACAGCAGCAAATTGGAGCAGTATATAGAGGTAGGTCTCAAAATCTTTCAGGTTTATTTAGTGGAAATACTACGTGACCATCTTCAACAGAAAGCTGCAGCTAAAAGACTATTACTGTGTGATCGTGGCCTCCAACTGAGCCAGCTTTTTCCAAAGGATTGCTGAGAGCTGTTAGGCAGTGATCTTTACAGCCAGGTTTTATTCTTTACTTCCATCTGAGTGGAAGAATTTCTGTCCAGCTTTAATTGTGCTGTTTGATTTTAAGAAACTTGCAGTCCACAGGTATCGATGGAGAATGTGTCTGCTCTTTTCAGGTGATTAAATCCACAGAGGAATTTGAAAAAGCCTTGAAGAAAATGCAGTTTTTGAATGGAGACACAACAGATTTACTGAAATACGCCCGTAATGTCAATTCCCACTTTGCCAACAAGAAATGCCAGGATGTGATTGTGGCAGCCAGAAACCTGATGACCTCAGAAATACACAATACTGTAAAGGTACTGCTGTTGAAACATCCTGTTTTTCTCTGTGGGAAAATAACGATGCTGTTAAAGAAGGCTTGTCTAGGACAGCTGAGTCCTTTTATAGAGGACTACTATCTAGTGATCCTGGCAAACCAGAGTTTCAAAGTCTTTTTGGAAGTTACTCAAGTAGGTTATCTCACCAGCTGGGTATTTCTTAAAGTACCCAAAGCTTACTTTTGTATTTTTTTCTGGCTAGGGTTAGAAAAAGAAAAGAAAATGTAGAGGTTCACTTGCAGGGCTTGCTTCTAGGCATGAAACTGTAGGTTTTCATGACCTGTGTTATTCATGAGTCATGAGACCTCCAGCAGTCTCAGGGGATTTCTGCAGCTTAATGCTTACCTTGAGGCTCAAATCAGTATTTCTGACCTCACACAGTCTCCTTTCTCTGAGCTCTAATTATAGTTATGCTTTTCTTTTGTTTTCCCTTAGATCACACCTGATTCCTGTGTAACCCTACCAAAACTTCCTGATCCTGGGTCTGGAGATCATGTTAAAATGCAAAAGACTTCTAAACTCCTTCCTAACGAGATGGTCAATTTGGAGAATGACTCTAAACTGAGCCAGTACACGTTTTCTTTGCCCACGTGCCGCATCAGTGCATCAGTGGAGAAGCTGATGGAGCTGGCTTATCAGACACTGTTGGAGACTACAGCCAGCACAGATCAGTGGTAAGAATTACATCTCAGCCTGTAACTTCTCAGATATATATCGCCTTTGGCAACACTAAGCATCTGCTAATAGATTAGAAGAAATTCATAAGAGCAAAGGGTACTTAAAAATTAGAATTAATCATTAAAGTTATGCTGTGTTTTGGCTAAAGGCTGCATGCCTGGGTTTGTGCAGGAGGTTGATGCAGCAGGAGTACTGGTTAAACAGAGCAGCCTTTCAGGCTCTGTGTTTCAGGGAGCATTCAGGTGCGTTTTGCTGTATTTGAGCTATTGCAGCACTGACAGCACAGTGACTCCATAGTGTGCACAGGGCAGCTCACAGCCTCAGTCTTCTGGGAGAAATGCTACTGCTGTGTTCACTGCAATACTTTATTCTGTGTTCTGTTTATGTTGTTTAAAAAGATAAAAGCCATTTCTTTTGTTCCAACCCAATAAGGGATGGCACCCTAAGGTTCTGACGTGAGTTCTTGCTTTCTTTTTGCATGTGTGCTGAGTGCAAGCAAAAAACTCCAGCTCTGCATCTGTCAGGGCTCTTGAAAGAAAACAGTGGAATGTTCTGAGAAGCTGCATACAACCAGTTTTAAAAACTGGAGCCCACAACCCTGAAAAGGGAGAGTTTCCCAGGTACTGAATGCCCTGCACTGTACTGTGGCAGAGAGGGCTGAGTACGTATGCATACCTACTGGGAGAAAGGACACTGCTCCCTTTGTTTGTGGGGTTTCACATATCTCTGTTCTGACATGTGGTCTGAAGCTCATCTCTTCCACGCTGAACTTACAAGGTCATCACAGCTCTTGTGAGAAGCCTTTGTGAATTGTCAAAATCAACCAGGGAATGGCAATAAAGACAAGATCCTTGACAATTTGTTCATTAAGGAGAATATGCTTTACCACTAATAAAACTTTTTTTTTTAAGAGAGGGGTGAGAGTCACTTGGCACACAAGATGTTAATTCCAGACACACTGACATGAACCTTATTTTCTTTGTAGCTGCATACAGCTCTTCTACTCCGTGCGGAACATATTCCAGCTGTTTTATGATGTAGTACCAACATACCACAAGTAAGTGTGTGATGTGTATTACTTAAGGCCTGCTTTGCAGTCAGAACAGTGCTGCTGGAACCATCCCACTTGATCTCTCTTTTGTCCACCACATCCAAAAGTTACTGAGGACTTCCTCCAGTGGGAAAAAGCTGATGCTTTTAACCCGTTAATAAATCATACTTGTTGCAAATTATTTGCTTGAGAGTTTCTTAGCTGGCGGTCTTATGATCAAGGAGATGGTTTTTAATATTTCTTTTGGCATGAATGAGATGGGTTCTGTGCCTGCTGGCCCTTGCATGGGTGGGAGCACAGGCAGCGTGAGCTGAAGTTGCATCTTCAGTATATAGCTGAGTCTTGTAAACTGGGTCTTACAGACCTCTACCATATCCAGCTATTGGGTAGCTAGAATAGAGCCCTCACCCTGGGCTTTGACCAGGGGTGAGGCTTTTAAGATTTTTCATGTTGCTTTCCCTGTAAGAAAGAGCAGCAATGAGGATTGTAAGTATACTTTTCTTCCAGCTGGTGGTTTTATCAAGCATTGCTTGCAGTGAGTTATTTGCAACATCTCTTTAAGTCAGACTGTCCATATGTCAGTTGAACAGAGCCAGGCCTAAATACATACATTTCTTCCTTTCCTCTTCTTCCTGAGACAGAGAGAACCTCCAGAAACTACCCCAGCTCGCAGCTATTCACCACAACAACTGCATGTACATTGCTCACCACCTGCTCACCATGGGACATCAGTTCCGGTACCGCCTGACCAGCATCCTGTGTGATGGAGCAGCTACTTTTGTAGACCTGGTACCTGGCTTTAGGAGACTTGGTAATTTTGCTTTTCAGTGTTGAAGTACCTTGATAGATGATGTGGTAGTTAATCCTGGGTTTTGTTGCTGAATGATTCAGAATGTATCTACTGACTCTGTAGACATCTGTTATTTATTGAGTTTGGGGCAAGGAAATCTTGATAGGGAGGTCTGGTGGAGCTCCTGGCTCTAAGCAATACAGCTGTATAGGACTGGGCTATTTAAGCAGGGCTCACCTTGTTTGGTGCATAGCTCAAAGAGCAGACTGTTATCCAGTGAGGTGTTGTGGCACTCAGATATTTGGGGATCTGCTGCTGACTCCTCTGACACTTTCTTTCGGTTATTCTTTGGAAACAAGTTCTGAAATAAGCTTCTATTAGTTTAACAGGAACCTGTCATCCACAGTGAGCCCTGCTACTCAGCTTTCTCAGAGTGCTGTAGTAATCCAAGCTGTGCAAGAGCTTATTGAATGCAGTGGCTGGGCCTGATTGAATTGGCTCTGCGAGAATGATTGGAGACTGGAAATTTCTATTAAAAATATAACACTATGGCAGGTTTATTATTCAGCACTTACAGTCTCTAAATCAGCATCAGCTGAGCAAACAAATAATTGCTTCTCTCTGTTTGTTTTTTCTCTTAAAGGGATGGAGTGTTTTCTGGCCCAGATGAGAGTACAGAAAGGAGAAATTCTAGAGAGGCTGTCAAGTGCCAGGAATTTTTCTAATATGGATGATGAGGAAAATTACTCTGCAGCAAACAAAGCCATAAGGCAGGTAGGCAAGGCAAAGCTGAAGTTGGATGTGCTGTTGTCTGTAGATGCTGTCCTTGGGCTGTGCCTTATTTTATGGGATGCTGAGTTCATGTCTGCTTGCACCAAGACAGCAGTTTCTTAATCGTGAAGTTTTTCTGTAGTACATATCTAGGGTGTTTCATTGCTCAAGGAAAAGGTGTCACGTTTCTGATAAGCTGCAGTGCAAACTGAAGATATTGATTTCTTTTAAGGAACATCTGCTGTATGTGATACTTCATTGCCTTGTGCTTCTTTAAAACTTGTTTTGGTCTGTGTGCAGTATCCTTATCATTTTGTGCTTCTCTTAACATTCTTCTTGATAACATGTTGATAATATGTAGCTGTTACATTCCAGGTATTGCATCAGTTGAAAAGATTGGGGAAAGTCTGGCAAGATGTCCTTCCAGTGAATGTGTACTGCAAGGCTATGGGCACCTTACTGAACACAGCACTCTCTGAAATTGTCACTAGGATTGCTGCCCTGGAGGTAACTGCATGATGTGGACATGCCAAGCATAAGCATGGTCTAAACAGCTAGCATTTATGACCTCCAGAAGCTCTTTACAAGCTGAGGTTTCAGGGGAGCCAGTTTTAGTCTATATCTTGAAGGGCCCTTGCATTGTCAGTTAAGTGAAAGGGCTGCTTTTCCTGTAGCAGCTGTGATGCTTTCTTATGCAGTGCCTGCCAAAAAGCTTTGCTTTCTTTGTCGTGCTGGCATTACCTGCCAGTTTCCTTGTAAACCAATCAGACCTTCTTAATAACCACTTTGCCTCGCAGTGAATCTGCTCTTGAGAAGCACAGTCCTTGTTCTGAGGTGACTGCAGAGAACTTGATTAAATAGCTATTTGTGAAATATGTTTGTTTGAGAATATTAAATGCAATCCAAACCATGGCTTTTTGTCTTCATGCACACAGCCCCATTTTGGGGTTTGAGTTGGCTTTTGCCTTCATTTCACTTACTGTTTAGTGATCCAAAATCATATCTAACAGCTCTTTTGTTAACAATTTGTTCAATTCTTGGATATTCTTTGTTCAATTCATGTATATTCTTTGTTCAATTCTAGGATATCTCTGCAGAAGATGCAGATAGGCTGTACTCACTCTGTAAGATCATGGTGGAGGAGGGACCTCAAGTTTTCACTCCACTGCCTGAAGAGGACAAAAACAAGAAATACCAAGAGGAGGTTCCAGTCTATGTGCAGAAGTGGATGACATTCAAAGAGCTGATGATCATCCTGCAGGCCAACCTCCAAGAAATAGTAGATCAGTAGGTATCTGCAGGCTAAACTGAAAAGTCTATTTTAAATACCTAATGAAGTAATTCTGGACTCAGATTGCATGCAGCTAATAGGCAACTAACTTGTTTTGCTTCCAGACTTAGTACTGTTCCATGCTTGTAAATGCTTGATGCGTTTCACTCTACTTTAACCATTCATTACAGGAGTTGGAGAACTGCTGTGGCTTGATGTGAATGCCCCAAAGGTTTGTTTTAATGTGAAGTTGCCATGCAGTTTTGTTAACCAAAGCTCTTTCTCCTTTGTAGGTGGGCAGATGGGAAGGGACCTCTTGCAGCTGAGTTCTCCCCAGCAGAAGTGAAGAGTCTGATCCGAGCCTTGTTCCAGAACACAGAAAGGAGAGCAGCAGCACTGGCCAAGATCAAATAGCTCTGTTATCTCCTACACGTTGCATCTTCTGATAAAGCGACAGTGAACTGAATCTTTTAACTATTTCTTTTAGATTTGACCTTTCTTGTACTGGACTATAAAAAGCATAGCTTTGGGTATGTGCTTCCTGGGGGCTTGACTGGGGGAGAGGTTTCCTAGCTCCCTGTATGTAGGGCAAATGGTTTGGCTCTGTGAGTCTCAGACCAGGAAATCAAAGTGAGTAGCACATGAACACTAACTGCTTCTGCTCCATCTGCCAGGCAGGTGGAATTTGGGCTTGAAAATGCCATTTCCTCCCTGGAGGTATTATGCACAGATCCTAGGTTTTGCTTTGAGCTGGTGGGTGTACAGTCCTGGTAAAGAAGAGATGCTTTCTGTGGTGTCTGCTAAATCCTCTTGGATTTCATCTTTCTGTAAGCCCAGCATAGGCAAATAAATCAAGTCTTCTCTCCAGCTTCTCTTTGTGAGAATGAGCAGTGCTGGCAGATGGGGCTGTCAGTGCAGCATGCTGTACGTCATCTCAAGCTTGTTTGCCTAAGGGACTTACAGAGGGATTTCTATTTCTCACTCATCAATCTTTTTTACCTACGCAGTTTTACATCAGGGGCCATGTAGCCCCTTTGTCTCTTACCTCGTCTGTCCCTGCGAAATACAGATGAAACCACCATTGGTGATAGCATTTGGTCTCCTAAGAATGCTCAGGTGCCAAATTTTGCTCTTCCCCACCTGTTCTGCTCAGGTTTCCCTGCAGAGCAGACCTTGAAAGAGTGAAACTGGAGGTGGGGAAGAGGAGACCTCATTCCACGTCAGCTGTTTACCGGGTCAGAGTGTTTTGCACAAGTGGCAGAATTCCTCATGGCTTTATTTCTCATAGCAAATATCTTAAACCTGACTTTCTGTCTTCAGTCTCACTGCCAGCTATGAAAGCCATTCTGCTCCTTCCTTTCCCCTTCTGTTAATGAAGCAGTAGGTCTGGCGTGTGTTGTCTTTGCAGTGGTAACTTTTCTGTCCTTTAAGGATGAGATAAACGTAGATAATCTGAGAAGGGAATTAAATGTGCACTCACAGCATTGTCTTTTACTTTAGAGAAGGCCACGCTTAAGACTTCAAGAAATGTATGTTTATTTTAATTGGAAAACTCATCAATAGCTGTTGTTGAACCATAGCCCTGAGGCCACCTGCTGCACAAAAACTATTTCCTACCATGTAATGCTTGCAGACAAAAGTTTCAATCCTTGAGAGCTAAATATTTTAATACTGTTGTATCCTTTTCATTTGGACTTTGATCTGAATTCTCTTTGCATTCCTGACCATGGGTGCAGTTCTCAGCTTCCAGCTGCAGAACTCAGCAGCTCACACCACATCCAGCCTGCAAGAAGGCAGCAGGGATGGCAGGCATCACTTGGACCTCCAGCTTTTCCTTTTTTCTTGTGTATAATTTCCCTCCTTCCCCTCCACACAATTCAGCCAAGGGCTCAGAACGTTCCCACACCTCTTGTATCTCCTGGGGAGTCCTTGTCCTTTTCCATATAGCAGTCAATAAAAAACCAAACGCCACTTCTCCCATGGGCATCATTCACAGAAATGCAATTTGCTATTTTCTTTAATAAACTATTTATACTGGCCACGTGTTCTGGTGGTGTCTGGTGCCGTTCCTTTAGGGGTTATAGGAACAGTGGGAATTAGTGCTAGGCTTTTCTTCACATAGATGTGCAATGGGCCGTGCGTTGATGCAGGAGGTTTCTCCTTGCTTCTAGTAGATCTGGATAAAGGAAAGGAAAGCATTGGGGTGAGGGCGGGGTGCTAACAGCAGTGCTGGCAGTGGGGTTTCTCTATGCAATGCGCACAGCTGGAACTGAGGCTGAAGGCGTGCTGCTGTTTGCTGCAGCCGTACCTCAGTGATGTGATAAATCCAGGGCAGAAGCTGAGCCACGTTGGTGTAAACCCCCGGGCGGTTTGGTTCAGCACAGCCCTGGCCCCAGCTGACGATGCCCACCAGGCGCCACGCCAGCTCATCCTGGCAGACCAGGGGGCCCCCGCTGTCGCCCTGCAGCAGAGCAGGGATGGGAGCACAGCAGCACTCAGCCCCAAAGCCCCTCTGCTGTGCTCCTGCCCCTGGCCGCCCATCACCTGGCAGGCATCGATCTTCCCCTGCTGGTACCCGGCGCACAGCATCCTGGCCGTGAGCTCTCCTGCATACATGCACGAGCTGTTGCACCTCTGGGTGCTGATCAACGGCACCAGGGCTTCCTTCAGCGTCTCAGTGAGTTGGGCTGGGGAGGGAGGGACAAAGAAAGAGGGGAACGTGATCTTAGGGAGCAGGAGGGGTCAGAAGGGGCCCCCAGTACAGGAAGGATGTGGAGCTCTTGGAGCGGGTCCAGAAGAGGGCCACTAAGATGGTCAGAGGACTGGAGCACCTCTCCTGTGAGGAAAGGCTGAGGGAACTGGGATTATTTAGCTTGGAGAAGAGAAGGCTCCGGGGAGGCCTCATTGTGGCCTTCCAGTACTTAAGGGAGCGGATAAACAGGAGGGGAACGGCTGTTTACCAGGGTGATAGGACAAGGGGGAATGGTTTTACACTGAGACAGGGGAGGTTTAGGCTGGATATTAGGAGGAAGTTTTTCAGCCAGAGGGTGGTGAGGCACTGGAACAGGTTGCCCAAGGAGGCTGTGGATGCCCCATCCCTGCAGGCATCCAAGGCCAGGCTGGATGTGGCTCTGGGCAGCCTGGGCTGCTGGTTGGCGACCTGCACACAGCAGGGGGTTGGAACTGGGTGAGCATGGTGGACCTTTTCAATCCAGGCTATGTTGTGATTCTATGAACATGGGGTCACACTGGGGGACTCGTGGGGCTTGAAGATGAGGAGAAGCAGTGGCAGAACTGCGCATGCAGCACAGGAAGGGCCGGCAGGGAGCATGGACAAGGCTTACCTTGGTCAGGCCTGGTGTAGCCCCAGCCCGACACCCAGCACGGCGTGCCTGGGAGCAGGTCCTGGTGGGAGGGCAGCAGGCACAGAGCTCCAATGGTGTCTGGTGGTGAGGGGATGGGTTGGGCCCAGGACTGCTGGTAGCACAGCCCCAGGTGCCTTCCCAGCAACGAGCAGCTCTGGCATCAGCCAAAGCACAGCCGGGCTGTGCACACTGCTCCCCACATGCCAGGAGAGGCTGAGGGTGCCTCACAGCAGCACTTCACCTGAGAAATTCAAGGGAACTCGCAGCTTCATCAGAGCGATGTCGTAGTCCATGCTGTTATCGTTGTACAGCGGGTGAGAAATAACCCTCTCCACTGGCACCCCGGCCTCCTGTTTGGCCGAGCCATGAGTGACACCAGCATGAACCGTCCAGCCCGATGCGCTCCGCCGCCGGTAGCTGAGGGGACAGAAGATCCCGCAGAGCCCCCAGCACAGCCTCTGAGCCCCCGCTGCAGGTCCCGTGCTGAGGGCAGCCCTGTACCTGCGCACGCAATGGGCGGCGGTGACGATCCAACGCGGCGCCAGCACGGAGCCACCGCAGCGGTGCCGGGAGCCGTGGCGGATGCTCACCTGCCAGGGCCAGCGCCCGGGGGCAGCATCCATGCCCCCCACCACGCGGCCCCCGGGTGCCGGGCGCTGCCCGCAGGCTGCAGGAGGGCCGGGGTTCAGTGGGCACGATGGGCTGCAGGTCGCAGGTATGCAAAGAGGGGGGGACCCACCTGAGCACTGCAGTGCCACAACGCGGCCCGACTCGCAGCTGCTCCTGCGCATGGAGACCGCGCTCAGGGAGCTGCCCGCTGGGTGAAGGCAGCGCCTGCCTCTTCCACCAGCACGGCCCAGGCCTGCCCTCACCTGATCTGCCACGCATCATCCAGGCTGGACCCCACCTGGGCAAACTCCTGCCCATCCTCCATTCTCACGTCCGTCAGGTTCACCCCCTTCTGATGTATCGCTCTGCAGAAGGAACAGCAGCAGCCCGGGGAGGAGTGGGCTGCTGCCCTGCCCCCACCCCTACCAGCACCCACCTGAGCGCCCCGAGGTGCTGGCACAGCCGTGTGCCCAGCGTGGGCTGCCAGTGCTCATGGCAGGCCAGCAGCCATCCGGACCGGTCGTGTGGCCGCACAGCCAGCAGGGAGGCACCTGCCTGGATCCTGAAAGACACTGACAGCACTGACCTCACCTCCCTGCAGCGCTTCACGAGGGGCTTACAGCGAAACAAACTGCACAGCAATCTGTTTGTAGTGAATGCTAAACCACGCATAAAACTTTTGAAGCGTTCTCAGCCCAGCTCTGCTGAGAGGGCGCATGCAAAGGTGGGACCACGCCGTGCACTGCGGCTGGGGAATGCAGGGGGATGCAAAAGCAAAGTGAAACCATTGCGGCATGCAGCTGAGGTAGGAGAGAGGTTCAGCAGAGATTCACTATCCAGGAGTATCTCAGGTTTAGCAGGGGCAGTGGGAAGGGGGAAACCTCCTCCAGGTGCCCCGCGGACCACAGGCTCCTCCTCCTCGCCCTCACTGCATGCTGTCACAGTATCTGATGTCTGTGGCTTGGCCAAGCCCTGGTGTGGCTGTGGACCCCCCAGGTGCCACCCTTTGGGAGAGGAGAGCAGCAGGTGAGGCGTGCGGCTGGGCAGGGTGCTGGGCATGGAGCTGGGGCTGTTCTGCAGGTACTGACCCAGCAGCCAGGCCCCGGCCACTGCTGCCGCCAGCAGCCCCATGATCCCAAGCAGCAGCAGCAGCAGCCTCCAGGTGGTACAGAGAGTTTTGGCTGATGCATTGGCAGAATCTTTAGGAAACAGAGAGAGATGAACACAGCCTCATCCATCCCTCACCCCTTCATCCCCTGGATACATCCCCAGGTCCCTGTGCCCCTATGCCTAGGACACTCCAACCTTTTGCCCCGAGGTGATGCACTGAAGCCATGGGTCCTGGAGGAGGCTGAGACCCAGGCAAGGCCCCTCGCTCCCCCTGCCCACACACAACTCACCGTGCTCCATCCTCAGCTCTGCAGCATCCCCAGTGCCAGGCAGGTGGTGGGGACGGTGCTCAGCTGCATCCGGGCCCTGGGAAAAGGAGCAGGAAGCAGATCAGCGACAGCCCAGGTGCCACAGAAGAGGACAGTTCTGCTCAGCAGCACTGCTCACCATGCCTGCACTGTGCACACAGCCACTGCTTCCCCCAGCAGCTTGGGTTTCCCTCCCCGTGCCATGCGCACCGCAGAGCTCAGGGCGTGCTGAAGGGGCTCCTTGTTTCAGCTCCCAACCCATCTCCCAGCTGCCATCCCCCTCCCCCCCCCAAAGCTCCTCAGTGAGAAGCACCCAGAGCAGCCCCACGGCTGTGGGCACGAGCAGCCAAGCTGTGTTGAGCTGGGCAGACCAGAACAGCCAGCCCACAGCTGCTGCTTATCATCAGCCCATCTGCAGCCAGGTGCAGAAGGCCCAGGTGCTGCAGGGGAACAGCCCCAAAGCTCCTGCCAGGCTGCCCCTTTGGTCTTTAGGCTCCTTTGGTCTTTAGGCTGCAGCACACCCGGAGGAGTAAAGGTCAAACAGCAGCGGCTGGTTTCCCATCTAATTTCTTGCTGCTGAATGACAGCTGGCTGCTGCCCTACAGGAGGGGGAGACTTCCCAGCCCTGCAGCTTGAAAGGAAACTTCTCTTCTTTACACACTCCTCCAGCCCAGGAGGCACAGCTGATGGCTGTTACTCAAACGATCATTGCATTTTTAATGCTGTTTACTCGAGGAAAGCCCCATGAATACTTCACAGCTCCATCCTGCAGGTTCAGGCTTGGCAGGGGACCCAGCAGAGCCAATTCCAAACACTTCATCTTATCCCTTTGCCATCTGCCTCTGCCTGTACTGCTGGGAAGCTCCTCAACTCCAGGACAGGAAGACATGTTCAGGAGACTCAATAACATCTCCTTGGTTATTCTCATACTTCCTGCCATAAATCCCAGCCTGGGGCCTGGATGCTGCAGTTGGCTCTGCCTGGAACCTTTTATCTGCAGGGACACAGTGCCACAGCATTTATTGTCCCCCACGTCTTCTGCAGGTCACCCCCCACAACTCCACTTAAGCCAGGCAGAAGAACCTCAGCCAGATTCCTTTTATAATACTCTTTTTATTTGATTAAAGAATTTGTATTCTTTGTATACACTGGAATGTGCTCTATTCCCTAGGCCATTATTGTACAGGGTTACAAAAACTGGGGTTCTGGTTTTTAAATATTACCCTCCAACAAATTTAATAAAAATGCTCCTTTGATGTTTGAACTAAACTCGACTCCATTTTAAAATCATACAGACAAGCAACTCCTGAACACAACTGAATTAATAAGATTCATTGTCTACTTCACTACAGAACAGGGTTTGCTTTCCCTCCCCCAGAACACATCACCCTCCCAGGGAAAGAATCAGTTTATTTCCTTGCTGGCGCTGTTAACAGAGGAGAGACCGCTAACTTCTTTGGCAGAGGACCCGATGGGAACCAACACACTTTCACTGTGCTCTCTGCTGCACAGTGCATGGTTTTAGGACTCCTGAGGACAGGACACCACTTGGATTTCACCTGCACGCTCAGCCCAGCAGCCCTTCCCATACAGCAGCTAGCAGACCGCATGCTGTGTTGGTGACTGCCCCAAAGCAAGTGGGTGGGATGGATCTGGGGGAAGCACAGCTCTGGGGGGACAAAGGGATGCTATGCAGGCAGAGGAACAGCTCTGGGTGCTGCTCACGCTCAGACCAACCCAGCAGACTTTCAGGAAACTACCACTTCCCTCTCCTCCGCTCCTAAGCACCAAGAAAGAACGCTAGTTTGTGACAGGTCCTAACCCCACTCCTACTGTGTGCAGGTGAAGCAAAGCAGGCTCCATGCACGCCTGCACCCTGCCAGGTAAAGCAGTTCAGCCTACCAAGACACTGCCATAGCCTGAGCCAGGACATGAACCTTGGCCAGGGAGTTACTGCAACACAGCAAACCTTCAGACAGACACCTCTGGGTGTTGTTCTCCCTGCAGGGCAGACTGGAGCACTCAGAGCCGCAGCCTGTGCCACCTACAAGCCCACGGTGACCCAGCCAACACCAGGAGAGGCCCAAAGGACTCCTACAGATTTGGGGCTGAAGTCCACTGCTGTACAGCAGGGCTGGAGGGACAGCAAGGAGCACTGCAATCGGATCTGAGCAGCGAGTCCACTTCTTCCAGATGGAAGGATCCAGAGAAGCACTGCATCACTGAGTGTATCATCTTTATGCCTATTTTCATCACCAGAAGCAAGAGTTGAAGGCTGAGGAGAAATTAAAATGGCAGCACCAGCAATGGAACAGTGATAATTAAAAACGGGTGAGTGCGATGTCTAAGTAGGCTCTGGGACTGAGCTCCAGTCATCTTCATGGGAGATGGGGAAGTATCAAAGCCAGGTTCTCTGCAGAGATCTTGTTCTCCTGCTAGCCAGTAAAAATCTGCCAAAGAAATTCGTAGCCTTTCCCCCCCATGAACATGTCAATTCTCTGCCAAAAATGTCTGTGACCCAGGACACTGCAGATGGCACACAGAGCCATGTGTCTCAGCAGAGAGGGCTGTGGCGTTCCAAACATTCAGAATAAACTTCGGCCTCTTTTTTTTTTTTAATTTAAAAATTTCCTTTGCAATTTCCCACAGCTGGCATTACAGGATTTCGTACTTGTCCACCAAGAAGGTGGTTTCAGTAGAAAACCTTACAGGGCTGTTTCCATCCACCTGGGTCACTTTGGTAACCTGTGGAGATAACACATACAGCAAGGTCAGCATTTAACATCGCTTCCCAACACAAGAAGCACAACTTTCCAACTCTGACACAGTCAAAAAGGACAGAAACAAACCAGAACTTCTGAACCACAAGTCAGTGTTTATGAAAGTCTCTGGCCAGAGGATGCTGAGGCAGCTTGACAGAAGTAAAAACCACACTGCAAAGTACTAAGCCCCTGCAGGAACCAGATACTGGTGTCGTCTGCTCTCACTCTGAAAGGCAGAGGAAGGGGCAGTCTCAAACACACACTGAGCATAAGCAAAGCAAGAGATCACAGCACTGTTAAAGAAAAAACTGTCCATGGTGGACATGCTCTTCTGAAGAAACAGCACAGCTAAAGAACATCAAGGACAGAGGCAAACATGTGGCACAAGCAGACAGTCTAATTGCAGCTACAGCACAGTCTGCAAGCACTCCCAGTGAGCACAGCTCTCAGGTGACTATACCTGTATGTTGCAATAGTTCTTTTTGGAGATGAAGGAGACCTGTACTGGAAAGAAGTCATTTGGCTGCCCTGCTATGCTGAACTCCAGGCTGCCACTCTTGTTTTTGGCATCTATCACTGGCAGGCACCACTCAAGGAGATTTCTCCGGCTGTCATGGCGATATTCACCATCGATCTCCCCAATCACCGGGGCACCAACACCAGACCTAGAGTATGCAAAGAGGAGTTACAACACCACGTCTGCACAGAGCTCAGGAAACACTTGTCAAGCACATGAGCTTGGCCTGATCTACAAACCCAAGAGGCTCAGGAGCTGACAGGATATATGAAGGGTCAGGCACAGAACATTACTTACGGTAAAGGGATCATGATGACCACATCATTCAGTTCTAGGCTCTCCTCCTGCAACTCGTATTCAATGTTTACATCACAACTGTTCCCACTTTCTGACGGCCAGCAGTTAACTGAGAGTAGAAAAAGTGTGCTGAAATATACGATCTTTGTAGGAAGAACAGCTTTCAAAAGGTTACCTACTTTGAAAAGCAAAGTAAAACTCTAACCAAGAAATTCTGTCAAATAAAATCTTTGTTTTCTTCAAGAATGGAAAACAGACATTAGTAATAACAACAGGTATTATCCAATGGAAGGCACAGAGAAGTCTTCACCCCTTCAATCTGACAACGTAGCTAACTGCGGAGCCAACCCAGCTGCTGAAAGGCAATGTGCAAGCAGGCAGCTCACAGATGGACACCAAGCTCTCCCAACTGAGCTCCTGCCTGCCCTGCACACACTTGCACTCACTTGTCAATGGAATGAAGGACTCTTCCGTCGTCTGCAACCTCCACTTCAGCACACCCACATCACTGTTAATAGGGAATGATTTCTCTGGGTTCTTCAAACCAATCTGTGATTCTGCAGTAAACAGCTTCTTGTCCACATTTGGATGAGTCTGAAATGAGAACAAAAGCCGAGGCTGAATCAGCTATGCAGTGACTTCAAGCCTAAGGCAGAGCAGTATTTCAGAAAACCCATGTTCCAGAAAGACAGCCCTATACATCCCTGAGTTCCTTCCTCTGAAAAACACACCCTGTTTCTCTATCTGGCTCATAAGCCCTACTATAGCACATGCACTTCTCAGCCTGAAATTCTGTCCAGATTTCTCAAGTGACCTTCAACCTTTCCACAGGATCTAGCCCAGTATTTACACTGCAGTCTATGGTGACTACTCCCATTTTCAATTTATCAGCTGAAAAGGCTGGGATCAGATCATAGCACACTAACACACTCAAGTATTTCTGATATTTTGCCCCAGAGAACAGTATTAGGATGGCACACCAATCACTTTACCTGTAATTGCACTCCCCTCTTGTCTTCATTTTCTACATGCAGGCGAATTCGTGCAAATTTTTCATCAGAGATGTGCAGCATGATCATGCCATGCAGCTCCATATTCTGTAAGCCCCCATCACGGCCACAAGTCAAGGAAATTTTCTCCTCTATTTTCATATGCACACTGGATAAGCAAGACAAGAAATTAATGTTCAGCAAGGACAGTCCATGTGCAGTGAACACATGCTCCAAAGAGCATGACGGCCCCTAACAGAATGACACTGACAGCTCAACAGATGCACATGTCAACTGAGGGGAACGTGGATCTATGAATACAAGTCTGGAATGAATGGAAACCCATATCAGCAATACAGCATCTTGATGTGCTGTTCACTCAGAATCCTTTTACCACATAGCAGAATGGCTCACAGCAGAAAAGAGCTTCTGATTTGCTCAAAGAAACTCTGAATACTTGTATTCTAAGATGCAGTAGGACAGAAGCTATTCGTATCTGGGTAACCAAAAAAGTGACAGCTACTTTAACTCATCTGTTGGGGAAAAAAAAAAAAAAAGAGAGACATTCCAGAAGGCATAGGAAAATTCCCAATCTGAGCAAAACAGAGGATGTGCATCTCATTTTAACTAGGGCACTTTCAAATCAAATAAGCTATCTACTCTTTTGTTGCTGTGCTTTCCCAGATTTTACCCATCATCTTTTAAAATAAAGCAGCACAGATCACAAAGCAGTGAGAAGACTGCTTTCAGAAGGAGCATAATACCTACCTCTCCATATTAATAGGTGGTGCAAGAACTTTGGCTGCTTCTGTAGAGCGTTTGCCTACAGAAGTCATGATGTTTTCTCCCTCTGATTTCAGCTTGTCCACAAAGTTGTCCACCTCCTTCCCTTTGGCACCAAGTTTCAGAGCTTTACTGGGACCTGATGGTCTAAATAAAATGCGCAAACATCTCCAAGTCAGTTCAGCACAGCAGTTTTATCCTTCCTCAGTCTGATCCTTCAAGTTTTGTAACTTGACTATCTCAACAATATTGAGCTCACTTCAGTGAGAGTACACACAGGGGAGGTCTGACCTTCCCTATCTTCTTCTAGAGATGGAGGCATACATATAACCCATAATTACAGCACAAAACGCTCCTTGCATGGCCAGGAGAGAGAAAGCTCTTGATTCCCAAAACGTAGCACCAGCCTGACAAGCACTAACCAACAACAGCAGTGCCAGCCATACGTGACCACTCCCTTATGTACTCACAAACACACCAGTTATTTCAGCACCTGTTCATCCATGAAGACTCAGGAAGAAGCCAACTGAAACCCTTCAGACAACACTAACTACTGCCAACTGCACACCTACCTGGACGGCGCTGGTGCCACTTTGGGCTTCTCTGTTTCAATGATGGTCTCTGTGATCATTGCTGCTGTTGTGCCCCCAGACACAGCCGAGCTGCCGAAGCCACCAAAGCCAGGTGCTTTCTTGCCCAGCCTCTCTGCATCCCTCCTGGCCTGCTGCAACTCCTTCGCTTTACGACGCATCTCAGCTTTTGCTTCACGTTCCTGAGTCTGAAAGAAAAGATGAAACTTGCTAAAGCTTCGCAATCTCAGTCCGTACAGCAGCTAACACTGTCATCTTACAAACACTTCTTGAGAGAGCCAAGGATGGGCATTTAGTGCACAGAAAAGCTACATATCTTTAAAACTCTTACCAAAGTGGAGTAGCACCTTTGCATGAAGTAGTGCTACCCAGAGCACCACAATTACTCCCACTCACCTCTCGGACAGCTCGGAACACCTTTTCTTCATGCGAGTCCATCTCTGTGAAGGTCCGAATTTGTGCCAAGTTTACATTCTCACGGTAGCCCAGGGCAACAATTTCATCAAAGGCAAAAATCAGGTCAAAGCAGTGCTCAGAGATCTCATTCTCCTCTAAAGCTCGACAGTACTCAGGGATCTAGGTAGGGAAAAACATTGAAAACAGATGCAGGTGTGACATCAGCACCCATTAAGCTGCTTTTCATTCCTTTATATTGTTGATAAACAAAATGGAGTTTTGTGACTGTTTGATTTTCCTCAACTAAAACACTTATGGAATATTTTAGCGCAGTTTTAACTTTGTAATTCACAGGAACCAAAACAAACACACCCTGTGATGCTAGTTAGTTTCCTGAAGATCCTTCAGCTGCACACAGATAGTTGTTTTATAGTTAATAGTTTATAGTTAGTAAAAAAAAAAAAAAAAACCTGCAAAAACTCATTAGAAATCCATTTAGAGGACTGCTACACTTCTCAATCGCATATTGTGAAGCCACAGAAGGAATGCAGTTGCTACCCAAAGAAAATAGAGAATATTTGACACTACATTTACAGCATCACCCCTTTGGCCTCACCAGTTAAATGGCAACCACGGATTTCTCAGATATAGTTCAAAATTACCACAAAAACATCAAAGGTTACTTCCAGGCCAGGAACAGGCTGTAGAAAATCAACTTGTTAGGTGAAGACAGAGTGCTTCAGCAACAGCTCACCACCAGCTTCCCTTGTCATGGCATTGTTTCAGGCTACACATGTGAACTTTGCAGTAAGTGACCCTGATGTGTAGATCCTTACCACTCTAGAGAAGAGTCGGAGTGTTTCCAGGTCTTCCAGGATGTTGCTGTTTTTCGTGGTGATCAGCACCATGTAGAGCTTCTCCATCGGCTGATACACGTAGCGCACACTCTCCGTTTCCACAAAAGTGTGCTGCTTCCCAGTGTTCATGAGTTTGGGGAACGCTGCCAGCAGCCCCTCGATGCGGGTTCGGGTCATCTCCACGAACTGCCGGGAGACGATGGCCTTCCCTGCCTTTGTGCAGACAGCTGCCGCCAACAGCACCTATGGGGACAACACAGCTCAGCTGTGCCCATCTCGGACACTCCACAAAGCTGACGCAGCGTTGTGTGCAAAGAAAGGATCACTGCCAATCACACTTTACCTTCCCAGTGAGCTCGTTTCCTTAAAACACAACTTGAAGCATCTTTCTGCAACCAGCATCAAGAATTTAACTATTCCACAAGCACATCCACCTCTGTTACTCTCTGCAGACATGCTCCAGCCCACCTTCTGTGCTAGCAGCATTTAAAGCTCTCAGTCCTACATTCAGGCAAATGCAGTAAATCCACCTCTTCCTCCATACGCAGGGGTTTGACAAAACCCCAACAATGCTTTAGGCAAAGGTCTGCGTTATTGAATTGTCTGTTAGTTCAGCCCCAGCAGAAAAGTCACAATAAATACTGGAATGTTTTGAAATGGGACATTTCTTCCCAGTGCCACGCTTACCCTGAGCCAGGTTAATAAAATATTGAGCATTATATTAATTACAGCACGTGGATGGCTCTCCTGGGCATTTCACAGATGTTATCACACCAACAATAAAAAGGCAGTAAGGCAACTGCCCATTTACATTTTCTCATTCTCTCCACCTCAACTTCTTCCTGAAATACTTCACTCACAGATTAGTTTCTTAATTAACACAGTCAAGATAAGGCAGTTTCTAAAGCTAAGATCCTCTAGCTCCCCAGCCAGTTTTATTCACAGAATTTTAACAAGAACAGCACCAGAAGCTTTCAGTACATGGAGATTTCAAACACGAACCCCAGCCAACAGCACGGCCGGCTGAGCAGCCAGCACCTGGCACAACTGCTGTACAATGAGTGGCCGCGGGGACCCTGCAGTCAGGGACATCCTGAAGAGAGCGGGTCAGGCACGAGCCTCCATCCCCAAACCGCTCAGTCCGGGACGGCACCGCTGATCCCAGAGCACGTCGGCCTCTGCTGTCTCACCGAGCAGCAGGTCGTGTTCCGGGAGGGAAAGCTCACAACTCCACGTCACCCAGAGACAACGGGACGCAAATGACCTCCACCCGAGCTGCCAGCTTGGGGGCAAGGGACGAGGCCCGGCTAAAGGTGACAGCCTTCACAGCACCCATCGCACAGCGCACCGCAGGCCGTGCCCACCAACCCCCCACGGCTGTAAGCGGCGCTGCCCGCCGCGTGAGGCCGGAGCACAGCCCTGCCCCGGTGGCCGCACGGCTCGGGGGGCGGCCGGGCCCTTCGCAGAGCCGCAGCGAGGTCTGAGAGCCCCGCGGCTCCGCCGTGCAGCCGCGGCCCGGAGATGCGGCTCTGCGGGGCGGGCGGCCGCCGGGACGAGGCCGGGGAACCGCAGCAGAGCCGCCGAGCGATGCGAGACCCGGCCAGGCCCCGCGCGCCCCCGGGGTCCCGGGCCGGCCGGCAGCGGGCCCCGAGCACCGCGGGCAGCGGCCTCGCGAGCGAACGGTCGGCGGCGGGCCCGCCCTTACCATGGCGGCGGCGCTCGGCTCGGCGCTCGCTCCCTCGGCGCTCCGCGTCCCCTCGGGCAGCCCCACAAGATGGCGGCGCCGAGCCACGTCCCCAGCCGGAAGCGGCGCCGCGCACGGCGCGCGGGGCGGGGCGGGGCGGGAGGACCCGGAGCGCGGCCCTGCGGGCGGCTCCCGGCAGTACCCGCCCCGGCCAGCAGGGGGCGATACCGCCACGCGTCCGCCAGGCCGGGCCGCGGGCGCCGCTCTCGCCGGGCAGGGGCGAGCGAGACGGGGTCGCCATGGCGACGGAGGGCGGCGTCATGGCGGAGCGGCGGCCGTCCGAGGGGAGCGGAGACGGGCCGGGCCGCGCCGTCGCCTCCCCGCGTCCCTCCGCCCAGCCTCGCCCGGTGGAGAACCAGCCGTACGACGAGAGCCTGGAGCTGCCGGAGACCGAGGAGGCGGCGGGGAGCGCGAACCGCCCGCGGGGCTCCCGCCGGCCGGGGCCGCCCTGGTCGGGAGGCGGCGGGCCGGGAGCGCGGCCCAGCGGCGCGGGAGAGCGGAGCAACGGCGGGGAGGGCGGCGGCAGCCAGGTGAGGGGGAACCGGGCCGCGAGGGGCGGGCGGGGCGGGGCGGCACGGTGAGACCGCGTCCCTCCGGTCATGAAGGAAACGGCGGCCCGGCCGGGACCCTCCGCCGCCAGCGAGGACGACGATGACGACGACGACGATGACGACGATGAGGATTCCTCCGAGAGCGACTCAGAGGACGACTCGGAGGAACGCGGGGCTCCGCTGGAGGGGTGAGCAGCGGGGGGAGCCGGGAGCCCGTGGCTAAAAGGGGCTCGGCATCACTGTGCACGCAGGGAAGCCTCTTTCAGTGAGAGCCGTCCTGCTTTTGCTTCCCTCACGGCTTTGGGGCACAGCTGGATCGGTGCTCGTGCCTTCGTTCTTGTGCAAAAACTAATACGAAGTAATCACAGAACACCAAGTTTGGAAAAGACCTCCAAGATCATCCAGTCCAACCAACACCAATAGTTCTCACTAATCCATGTCCCTCAACACAAAATCCGAACGTTCCTTGATGCCTCCAGGGTCGGTGACTCCACCACAGCCCTGGGCAGCCCATTCCAGTGCCTGACCACTCTTTTAGAGAAGTGGTATTTCCTAATGACCAGCCTAAATCTCCCCTGGCACAGCTTTAAGCTATATAATGTCTACATGAATTTCTCTTCCTCTCTTCAGTGACTACAACCTAGCAGATTATGACTACCTGCCAGTATCTGCTGAAATTAAAGAACTGTTTGAATACATAAGGAGGTGAGTTGAAGGTGTTTTTGCCTGCCTTAGGTTCTCCTTTGTCTCAAGGGTAAGTCTGGCAGGAAATGTCAGTCACCCACTGTGTAATAATGTTTTTCTCTCTCCAGGTACACTCCGAAAACAATAGAGATTGAGCACAAACTGCAGCCTTTTATTCCAGACTTCATTCCTGCTGTTGGAGACATTGATGCCTTCCTAAAGGTACAATATTTTCAGATATCCCCATACCTACACCACACAGGCTGAAACAGCAGGTGGCTTTGGTATGAGCCTGGCAGGCAGGCTGTACAGCCAAGACTTCAGACACAATGTCCTGGTGGCAGTGAGGTGCCCTTGCCCTGTGCTGTAGAAGGTCCTGTTGTAGACTCCTAGGAGATCACACGTAGCAACACTGTGACCTGGCTGGTCACTTAGGTGACATCCCACATAGTCCATACATAATTTGGTGCAAGGGTTGCCTGTTTCTTTGCCCAACACCTTATGCGTTTCAGGTACCGCTGTGCTAACAACTCATATTTTCTGCTCTTTCAAAGCAGCATGCTTTACAAATTCCTTCTTAACTGAGTCTGAATTTCTAACAGGGAGGCACTGTACAGAAAAGTTCCAGCATCCCCTGCTACTCCCATAGAGGATTCCTTCTGTGTTTTACCTGCAGGTCCCACGCCCAGATGGCAAGCCTGATAACCTCGGTCTGCTGGTCTTAGATGAGCCATCAACGAAGCAGTCAGATCCCACAGTACTCTCCCTTTGGCTAACGGAGAATTCCAAACAGCACAACATTACAGTGAGTCATGGAGAGAGAGAAGGCATTTACTGTACTCTGGCTAGAATGAAGACATTGCACTTTACTCTTTGTGGGACTATAGCAACACAACACAACTGATAACTTGGCTTTAAAAGCAGAAAAATAACCCTTTTTGACCTATAGCTTTAAACTGAAATGTATTCAAGCTCTGCCTCAGGCAAGTTTCAGAACAGACTTAAGATCTTTTGATTTCCTTTAGGTTAAGGTTTTTTGGTTTTGGGGGTTTTTTTTTTTGTTCTTTTGTTTATTTTCCCTATCTGGTTTTGCTTCTCACTTGCTGTTTTGTCTGAAGAAATCTCTTGAAATAAATACAACTACAAAAGAGAAACCACATGGTTCATCAGGAGTGAACACAGGGTATTAAAAAAAAAAAAAAACAAACAAACCACCACAAAGTGCTTCCAGGTTTATGTTTTTGTTTCTAGCAGCAGATAAAAGTGAAAAGCGTGGAGAATGCAGAGAAGAACCCCAAAGCCATTGACAACTGGATTGAAAGTATCAGT
Source organism: Phasianus colchicus (assembly GCF_987193195.1). Lineage (NCBI taxonomy): Eukaryota > Metazoa > Chordata > Aves > Galliformes > Phasianidae > Phasianus > Phasianus colchicus. Next base: position 1,694,255 of record NC_143458.1, on the reverse strand, counting down.
GAACTACACCGCTGCAAACCTCCTGCCACTGTCCACTACACCAGGTGAGCCATTATGTCAGCAGAACATCAGGTCAGCAGGTAGCAAAGTCCAGGAGCACTGAGCAGAATGATCAAAATGTCTCTGAGAGGGAGAAGACGTGCTGAGTTTCAGGGTAGTTGTACCGTGTATGTGTGCGGGATGCTGTTTCCCTCTTTGCACTTCTCTTTCCCTTTATGCCTCAAAACAGTTCTAACAGTTTGCATATGCAACGTCAATTTCTTGCAATCAATACTCTGTAAAAAGAAAATCTGGACAAGTCAGGAGTCAATACTTATTCTTTACCACGTCCTGGATTGAGTCTCAGCAGTTGTGGCACACCCTTCTGCCCTGACTTCCAATTCACAGCAGCTCAGCCTCACTCCAAAGGAAGTGATGGTTCTAGCACGTTTCTTTAGTCATAGTGCTAAGCACAAATTTAAAACTTAGTCCTGTTTTAATGAATAAAATGATACTTTGCAGACATACAGATCTCTCTCAATGGGTTAAAATGGTCTGTCTCATTCACAGCAGTTGCAGTAGGAAGCCATTTCAGCTTCTTGCCACAATCCTAAGGTTTCTCTTTTTCTTTCTTCGTTTACAGGCCCATGCCTGACATAGAAACCCTCATGCAGGAGTGGTCACCAGAATTTGAGGAGCTCTTGGGAAAGGTATGGCATCCAAGCGTCAGGCAGTTAGTTCAGGGCACAGCATTAAAAATGATCCCACTTGAAATCTGGATTTCTCTTCCTCTTTGACCAGTTTGCTTGCACCCTGCTCAGTTGAGATTTGTTCTTCATTTATCATTTCCTTCTGACCAGACAATGGGAGCAGCCTGAAGTCTGAATGCCTGGCTGCTGCCCAGGTAGCCTCTGTTCTCAGCTCAAGATTAGTGCATGCTCTCAGGCCTCTGCTATACAAGAGCAAAACCGACAACTTCTTCTTTTCCAGGTGGGCCTCCCAACTGCAGAAATGAATTGTGACCTGGCTGAATACGTCGACATGATATGTGGTAAGCAAGGAAGATCCCTTTCTTTCCCTCAGTTAAAGATTATCTGATTGTCCCTAGTGCAGAAACCGACAACGAAAGGAAATGTTCAGCTTTGAGAAACGCTCAAACTCAACTGAGGTTTCTCAGGCTGATCCAAAGAGAGTGTTTTGACTAACTGTTAGCTTGTTGCTATTCATCTTCATGGATTTGGGTTCTGTCTGCTCTGCTCAGCAGGCTGATGATAGTGAGCAGTCAATTCTTTTAAGAGCTTAGGTAAGAAAAAACAAAACTCAGTCCTTGTAGGTACTCTTGGTCCAATACGCTTGGATATTCAGGAAAGTCCAGCTCTAGTCTTGCATACTATCCACTACTGAAGACACAAGTGTACTGCTGGCCTGTCACTGTTATTAAAAAAGGAGACGTTCAGATGCAGATTCAGGCCTAAGTAATCAAGACCATTTTCTGTTGTTTTCAGTAGGAAGTGGACTCTTGTGGCAAAGACGCATGCAGTCATAGATGAGCAAAGGGCCAAGTAATTGGAGGCAGTGAGAAGTTCAGGGCTGACCTACAACACTCCATGCAGAGCAGAGTAGTCCTGTACACTTCTGTTTTTTTTTTTTTTTTTTTTTTTGTAGCCATTCTGGACATCCCTGTGTACAAGAGTTGGATCCAGCCTCTGCACGTCCTTTTCTCACTCTACTCAGAGTTCAAGAACTCCCAGGTAAGCAATCCCAGACAGGCACAGGTCACTCAGCTGGAAGCATTACAAAGGACATCCTGTCCTTAAATTTGGCCTTGCTGTACTTTCTGTTTGTGAAGAGCTAGTAAAGTATCATAAAAAGTGTCCACAGAACATTTTCTAAGGTTCTAATTTCCCTAGTATCTTGAAAGCCCAGGATTGATGTTGCAATATTACACAAGGAACCTCTGACTTACTGCAAGCCTGGCATTGTTTAGCAAACCAGTGTGAGTCCAGATGCTTTTTCCCACTAAAGTCATGGTGACTGTGCTGAGCACAGACAGAACATGGACAAAGGGAGGTTTGCTGCTAAGCACACAGTTCATATGGTGCTGAAGTGGCTCGGATTTACAGGTACACATGTACTCTAATCAATGGGTCTGATCTTTGCACTAATGCATTCTTTCTCCTGCAGCATTTCAAGCCTCTGGCTGAAGGGAAGAAGGCTAGGAGCCCTCCATCCAGCACGCTTCCACAGTCAGCAGAAGCAGAAGTATTAAGCTTTACTTGAAGCTTCACTTTAAAACCTCATCTCTCAGATCAACACCTGCTGCTGGACACGGATATTTGACCAAAGCAACCTGTGAAGCAACACACAGCATTTCAGAAGCCTCCCTTGGATAGATACTGATGAGTTATTCTCCATTTGTAAGCAGAGTTGTACTCTTCACATTTATAGCAGACGCTGCCTAATAGCTCCATTTTGACTCATCCCCAGGGAATAAAGCATTAAACTCACTTTTCCAAATGACAGACTCCATGTGGCACTGATGCTGCAGAGCAGAAACTCACAGAGTGTATGCTACAGCATGCAGGAATAAATTCCATGCTCTTGTCACAAAACTCTCATCTGCCCAGCGTGTTCCAAGGTCTGATATACTCTGGGGGTTTTAGGTCTCCTCTGCCCTTTGTTATAGAGCCCCTTTTTCTATTCTCTACACCCTTTACTGCTGCAAACAGCATCACTGCTTTCCATCCTTTGTACAGAAAGAGTTGGTAAAAGCCAGTTAGAGTGCTCATCTGTGCTTAGGAAAAACACAGAGGAGACCACAATAAACAGCATCTCTAAGGAAAGATGGAAAGTGTTTAGAGTTCACAATATATGAAAATGGACCTTGCCTATTTCTTATGTTCTATTTCTGCCACCTAAAGGCAGAAAAGAGCATGAATAGTTACCAAAAGAAAACAATCACTGCTAAGTGAAAACACACCCATCTTTCATCTAAAGATTTCAGAGCTTCACAAGAGCAGGACATCAGTTACTAGAGCAAGGATTTCAGGAGATCCGAATGACTCTGCCATTGCAAAGGCAAATTCATTTTGTTTTGCAACACAGTTCTGTCCTGCAGCAAGAGGTGAGGTGAGTTCATGCTTCGTCATCATCACCATGACTAAGAGCTGTTCGGGTTCACTTGCACGGCACCGACCTCTTTCATTATAAGTTTGTTTCTTTCTGAAGCATCGTACGCCAGCCATCGTCAGCAGAGATCCGAGATGCAATTACCCAGTGGCTTGTCTCAGCATAGCAAATTAGGTATTCCTGTTTACTCTGAAAATGTGAGACAGACTGGATAGCAACGACGTAAAGGCCATTTCAGCTCCTGTATGGATGCAAGCTTTTACAAGAATGCACATCTGAAGTGCAGCATAATTTCAGTTTTTCACTAAGAGCACCTCTGCACCAGAGCACCAGTTCCCATGAGGGATACTCAACAGAAGAAATCCTGCACACATTCTGCACTAGTTCTGAATATGAGTACTTTTTAAATCACTGGGCATTCGTTAACTCAAGGCCTACCTACAAAGTAAACAGTTCACTTTTAAAGAGAGCGCTATACAACGGCTATGTTTTATTTACATTCTAATCAAGCATGTGAAAACGTGTAGGGAAAAGAGCCATGCTTGCTTTCTACAGCACTGCAAATTTATCCCACCATCTCCTGATTCCTACATATTTAAAATAGTATTAATAGAGGAAATCTTTGCAACAAAGGATTTCTCAGACAAGTTAGCAGTTGGCAAAACAGCAACATCGAAAGGGAAAGACAGACAAAAACCTAGCCCAGCAAATGCTGTTAAAGTGGGTGTGTGCACTAACGAGACATGTAGCAACAAGGGATGAAGGAAGCTACAGAGCATTCATCCCGCATCCAAAGGTATAAAAGGAGCTGCACCCACTGGCAGCATAACCTGAAAGTTTACATGGAGAGAGGTTGGCAGAGCTGCCCATCGTAAATCAATCAGAAAGGAACTGTTTTAAGTACAGTTATTCACTTGGAACTTCCCAATGGCGATGGCCATTTATCTAAAAACATGACATACGTACATTTAGAAAGGGAAAAAATCCCCATGGCAAAGATCCAGCTTGCTATTTTTCCTGATGAGGAGGGGAAGCAAGACAAGAAATGCAAACCAGTCCTTCCTAAAGAGCTGCTCTAAGTATGGCCGACCAAAGCTGTGTTTTGACCTCATCTCCTTCTCCACGTGGCTACTGAAGACTTACCCAAATGCTTATACTTATGTCCTCCTCCGTCCTTCCTCACTGCTAGACATTTCCCCCTTTCTTAACTCAATGGTACAGCATAGGTTACATCACTCCAGCTATGGAAGATGATGAAAACCAAATATGCCCCAGCTAGAAAATATTTTTTCCAACCCAGGTTTTACTGGGCTGTAAGCTGAACAGTTCTGCCTGCAGCTGTGAGAATCACAGAGGTACCAACTGAAGACGTACTTACAGATCCTAGAAAGCCTTATTTACAATTTCTCTGCTTGCTGTGCATGCTGAAACTTGCCTTGCCATGGAGTTTGCAGGAGAACGTGACCAGTGGCATTCTCAGTGAGTCCAAATTCAAAATCATGAGTGAGGCAGGACAGCAGTGCAGCTGTGAGTGGACAGCTGGTCTCCAATTTGGGCTGATGTTAGTAACATTTGTAGGATAAGACTCATAAGAGGTGTATGAGTTTGCTGAAATGTTTGCATAAAATATCAGGTACCTGTTGAATTTGGAAGCAGAAGAACCACAAGATTCCCAGTTAAATACAAAGCCTTGGAGACAGTTTCTTGCAGGGACCACATTCCAAGGTTTCTGTTGCTGGTTATGCAAAACTGCTTCTCTTTTCCTGGCTACAGGAATTTGTTTTGGTCCTTTTGTGTCACAAAACCAGGCTAATTCCTGTCTTCACCAAGGATGTAATAGCATGTTATAAACAAGCATGAAAACTGTCCAATATACGGATCGGAGTATGGAAGAGAATAGGAAGATGAGAAATCTGCAGTACTATTTACAACCCAATAAATGCAATGATTCATTGCAGCAATTTCCTGTTTGCAGTCAGCCAAATTTTCCCACCTATACAAGCGTTGATCAGTTCTCTAGTGATGCTTCATCCCTCTGATGAGAACACTGATGTTCACAGAAGAAAATACCGCTTCTTGTCAGTAAGGAAGGCAGGAGCAGATCCTAGCTCCAGCTCGTCCTAGGCTCACACAACCTACAGGGCAGACTGGGTGAGACAGAAGGGAAATACTTATTGAGGCAGAGGAGAATATGCCCTTAGTCAAGAATAATTGTTACTTTTTGTGGCTGTCTCATTGTTAGAGAGGTAAATAATCTTATAACCCCTGAAATATCCTTTTACCGATCACTTCCCTGGGGCAAACTGGTTACAGTCACTAAGGGACTGGAGCAATGGCCTATTATATGTCCTTAAGCTCCAAACAACACCTACAGAGCCCCAAGGATTTCACAGCTCTATTAGCTGAGACCATGGGCAGCCAAGCAAAGAAATGGGTCTGTTAGCCATGCCTCCCCCCAGTGCACTCATGTTCTATGATGCAGTAATGCCACCATCTTGGTACCTGACTCCATGCTCATTTTACAAACACCACATCTAGTTTTGAGCACTGCCCGAATAATTCTGCCAATATTCCTAAGTCTGGAGTTTCAACAGCACAGAGGAAATGGGACACGAGAGTTGTGCAAGTCTGTAGAGAGTAGCCAGTACCCAATTTAAACGAAAGCTGTTTGTAATGCAGTTCTCAGAACTTGGTGCAGAAAGTCTGTCTGCTTCCTGATCAGGCACATACAGGGTGATTCTGCTTAGGAGTAAAGCTGGAGTGCTCTCCAGGACACAGCTAAGGGAGCTGCTGCCTCGGACAAGGTCTGCAGCCTTCCAGACAAACTACTTGAGGGAAGTACCTGTTTCAATTGAAGCGTCACTGCCCTCAAGCAGGTGTGTGAACTGCAAGGGATTTCCCAGGGACACAAGAGCAGAGTTTAAACCTTGCACTGAGGTCTCCTTGTGACCTCAGGAAATGGACTTCCTGCAAGAAGAGGATCCGTCCAAATAGATTCTTAATGTGAGTTCCAATAGTTGTGCCCATCACATACTTAAGCATCCCTCCTTGCCAAAAATGAAACAGGCAAATCCTCACAGACAGAAACACCAAAATCCTTAATGGGGCATATGCTGTGATTCTGTGATGCAGCACTTCTCTCTCTTCACAGACTCAAAGCTATGCAGAGGGTGGGGGGGGTGTTTCCTTAGCTGGATTCTTGTGCTTAAGGGAAGATTATTTTGGCTTTTGTAAGTTCCTCTTTTACAGATTTGGAAAAACTGCTTTGTTTTTTGTTTCCGACAAAGCAATTGACAAAACACTGGATCCAGTGCTCATTTGCACAGCCCAATCTATTAGTCCATTCAGAGGTCTCTTTCCCTCCCCATGCTGTTTGAATTAAATCAAATAGATTTTCATGGTTTCTATCTAAAGAAAAGCTCTTTTCTACTCGTGCTCAGACTTTTCTTGGGAAAAGCCATTTCTTCATCAGCTGCTGCTGCAGATCGTTGGGAAAGAGGGTGGGACCTTCATGCTGACGTCCTTTGGGCCGTGCCTGACTATAAAGAGCGAGGCAGTGCTGCAGCCAAGAAACTCTCCCAGGCAGTTTGCCTTTATTCTGCAGCCACTACAATTCGCTTTGAGGAACAGAAGAGGGAGTTGGGCCTAACCACGATGGAGAATTAAATACAACTGTCACCTTCTGGATGTGAAACTGGATACTTCTTTCTTTTGCAGCTCAGCGAGGTTTTATTCCCACCCTTCCTTTCTCATCTCTCTTCTACGCACGCAGAGGTAATGCTGCAAACAGTCTGCACGAGCCCTGAACTACTGGTCAACCAAAACATCACTGAAAATGAAAGCTGTGGCTACAGTCCAGGCCAGGGATCTCCGCAGCCTGGGGAAACTGCCAGTCCCAAAAGGCATTTTCAGCAAAGCCCATCGCTGCCAGACTCTGGATTAACTGAACTTAATGTTGCAAGCCCTGAGATCTACCCAGCTGCTCCACATAAACCTCCAGCGATGTCTGCTCCCACTGGTAAGATCAAACCTTTATTGGCATTTTCTGTTTTATGCTGCTTTTGCGAAGTGAAGAGGTTCACACGCCGACTTGTGACTCCGTTTGTGCCAGCAGCGTTCAGCTTCTGTGGCAGCAACGTCAAACAAAGGCTCATGGCGTGCTGCTACTCACGCCTTGTTGATATTTGGCTGTGCTCTGCCATGCTGAAGTCAGAAATTGTTCTGTTTTCTGAAGGGCAGCTCACTACTCCATTAATTCTGCCTATCTCCAATGTTTTGCTGCTCGTTCACAATCTGAATTGCAAGTTTGGTTCTGAATTTAATGGCAATGTAATATAGATACGACCTTTGAGTTGTTAATCTTACCAAATCATGTGAAAGTGTGCTTGGTCAATTGTTGCTGAGCTCTTCACTTTCAAGGATACAACCATGCATGTAATGTAACCCACTATCTAGCATTTTTACTGAGGAACAGCTTGAAAGATAATAACATGCCTGCAATTGTGCTTTTTCATATTGCTTTTCACAGAGTCCTTTGAAACAGAATCATAGAACCATAGAACTCAGGTTGGAGAGGAGCTCAAAGCCCACCCAGTGCCTCCCCCGGCCATGGGCAGGGCTGCCCCCCACCAGCTCAGGCTGCCCAGGGCCCCATCCCACCTGGCCTTGAGTGCCTGCAGGGATGGGGCACCCACAGCTCTGGGCAGCAGTGCCAGCACCTCGCCGCCCTCTGACAAAGGATTGCTTCCTCACAGCTAACCCACATCTCCCCTCTTTTAGCTTAAAGCCATTCCCCCTTGTCCTACAGTCACTATCAGACTGTAAAAAGTTGGTCCTTTTCCTCCTTGGAAGCTCCCTTCAAGTACAAGAAGGAAACACCCTACAAAGACTAAATCATTCTACTTCAAAACATCAGCCTAACATAGGAATCAGTCCCATTTCTAGAGCAGTCTGAGCAATAACCTACACTTTAGAAGTCCCAGCACTCAGTGACAGCCTGGGCAGGCACAGACAGCACAGCTCTCAGCACCAAGCATTCAGTACATCCTCAGTGCACTGGGGACAAAGGGGTGTCAGCTTTCATTGCCTGGAACAGGGCTCAGGAACAGCATCACACAGCTAGAAACCACCTCTTGTGCAGCTGCACTCCTGTCAGCACTGCTGCTTTGGGGAGCTGCACCATGCCTGCCTGCTGGGCTGTGCTGCAGCCTCGTGCTGACCGCAGCATGTGCCCTTCAGTCTGCTCATGTCATGTGTTAACTGGTGGGATGCTGCTGAGCCAATGCAACCAGTCATTTCATAATGATGATAGCTGTTACTGACTGTGTGTTATGGGAAGGTTGATCATCTTCAAGGGGAGAGGGGTCAGGGACGTGGTGTTATATAAAGGTGTTTCAAAAGCAATGCATTTAAGCTCCTAATTTGGGCAAGTCTTTCAAGTTTGGGGATTCAAGTCTAAAATGCAAGAAGAACTAGCAAACAATTACAGAGCAGCTTGTTTTGACGATGGCAAACTTGTTTGGACAATTATATATGTTCTCAAATAACTGTTTTGTTTCAATACAGAAAACCCTTGCATCCCTTTGCATCACACTGCACTGACCTCTCACAGAATCATAGAATCAGTCAGGTTGGAAAAGACCTTAAAGATCATTGAGTCCAACCATGAGCTAACCATACTATCCTAACTCTAACAACCCTCTGCTAAATCATGTCTCCCTATACACCAAGAGCCACTGCAGAGAGACTTTGTTGGACGTTAGGGGGAAATTCTTTATGGAGAGAGCGGTGAGGTACTGGAACAGCTGCCCAGGGAGGTTGTGGATGCCCCGTCCCTGGAGGTGTTCAAAGCCAGATTGGATGGGGCCCTGGGCAGCCTGGTCTAGCATTAGGTGGAATGGTTGGTGGCCCTGCATGTGGCAGGGGGGTTGGAGATTCATGATCCTTGAGGTCCCTTCCAACCCTGGCAATTCTGTGATTTGTAAATGGCATCACTATCGCAATTCTAAAACAATTCTATTCCTTCTATTTTTTAACCAATGTCAATAAAATAAACTGCAGGACAGGAAACTGCACCAAAATATTTACTGCAGCACACCGAGCAGCCCAAGAAGCGATGTGTTACAGTAATTGGGGAGCAGGAAGCATCTTAATAAAAGGCCAGAGCTAAGGAAGACGTGGGGTGGTGTGGAAATTTCCCACAAGTGATGATGAACACCAGAATCACAGCTCGCAGGGTGACCTCATCCTCCCACTGCCCTCTAACAGCTCAGAGAATTCTGTTCCTTTAAGCATCATGTGGTGACTTTTCCAGACTCGGCACTGAGCTCGGATCCCCCTCCTCGGAGGCGTTACATGGGTGTGAGGGTGAAGATGCCGGTGCGGGAGCTGCTGAGGAAGGTCCGGCTTTCCAAGGGGCTGCAGCCAGCTGCCAGCCAGGTAAGGGCTGTGGGAGGGCGGCCCTCAGAGCTGGGACAGCAAGAAGCCATCCGTGATCTGAATAACGCCCTGCAATCCATCCAAAGATGGCCTAAAGAAACAACAGCCTTTTGGCTCTAACAACCCAGGTTTCCAAAAAGGCTGTGCTCCTGTCCTTGTGTGGCTGCTGCAAATTGCCTGCTCGTGGAAATTCATTCATGTGCAGTCTCTGCTGTACAAAGTACACAGTGCAAAATACAATTCTCTTAGCTTAGGTCACACAGTTTGCCATTGTTTCACTTTCTAACATGCAAGCATCTTAAATGTAGTTTTGTTCTTATTATTATTTTTGTCTCCTCAGGAAGCCTCATTAGTGAAGACGGCAAGCAAAGGATCCTCAGGAAAAACAGGTCAGGAAACTCCTCTCAGTGACACCACCTCCTTTTCGCATAGGGACATCAGTGTTGAGTACCAAAGAGCCCCACGCCATCCCTAGGGCCCCTCCAATGGCAGGAGCAGGGCAGCCATTCACCTTCACCTGGATGTGTTTATCTGGGACAGAATACTTCTGTGTTGGCCTCCCCCTGCCCCAAACTCAAGATGGCTTTTTTCTTCCTTTCTTTCCAACAGAAAAGAGAAGAGTTCACCCTTATACAGACAAGCAGCTTAGACAGGTATGCATAACACCTTCAGCACCGCGCTGCCAGCCTCCCCAGGCGCATTTCACATATATCACCCAGCGAGAACAGGACACTTCATGTCTGATTTCCCTCCCCCATCTTCCACCCTCCCCACTTTTGTTGCTGTTTCAGAGCAAGCAGAGCATCGGGCAAACGCTAAAAGGCTTGGAGGACCTGGATATCCTGGTGGAGGTGCTGCAGGAAGACCTGAACAAAAGCCAGCTGAAGAAGGAATCTCTGCGTGCTGAGCCCGATGGCTTTTGGCAGGGCTTCCCTGCAGAGCTGCAGGCCCCTTGGTGGGGAGCTGGAGGAAGCAAGCAGGCAGCTGGCAGCGTGCAGGAAAGGTGCCAAAGCTTCACCAAGCTGCGTTCTCATTGTTGCTTTACAGACTGCAGCTTGGCATTGCAGGAAGAGGTAGAGAGCTCCTTTTGTGATGGTCAGAAAGACATGCATGAGCCTGATTCACCAGCAACGTTCTCAAGGACAAGGGAGAAAGAGAGCAGCTGGTGGATGCAGGGCGTGGGTAGCAGCACCCAGAAGGACTGCTGGGCACACCCTGCACAGAGCACATCTCCCTGCTTCGATCCACCAGGAGCCCATCCAGAGCCATTTGTGGAGGCTGACAGCGACTCTTTGGGTTCCAGGGGATGCTCGAGGCAGACCTCGATTGCTTTCACGCAGCAGGATCTCTCCGCCCTCTCTTTCTTCCAGTTCCAGCTACACAGGGAGGAAAGCTTGCTGAGGAATATTCCAGCAGACAAACTGCTTGCGCCTGATGAAAATGGCAACAGGTCTCCAGCTTTTTTTCCTATAGAAATACATTGATTTCTATTTCCTGGGGCTGTAACTTCAACTGCTAGTTCAGGGCATGCCTGTGGCAAAGGTCCATGGCGTGTTCAGATGTGCTCCAGAACCCCCAGTTTTAGACTGAATCAACATTCCATTAGTAAAATTAGAAATACTTCATGTCTGTGGTGGTATTGCTAGACTACAGTTGCCATAGGACAAATTCAGTGGGAACAATATTCAAGACTGAATTGTAAATGTAAGCTCACAAGAAAATGAAGTCAAGCAAAGCGAGTCATTGCTACACAAAAAGATTTGCAAAAGAGATCTTTTCCATGCTGCACTCTAAGGAAAATTACTTTTGGGTTCTGTGCAGTTCAGCTAGTTTGAAAACATTGGGATCAAATTCTCACATGTGAATAAAACTAATTATAATTAAGAAATTAAGACAATTTGACTGTATTTGAGTAAATGTCACGAGCTAACAATTGCAGCAAACACACATTTATAAAGTACATAAGCACCAGATGACAAGGTCAGAAGAACATACAAAGGCAAGACCACACACCAAATACACCAACCCTGAAGCACAGTTATCATGCTCTGGGATAAGAGAAAGAAAAACTAAAGGGAAAAATACCACCAATGCCTGTGTCAGTATTTGCTCCAGGCAGAAAGAAAGGCTCACCCAAATTAACAAGAATTCCAGTATGAGATTCAGGAGAAACTCACTATTTTGAGCAGCTCACTGAGACTGGAGCCAATACTCTGCTACTCAGTCCTACATAGAACTGAATTACGGTTTGGAAATAAGTGCAGGAAAGAGGTTTCCCTTCTTTGGGTTTTTCTCTGCTTTTTCTGTGTACAAAAGGAAAAAAAAAAAAAAAAGGAGGAAATCAGGTTTGGTTGGTGGCTTGAAGGAAGGGTGCAGCAGCTCCTGGATAGGAGAGGAATGGGGTAATAGTGAGAAGGGAGGACCGAGAAATCCTGGCAGACAATAAATTCAAACAAAGCTGGAAAATCAGCATTTTTTATTAATTATAAATTAATACAGAGACGAAATAAATTAAATGCTTAAATATCTCAATCTTTCGGTGTTTGTGACCCCCTAATATTTCACGCTTTGAAATCTCTGTTACTTTTGAGTAATTTAACCATTATTTTATCTTCTACTTGTTTAAAACATCTGTTCCAGGCTGCTGCACAAGGCTGTTGCTCAGGGAAGAAGAGCTCTGACTTACGCGCTAGCACGGAGATTTGCATCCCTAAATAAAATTGACGAGAAGGATGCAGAGAAACGGGTAGGATGCTGACTTGCCAAGAGTCATTTCCTATGGCATGCAGACGCCTTTCAAACCCTGATAAACACCAAGCATCATTTTGGGAAGGAGTGGCTGCTATCCTCGAGTAAAGAGGAAAACAGAAGGAGGGAGGCAGTGCTCTGAGCAGAGCAAGTCATAGCATAGATGGGCAGGGAACCCAACACCCCCACTCCCCATCTCATTCTCTAACAAGCACTGTGAAATGCAAGATTGGCTTTAAAGCAACAATGAGTTTTTCTCGTTCTTCTCTCCCCAGACAGCACTACATCTTGCTGCAGAAAAGAACCAGCACCTGATGGTCAGTGACCTTATATCCCTGGGGGCAAACGTCAACGAGCAGGATGGGCGGGGGAAAACCCCACTCCACCTGTGTGCAGAGAATGGGTACCTGCGGGTTTTAGAGGTGCGTTGATCGCTGCTGCTGTGCAGTGGGATGTGCAAAAGATGGAGCAAAAGTCAGATGCGTGCTCTTTTGTTTAAAATAGACGAGGGTTTTATGAAACCTGGAAGTTACCTTTGATCTGATGTTGGTAATGTGAGATAGAATAAGGGCATCTGGGCCCAAATCAGGATTTATCGTCTCAAAGTCTTCTTGATTTCAGGTTTTGAAAAACTGCAAAGACAACGGTGTGTGTGTAGCAGTGAACCTGACGGACCATTGCGGTAAGAGGAAACGCTTCACCATTTGGATGCTTTGTGTCAGAAGCTTCAAACAACAGATTTTACCCGGGCCAAAGGATGATCAATTTGGCATTCGAACTGCCTGCCCTTGGGGCCGTCAGCGCGGTGTGGGGTGGTTCCTGCAGTGCAGGTGGATGTGTCTGACTGCTCCATGGTTTCTGTTCAGGTTTAACACCACTGCACTGTGCTGCTCTTGCTCACACCATCTTAGCCATGGAATCTCAAAAAACCGACAGCGGCAGTGACATGGGGAGGTTCCTCAAACTACGCAAGGACCAAATTCTCGAGGGAATTAACTGCTTATTGCACATGGGAGGAAAGCCAGAGCTGCAGGTGAGAATCAGCAGCAGGCTGTTTACTGTGACCTTATGTTTTCCTGTTTGATTGCAATCACAGGTCTCACTGCAATTTGCAGGTACTACATTCGTGTCAAACTTCTGCTCCCTATTTAAAAATTGAGGAGAACACCGAGCTGATGTGTTTGCTCCAGACTCATAAACCCAAGGAACAGGACATTCTTCAAGAGGTAACCACACAGCACCTGTTACACAGGCTCTGACCTCATACCTAAGAACCCAGATTAACACAAACCCTACAGTGAGCATAGGAGATGCGCCCAGCCCTGCCACAGTTGGCACAGGGCAGAGAATCTCCTCTTCAGGGGAAAGGCCCCAAAGGATCTCATACTGCAAACGTTGCCCCAAACATTGCCAATGTCTCCTTACCTTCAGCAGTTCCTTAAAAGACAAAGAGCTGAACTGTATCCTTTTCTCCAACCCTAAGTACACCCATTCTGCACATGGCAGGTCCCAAAATATCCAAATGATCCTGTGGGCATCCATGGTTCTTGCTGTGTTTGGTACAGGACACAAGGCATCAGCACTGAGAAGTGAAAGCTTGTGGGCTCCATTTCAAAACCCTGTTCAGCTGAAATAATGCAGTACCCAGCACAGATTTCAGTATTCCTGTCCAAGATTAAACAAATATTTGGTGCTTGAAAGTAACAACAGCCCTTCCACCTTTTTCAGTGTCTTTTGACTATCAGAGATGAGCTCTCACTTATGCACATATATAGAAACTGGTAATGTAAGATTTGAACTAGGAAAACAGACTTAAAGCCACATTTCAGGTCCTTTAGGGAATCATAGAATCGCCGAGGTTGGAAAAGACCTCTAAGATCATCCAGTCCAACAGCTCTGTGAGAGATAATTCACAGAAGCAATGAAAATAATTTCAACTCAGCTCATCTCTGACTGAACTGATAAACTCTGCCACCCCTTCCTTTTTTATGGCAAGGAGCAGAATCTAGGTTTGGAATGTCAAAACCAGAGCATGGTCTTAACACAGAGACTTCTGCTGGAAATTTACTGTTCTGCTTTCCTCATCCATACAGAGTAATGGTTTGCTGGAAGCTCCAGGAGTGCAGTGTCCCTCACCACCAGATCACTTCTCTGAACTTCTGTCCGTTTCACCTTTGGACTTTGTTGACATCATTCTTAAAGGTATTTTCTGTGAGAGAATGTTTTGTCCTAGTCAGAATCTCAGTAATATAAGGGCTGTAATGTAGTGTCAAGCTCTGGTTCATCCCCTGCACTGCTATATAGCCATAATTCATGAGCTTCACGGGAACTGATGGAAAAGATGCCCAGTGATTTACAACAGACTTTGGATTAAGTCCAGAGTTCTGCACGGAATCTCTTGAGCTTGAAAATAGGGCAGTGTGTATTTGGCATGAGAAAGAAGACGTCACATGTAAACTGAACCAAATATGTGTTCATTTATTACCTTCCAGGGAAATGCTGATAAGGCTCGTTATCTGCATCTCGTGGTCCGTGTGCTGCAGCTGTTGCTGAAGAATAGGCCAAGAACAGACAGTAAAAGTCTTCAAAAGTATTACAGCTTGAACTGACTGTTGAAAATATCTCCTCGGTACCCAGCATAAAAGTAAACTGTTCAGGGCAAATCCTTAGACACGCAGTGTTAGATGCTCCAGTGAATGAATTGGTCTTAATTTTCTCCTGAAGCTGAGCACTAGCACTGCTTTTTGGAGGTCCATTGGAACTGTAGATGTTCTGCTTTCCCAATGTCTGAATTTTTTTATGCAGCTACCATTGGTTAAGAGGAAAACCTTATATTTTAGCCCTTAAGGGCCTAGTCCTGATGGTACCAATGTAAGGTCAGTCTCTGCAGTCTGAATTCAATGGCACTGGAAAAAGATAACATCAAAATCCCCCCCCCCAAAAAAAGAAAGACTAAAAACCAAAGCACAACACACAGCTATGCTGTTACTGAGCAGATTTTTTCAACAAAAGTCGAGCTGATTATCTATGCAATCAGAATTTGCTACCGGTAATGGACTTTAGGTGAAGTCTGGGATGTAAAACGTTTTGAATCGGTTTATCTGTATGATCTAACAGAGGAATACAGCTTTATAAAATGTAGGTCTGTAAGAATACTTCACAACAATAAGTTGTTAGACCGAGCAGCTTTGCCTAAAAAATTTTCAACTGCCAGATATGGAAGTATTCAATGGGATTCCTAGAAATTAGGTAATTAATGTAACGACAATTCTCTTCCCAGATGTAATATCATTTAATTTTAACTTCTGATTGTGAATTAGCTGGTTTCTATGAAACTTCCCTGTTTGCTACATATGGAGCAATCTACATTTACCTAGCTACAAAATGATTGATCCAGCAATCAACTCACAAATGTACCTCCCATTAAAGTAAATCGGGAGATTTTTCACGTGTCACATTGCAGGATCCAGCACTGAGTACTCAGCACGCTTGGGGAACTGATCTTTAATGATCTCTTTGAATTTTCTTGTCAAAAGGTTTCTTTTACTTCTTCTTGGGTATCCTTAAGTGTTAAGCTCCAAGAGCTATGTTGCACAACATGAAGCAAGTTTTGCTGAAAAGTGACAGTGTTTAAGTTCAGTGGGATTTTGGTCCTATCTTATGTTTCTCATGTTATGAACTGCTGATCAGGGTTGCATTCATGTATGTTCAGATTCTTGGGTCTGAATGAGACCTACATCAAGATTCTTATGCGTATCTTACAATTTTGTGTTGCTATTCACATAATGGGTTGTAAAGCACTGAACATCCCCCTCCTCCCACAGGTGTTCTGCATGCTTTAATCCTTTCCCCTTTTGGGTTTCACATGGAAATACAAAGATTTTCCTCTTCTGCTTTGAGGTGAAGATCCCCTCTATTACCCCTCTATTACCACTCATTCCTCCTTCATGCTGGCATTTTAACTCACATCTGAGCTCACAGCCCTTTCTCATGTGAAGAGAATTAATGAGGATCTTCTAAGTGGTTCAGCTTTCATTGGTGGGATTTAAGGATCAGATCCAAAACTCACTGAAACTGAAGACCCTTTATGTAAAGTAAAAACTAAGAGATGCTGCATCGCAAACAAAATGAACAGTGATGATACAGTGAACATAGAAGAGCATCAATAAGCATTTTAAGTGAATAAATAATGATTATTTTTATGGGATATCTTTAAAAAGTGTAGAAATCTACTCTATAAGAATTCAACTTTAATCAAGGAGGACATGAGCCTTAACCTATTGTTTATTCAACATATGCTAAACTGAACTAGCCTATGAAATATATTCTATGAGTTATATCTTAATTGCAATACCGTTAGTAGGTGTGCTTTACGTTGCTTCATTGTTCCTTCTTCAATAAATACATGATTTCATGCTGTATGAAGCTTTCTGATTTGTACGAACCGCTCTTGCTGTAACACACTCGTGGCAGAAGGGGTGAAGAAACTGGGAGGAAGTAAGAGGCTGATGAGTGTGTAAGGGTGGGCAGAAGGGCAAAGATACCTGCCAGCACCCAAAGGGCTCTGCAAGCACTGCGTTTTCCCTGCTGCCAGCACAGCTGATGCTGCGATGGTACAACAGGCAGCTGCTCTCAAAGCTGGGCTGAAAGAGGAGAAATAATTATTATCAAGTGGAAGTTCTGGGGCTGAGGCTTTCCACCCAGTGTGTGCAATGGATGTCATGGCTGGGGTGGGAAGTGTCAGTGATTCAGGGCTGTCTCAAAGGACAGGACACCACTCTGAATTAACACAACACAAGCCTGCCCACAGGTCTCATTGGTCCCAGTTCAGACACGCTCAGTTAGCAGTGGTTACAGGATGCTAACAGCCACCCTGAGCCGCAGTGACGTTACAGCTGGGCTCAGAACTGCCCAGCTCTGGGTCCCATCCATGAACCACAGCCATGGGCAGCAGCGTGAGATCCAGCACCATGCTGTGCCACCCAGCAGCATCACAGGGAGCAGGCTGCACGCAGCAGGCGTCCTCCAGCTAATGAATCCCCAGCCAGCTCCCCGTGCTTCCCCAGGCTGCAGTCACTGCCTTTGAACTGTGGCACAAGGCATACTTAGAGAAATGCTTGGCTTCTTCACCTCGCTTCTCACCCTGGGTTACAAAATGAGTGTCATGCACTGGCTCACATGGTTATTTTGATTCCGTGCTCCTTTGAAGATACGTGAGCACCGTCAAGCATAATTAGTTTGAAGTGTAGCGTAAGAGTTTCACCACTGAATTAGTAACAATTCAGCACAGGAATATCAAAATAGGTAACGAAACCAGATCCACACTCCCAGCAGCTGTCTGGGATGTTCCTGACAAGGAAAGGATAAACGAGAGATCTGCTGCAGACTGGCTGGGAGAAGGTCCTACTAAGGACAGAAGCTCCCACTGCACATATTTACCACCAGTCCCTGCACTTAGAAGTGAATGACAGAGCAACCACAGTCATTAATGGAGATGCAGGATCCTATAGTAATTCACATCACGTCTCAGGGCTGCCATTCAGGCTTGGTGAAAAAGGTATCTGAGCCAGAGCCCTACAAGCTCAAGTTATCCTGAAAACAGGTTGCAAGTTGCAGCAAAGTCTTTGTTAAAACAGCCTGAGGCCAGGCAACAGGAACTCCATCCTCCCTGTTACCTCAGCAGAGCTCTGGCTGCATGTTAGACCCTTCTCCCACAAAATCAGTGCCTTAAGGTTGAGCAGGGAAACACAGCATGATCACAGATGTGCAAAAGATGAACGTGAAATTGCATGCAAGCTCTTTGTACATGGAAATAGGAGAAAGAAAAAGAGAGCAGAGAGGGGATTCTGGCCCAGGTTTTCAGCAGCACACAATTCTGCAGCCAGCAAGAGAGCCTGTCATAGACTGCAGCTCTGGGAGATGCAGATGGCTCCTCTGGGAGCTGCTATCCGTAGGGGTGATGGCATGAAGGTTTTTGTGTTCTCCTCTCCCACCAGTTACACCAAATGGGACAACAGCACTAAGTTTCATAGAAGGGAATCCCAGCTAAGGAAAGAGTTGGGAGGAGAGGGATGGAAAGCACTGAAGAAAGCCCTCTGCAGCTCTCTGAGCATATGGCTATATATCTGCCATTTGAGGAGAAGCACTGGCACTTCCTCTTCACCACTCTGCATCCCAATTCCCACAGCTCTGCATCCCTCCACGTGATGACAACTGGGATGAGTTGCAAGCAGAGCTGGAGGAGCCAAGTTTCGGAGCCAAGCAGGAGGGAGAGGCTCTTGGCTGATTCAGATTCTTTTAGAACAGTCTCTCCCATGGAGTTTTATTTTTCCTGCTCTGTTTGTGGCTGGAGGAACTTGGAAACAAAATGATTCAGTTCAAAACAAGAGTTGTTCTGCAGCTGCACCAAGCAGATGATACAGACACAGGGGAGGGAGAATCAGCAACTGCAGCACATGGTGTCTGAGGCAGTCCAACAAAGAGTTGCAGTGGGGAAAGGTAGGAAAAAGGAAGGTCAGGGCATTGGCTCATGATCAGCCCAGAAGCAAGAAACCCCTCCTGTCCCACAGGCAGGGCTGGGGCTCCAGGCTCCCTGCTCCACGAGGAGCCAGCCACAGGGAGCAGTGCTCTCAGCTTCCTGCCTTTCCCCATCCTTCATCCCACATGGTTTCTATGAGAAGGAAGAAGTTTAAAATGAGGTTATCAGGAAAAGTTTTTCCTGAACAAGATGAGGGTAAGGGGGTTCTTAATGAGCTCCATACAATGCTCAGACAAACACTCTGCTTCTCCAGATCTCCAGGCTACAGTATAAATATATTTTGTCATCTGTTTTGAAGCCACTTCACTCACGAGAAGCCTGTCTGTCCCAGCTCTTACTTATCTCCATTTGTCATCTCTATCCATCATCACTGCCCCAATAAGTTTACAGAAGTCTCATGTTTTGGAACGAAACAAAATCTCCAAAGACAAATATTGAAGTCTGTGTGGTGTAACAGGTACATGCAGAAATCATAATGCCATCACCTGAGGCTTGCTATGTAAGCCAGAATAAATATTCCCTTTGGATTCAAGGGAAAACATACAGCACGGGCTGATACGAAAACATCAGTGACAGATTTAAATGTTAAGATTCATTGGGTTTTGTTTCATTTTAAATTAAGTCCTCTAAAGCCCTTTGCTACCGAAGAAGTCCATTTTTGAACCCTTCACCATTACTTCCAGAAGGCAATTCATATAAGCTGCTCACCAACAGCACGGAAACACACAGCAACCTGCCCTGAAGGCCAAACAAATTCCATCCTCACCAACACTGAGGCTTAACAGGGCATGTCACTGTCTGCAAGTACAGCCCCCTCCAACTTCAGCTCCCATCATCCTCACCAGGCTTTTCTGGCATCTCATTCTCTCCATCCCACACAACTCCTCCACAGCACGGGACCAAGAGGTATGTGTAGAGTGCTGCCATGAAATCACATTTCAATTCAGCAAGAGAAAAGCTGTAGGAAATGCTAGGAACATACATTATTTTGCTATGAATCTAAACAGTTTTTCAGCTTCTGATTTTATTTTGTAACATTCCAGGTGTGCATGTTTCGACTCCTAGATAAAACGGCCTTTCAATTTCACTGGAATCATTACTCACACACAAAGGCAATCTCTTTTCTGATATAAGACAAGATAAGCTTCTGCAGAACCCAGCAGTCCTTGTTGTTTGCAGCCAACGAGTTTATTTGCTCACATGACGCATGTTCACTGCTGGAGTCCATCCTGATGGTATTTATGTACGTTATGGAGGTCACCTTAATAATGGATTTCCATTTTATTTGTTCACAGTAAGCTATTTCCAGTAGCATAATGTTGTCATACAAAAGTAGCAGCTACATTCTCTTACAATGAAATGGAGCTTTGGTTTTTAAATCCCTGAGGAAACCAAAGCTAAGCCCCACTGTGTTCCATACATTCCACTGTAGCCCATCTCCTCATCCAGAAACAGAGCTCAGTTACAAAGGCACTGATTTATGTCCTGCAGGGTTTTAACATTGCAGTTGCAAATATATATATATATATGTATGTATGACTAAAAACTAAAAAAACACTAAAAGCACAGCTTCTAGTCTGCATTGTCCCTGGGACCTGAAAAAATGTGCACTCATTTACTTGAATTAATAATTCAGGAATATCTCAAAATAAACAGCCTTTAGGTGCTTTGTTTTCCAGCACAGCAGTTGAGTCCCAAGTGCCAGAAACCTCACATTCATTTGATTCCCCAGAAGGAATGAATTAGAATAGTGGTAAATGTTGAGGAACAGGGAGAAATAAATCAGGAAGGCCAGAGAAAGAGGAAGGTATATGCATAAGAATCTTGTATTTGTTTGGTCACTTTCACCACTGCAATTTAATGGGTGTTGTTTCTACGATGATGACAAATTGCCCTGAGAAACTCCAGGTTACGCTGTCACATGGTTGTATTTTCTACAGAAAAAGATTCCTTCCTCTTTTGCAGGATAAGGGGCATTCTAGAAATACATATATAAACCAACAGCACAACCACAGTACACACAAGGGGACAACACACACTGCATTGCAAAGCAAGATCTTCTCCTCCAAAGGGAAGGACATTAACTTTACCCTCCTCTCCCAATTCAGCCAGCTGGGAAACTGAAAGGGAGCACCCCAAATATCTGCCTGCCCTAACGTCCTCAGCCTGCAGCTACATGGAGCTGCTCGAGGAAAGCTGCAGTTCTGAGAGCAGCCATCTTCCAAGAGTCACTCAGGGGTAAAGCCATCGAGAACCTTGGCTTTGTCCCAGGGTACATTTGTGAAAGCCCAGCCTTTCACTGGAAGGTTTTAAAAGTATTTCAGCTTTTGCTTAATCTTTTCTTAAGAAAGTCCATACAACTGTAAATGAAACATTATCTACAGGTATCTAAAGGCCTTCTTTGGCAGAATCAGAGGCCACAGAGAGCATTACCTGGAGAATAATGCTTATACTGACAATAACGTGGTACAACTATGGAGTTGGTTGATCAAATATTTGCAGAAGAATATATGCCACTTGTGTCTGTGGGAACACACTTCCTTCATTTAGAAAACCCTCATTCGAGTTTAGGGGGAAAAAAGATGAAAATGTTGCTGGTCTGGATTGCTTTGTGCATTAAGAATTTTCAGTGCCTCTTAGTTCAGATGGCATGTCATTAAAATAACAATCAATCCTCAAACCCCGCTGACCAGAAAGAAAACCAGTAAAGCATCACGTCCTGTTTGTAATGTGGATCTTCCACACACTGCAAACACCAGTGGTTATGTTCTACAAGGAAAAAATAACACTCCTAACCAAAATAATTACATGATCTTAAAACAAACAAACTAAGAACAACAACAAAACCCACAAAATATCCAACACCTGTTTTGTTCACTAGCGATGCTTTCACTCCCATATCAGATAAGAACACTTCAGTCTCTTCAGTCAATATTTGAGAAGGTGTGAAACCTCCACTTTCTATCTTCAATAATATGCTGCTTTTCGACACTATTCACAAAATAGCCTGCTCGGTTTTTTTTCTATCTTTTTTCAAAAATTAAAGGGAAAACAAGGAGTTTGTTGCACTTGGTCTCTCCCTTTTTTTTGGTGCCCTTTTGCTGGACTGAAAAGTTAAATAACAACTAGAAGTTACCTGCCTCTGTCACCACGTCAGGCAGGGCTTTGCAGATGACTCAGGCTCCAGTTATTCTTGCCCTTGATTACAGTCACGAAACATTTTATGGGGATGTTCAACTCCAGTCTCTGCCAGGCAAATGACAACTTGACATACAGAGCAACACTGCGTATCCGTTCTGTGGAAAAAGGAAGTTGTATATCTGCTAAGAACAGCAGCAATCTTTAACCTAAAATTTCACAGGGAAAAAGCTTTGCAAGTCATTTCCTTACTCCAGACCCATCACCACTTAACATAGGCTTCTACAGCATGGAGCAGTCAAATAAATAAAATCAGTCCTGTGTGAAGGAAAGCTGCTAACTTCTCGTGCTCCTTGCCTATGAGACCTGATGTCTTGGGGAGACTGGTGCCGTTTCCTCATTCCACACACACTGCATTCCCACAGCTGAGCTCTATCTGTGCTCTGTCTGATGGGAACCCTCTCCAACCCATGGGAAATACTTCCCTGGAGAATATTCTAGCACCAGAACTCTGAGATTTACAATGGAATCCAGAACTACAAAGAAGCTGGTTGAAATATAGAAGAACTGTTGAAAGGAAGGAGTTGAACACTTAACCACAGAACTATTAATTGCTTTATTTAGAGTCTGTTGGCAGCTTCAGCTGAACAGAGTAATCAGGTTAAGCAGTTATTCTTCTCCACTCCCTCTTTTTCTCTCCTGCTCACAGATACTGACTGGCAGCAAGGCATTGCGAGGTAAGAGATATTGGGGAAAAACAAAAGAAAGGAGAAGACAACAAAATAGTTCTGTTTTATTTGGCAAGTACCAGAACTTACTGGGTGTGCTCTGTGACTAAGCACCAAGTAAAGCCCTGCAGGGGACAGAATAGGCAGCAGCAAAGCTAGTTCCTGCATTCCAGTCTGCTTTGGGCAGGACCTACGCACAGATTTCTCCAATGGGGCAGCTCCAGGCATGCTCAGAGACAGAGCTGGGTGCCTGGGGAATGCAGACTCCAACAAGGTGAGCTTGGGCACCCCCAGCACCAGGCAGCCACAGGGCAGAAACACTCAGGACTGTGATCTCAGCTCAGATTCCAGTTAAATCTAAGAATCACAGAATGGCCAGGGTTGGAAGGCACCTCAAGGATCGTGAAGCTCCTACCCCCCTGCCACAGGCAGGGCCACCAACCTCCACATTTCATACCAGCCCAGGCTGCCCAGGGCCCCATCCAGTCTGGCCTTGAACACTTCCAGGGACGGGGCATCCACAGCCTCTCTGGGCAGCTGTTCCAGCACCTCACCACTCTCATAGTAAAGAACTTCCCCCTGACATCCAACTAAAATCTTCCCTCCCTCAACTTCAAACCATTTCCCCTTGTCCTGCTGTTCTCTACCCTTTCAAAGAGTTGATTTCCCTCCTGTTTGTAGGCTTTCTTTAGGTACTGAAAGGCTGCAGTGAGCTCACCCCACAGCCTTCTTCTCTCCAGGCTGAACAAGCCCAGCTCCCTCAGCGTGTTGTTGTAGGGGAGTTGCTGCAGCCCCTGATCAGATTTGTGGCCTCCTCTGGACCCTGTCCAACAGCTCCCTGTCTTTCCTGTACTGGGGGCTCCAGACCTGGACGCAGTACTGCAGATGGGGCCATTTTAAGAACCAAAATACTTGAGTGGATGTTCTATTGCACATTCTGCTGTAAAGCACAATGTTTGCTAGGCACACCGCACATAAAGGCTGTGTGTATTTTTATACTGTGTGTAAACAAGTGAATACCAACTGATCCTTTCACTGTAAAATCAGACAGCAAATTCAACAAGCTGCGGCAACCCACACGGTGCACAATTCAGACGCAGTCCGAGCAGCTCCCTCCAGGAGCTCCGGGTCCCTTTTGTCCCACACTGCTCCAGCAGGGTCACCGTTGGTGCCTAATGCCGCGCGCAGGCCGCTTGTAGGGGACCTCCAACGGCATTTCCTAAGCCGTCCGACGTGGAATTAAAAGTCACAGTTCCGCTACTCTGTAGCACACCACGCTGCGGGTCAGGGGACGCTCAGGGCCTGCAGGAGAACCTCAGGGCCGAACCCCACAGGCACAGCCGGAAGCGATCCCACCGGGGCCGGAAGGCGTCCGCCTGCGTGCAGCCTCTCTGCTCTGCTTTATCCTGCGCCTCGACTGCCCTGGAGGACTTGAGGGTATGGCTGCGCGTAGTGCGCCTGCGCAGCAGCCAATCCACTCCTCCAGAGCAGACGAGGAGCGGAGGGGGCAGTGCGGCGCTGCTGGGGCGGCCCAGTGTGGAGGGTGGGAGGCGTAGGCCTGCTCTGGTAATTCCACAAAGAACCGCAGTCTGAAGTAGTTCAGGGGCCAAAAGGTGCCGTACGGCTGTTGACAAGAGCACAGCCCATGGTTAGCATCATGGCGTGGTTAATTTCTTGAATAATGCTCTGGGATGGTTGCCTTTTATTTAGAATTGATGAGGAGATGCAGTACAGTAAGCTTGGCAGCACAGCACAGTTAATTTAGGAGGTACTCCTGCCACAGAGCCTGGAGTTGTGCAGCATCTTGTGGGGCTCTGGTGGGCTGACAGTGAACGGTTTGTGTTTTTGTGTGTGTGGGTTTCCATATAACACCAGAGTCACTTTGGAAGTGGCCCTGTGAGGCCCAGAGGAAACCAGCAGCAGTCTGTATGCCTTTAGGGCTCCAACTGGCTCCCGGACTGGGACAGCCCTGCCTTAAGTTCCCTGTATTAACTTGTCCATAAGGAAGCAGGTGCTGCAGCTTCTGCTCACTTCAGGTCTTGGTTAGCTGAGACCTCCCATCTAAGCAAGGGCTGAGGGAGATGGACTTCTGCAGCCTGGAGAAGAGAATGTTCAAGGCAGACCTCACTGTGGCCTTCCAGTACCTGAGGGGAGCTTATGAACAGGAAGAGAGCAACTTTTTACTCATTCTGATATTGATAGAACAAGGAGGAATGGCTTTAAACTAAAAGAGGGGAGATTTAGGTCAGGTATCAAGGGGAAATTCTTTCCTCAGAGGGCGATGAGGCACTGGTGCAGGCTGCTCGGAGAAGCTGTGGGTGCCCCATCCCTGGAATTGCCCATGACTAGGCTGGATGGAGTCCTGGGCAACTTGAGCTGGTGGTTGGCAGCCAACCCACAGCAGAGCTTGGAACTGAATGATCTTTAAGGTCCTTTCTAACCCAGGCCACTCTGATCTCTCCCTGAACGCCCTCCCTTTCCACTGCTGTTTTTCCAGGCTGATGATCAAGTGCAGTAATGACTGCTGTACAAAATATATCTGGAAACCACTTTTTTATTGCACCTCTAAGAAGTCCACCCAACTCTTTGAATTAATATTTACTGGAAATACCTTTAAGAAACATGTGTTAAATAATGCCACTAACAGTACAAGCAGAGGAGAGAAATGGGGAGTGTTATCCTTAAGTGCTTTTGCATGTTTGGTTAGATATTTCACAAGGAAACAGAGGTCTCTGCTATGTGCACAATGCCTCCTTCATGACACATGCAGGCTGGGACAGCTGTCTTTTATATCACAAGGGCAAAGGTTTCAGAAGCATCTAAGCACCCATCAGTCTAAGATACAGCAGATTCCATTTACACAGATTTCAACAGGGTGAGCCACTGGCTGCTGTTGCAACATTTAAAATCCCTATGAAGAAAGGAAAAGGAGGTGTTCAAAACAAGATCCTTGAACTGTGTACTAAAATCTGTCACAGATCTTGAAAAACAGGACAAAATAACCACAAATAATTACTTTTTTTCTATATTGAACACTGAAAAAGACACAGATTGCTCAGCAGGGTTTTTGCTTTGTGCTCATCATAAATTATGCAGCCTTTCCAAAGATAGAATAAGCATATCACACATATTCATGATTCCTTATGGTAAATGAAGATGCATAGTCTTGGAAAAATCAAGGCTGTTATGGGAACCCTGAAAAGTTCAGATTACAAAGTACAGTAACAAATTGTTTGTAACCATAGATAAGCACTTATCTATGCTGCAAAAGTTGTATTTCATATGCAGTGTCTTTATGTTGGTCTGAGAACAGTTTCTGTTACACGACCTGTAGGGGAATATGATAGGCTCAAGTAGCTACCATGAATATTTTACACCAAACTTTAATATGTTTCAGCTTACACCCACCATTAAATATTCAGTGTCTGAAAAGAAAGCTCTCCTTGTGCCTTTGTCATTCACATCTGAGACTTCATGCTAGTAGGTGTAATACATGGATGGCCCTCTTCTTCATTTTGACCATTTTTTTGAGCTTTGCTTGTGACCATGGGGAGCTGCAACTTCCACACCACAAGGACTGTCAAAGTGGAGTTCACTGCAGAAGAAAACAGAATCTGACAAACTGTCCAGCAGGTATTTGGGGATGATATACCAGAGATCATTAGCTTCTTTAGAATGCTTTTCTGTCACATACAGCTCAACAACAAATGTAGCCAGACATTGATTGTGTTGAATGTTAGAGGCCCTTAGATAATGAATTAGTCTTGCAGCAATTAATATAATAAAAGGAAGTAGGCTTAATCAGCTACTATAGAGCATTCAATATTATTATAAGATTCACATATCTGAGGACTTCCTTTTTGTACTGCATTAAAAAAGCAGCACTGAAACCAGGCAGTATTTTTAAATGAGGCATGGTTCATTTTACTGATTGTGATGTTTTAAAATAAATTTAAAAACACACTTTA
This sequence comes from Phasianus colchicus, assembly GCF_987193195.1. Taxonomy (NCBI): domain Eukaryota; kingdom Metazoa; phylum Chordata; class Aves; order Galliformes; family Phasianidae; genus Phasianus; species Phasianus colchicus. The sequence continues at coordinate 1,667,589 of NC_143458.1, read as the reverse complement.
TTTAAACTGTAGAGGCATTAACTCTATCTAATGAACATAATAAAGCCGCATTATACAAGAAAAAATGATGATATCTTTTTGGTTTTGTTGTTCACAGGCTTCTTCTGCCCTGAAGGAAGCACCTCACCAGTTCCATGTCCCCGAGGCACTTTCCGTTCCGAAGGAGCAGCACTGACAGCACACAGCTGCTTGGCTTGTCCAGTGGATTTCTTTAACCCCATGCCTGGTCAAAAAGCATGTCTCCCATGCGGCTCAGAGGCAGCACAGCCCGCAGAAGGACAAGAAACATGCATATGTCTTGGGAAAGGCCAGGTTTTTCAGGTACACGGACAGTTCTGTAGCAGCTGTTCAGTCTTAATGGAGATTACCATTTCTTCAGACTTTGGTCTTTATTCTTTACTTCAAATGTGCTGCCCTAGGGCAGGATACCTCTCTCACACTGGTATCTGCAGTCCTGCATATCATCTCAATTTACATACATTCACCAGGCTAAACGTAACATAGCAGATCTACAGGCATTCTGAGTTTCAGGGCTCTATTTGTGGTAAAGATGGTGTGAATGGACTCTCAGGTTTCCTCTGATCTCAGCCAAATAAGGCCTGATGCTTAATGTAGCAAGGTGCATAACAATAACTTCACGAGGCTGCAGGTTTCTAAATGAATTCCTGTTTTTTTTCTTCCAGGCTCGTGATGCTCACTGCACGTGCCCTCTGGGTTATCAGAGCTCTGTGAGTGGCAGAAGACATTGTGTCAGAAGAACATATGATATCTGTCGAGATTCAGCCTCCCGAAATCAGGAAGGACGGTGTCTGACCAAGAAGGAATGGACTCACTATTGCTCAGAAAAGGTGTAGTGTTTTTCCATCAGTCAAATCCAAGATTCATGCAAACATTGCCCTAAAAGCCAACTGCCTAGCTCTTCCTTTGCTAAGTACAGGCAGCATGAGAACCAAGCATTATTAGCATTTTCACGGGACGTTTTAACTCTTCTTCAAACTGAAATAAGAAGCCTAGCAGTAAGCCCAGATTTCCATCCTCGCATAAGGAGGATGGGTCATTATTTGTCTTTTTTTATTCCTTTTTTTTCTCCTGCAGGTTTGTACTATTCCCAGGGATTATCAAGGCTATGACAAGGTTCTTGGCCTCTGCATCTGTCAAACTGACCGTCTGGAGAACATCTGTGATTCTCAGTGTAGGAGGCAACAAAGAGAAACCCTGCAAATCGCCTGTGCAGAGGAAAACCCTCAGCTTTTTATCACTTACAGAAATGGAAGCAAGGTAAAAGCTACTGTTATTTTCAAGATCTACCTATTTTTTGCTAAACTTTTAAACTTTGAGTAATTATTTTATCAAATAACATCATGGTTTTTTTATTTTATTATTTCCTTAGAGAAGTACAAAAAGCAACAAACAAAAACCTCAGGCACTAGTCTGTTATATACAGCATATTTTTTATACTTGGCCTTGCATTGCAACAGTGTGAAAAACTCACATATATTTTCTGAGTTCTTTTTCTATTAGGCTGCCATTCTCTTTGAAGAATTACGAACAGTTCTACTAGGATCATATTTCCCTTTAAAAGATGTCTGCACTTCAGAACAAAGCAAATACTTTCATCCAGCATACATCGTGAAAGCAAGTGGTAAGGAAAAGGATAACAAAAGTGGGTATAGAGGGTATATTATTAAATAGGTATTAAATATATATAGAGAGAGATAGGTATTAAATGGCTTTTATAAATTACTGGCCTTTCCTTCTTGTCTTTAACACAAACAACAAGAAATTTTGATTCTTACATCCTGGCAGGATGAAGTTATGCTAAGTCACTACTCAGTCCTAAAACGCTGATCTGAATTCTATACATTTCCAGTATTCCAGGAATGGACAGATAATCAGAGATTCCGTCCCACTCTCACTTTCTAAAAAGAGATGCATGTCAAAGGGCTTCTTCTCACAATCCTTTATCTGTATAGATTTTCTTTTGGGCTTCACATTTTAATATGAATTTATCAGGTAGAATTAGAAGGAGTTAAACATTCTTTTTTAAAATATTCTAGAATCAAGCTGTGAGCCAAAAGCTTTTTGTACAACTTTTTATGCAACTGCATGAAAATTTAATAAGAACAATAGGATGCAATCATTTCTCTACGGTACCTTGACACAGTTTCATTGACTACAGCCAAGTTAAACCAGTTGCTGCTTAAGGAACAGGTCTTGCAACACCAAACAAACCCTAAAGCCTTTGGATAAGGCCCAAGTGTTTTAAAGCACTGCCCTAGAATAAGAGAAATGAACTGAAAAACATGTAACCTGGTTTGAGGCTTTGTAAGCTTAACTTGTGGAGTTTGTGAACTGATACTTTATAAACTAGAAGAAAAACTAAAGTCCAGCTGGTTGAAAACCAGAAGTAATTGATATTTTTTATATTGCTTTAGGGAGAGGATTTTTAGGAGTGTATAATCCTGACCCACAGCTGTTTCATAACTTCATCATGCTGAACAAGGCTTCATCACTTCACAAAAACAGGTCTTCCTCCCCAACAGCTCCAGGTAAGTTCTCACATTTGGCTACAAAGCATATATTTAAATACAGTTTCACTAAGGTTTAATTGTGCTTCAACCATCTCTAGTACCAAACTAAATAGGAAATAGAAACCAACAGACCTTACCATCTTCAAATAGCCAGAAAACCTTTTCACACTAAGCATAGTGAAGTGAAAGAAAAAGCTGACTTCCCTGCGCTGCACATCAGAGCCTCTTGCTTTGCAGCCCAAGCCCATGAGCCAGCAGTTACATCCTCCTGGCCCCTGCCTCTTCCCCAGGGGTGATGAGGAACAGCCAGGTTGTAGCTGGATGCCTCCATCTGTGTGCACAGAGCTGGCACGTGGCCCCCTCACTGCCACCATGTCCTCAGGTCTGCAGGGAGGGTAGAGCCCAGGAGGAAATGTCAGGGCTGAGCTCTCTTCCATTCCTCTCACATCTCTCCTTTGGTTTGATCCTCTCTTTTGGTTCATTCTGCAATTCTGATTTACACCATCATCTGCATAACTTTTGGCATTTCATATTGCTTTCTCATTAGTTCTACTTGCATTCTTCTTGGAGAGCAGGGCTTTAGTTCCTCTGTGCCTTCAGAGTTATCCTCAAATCCATAGCCAAGCCATACAAGGGGATGGATTCCTTAAATTCTGCTTCTTTACCAAATGTGCTTCAGCAGAGCCGTTGCAAAAAAGATATAAAATGTAGTGCAAAATCATCCAATGTCAGGAAGATGTCAGTGGCATTGTTGTCTTGACAGTATGCCTTACTCTGGAAGCCAGATTTGTGTCTATAAAGCTTAGTCATAAAAGCAAATAGGAAATAGTGTATCCTGCAGCAGTTCTGTAGATGGAAAATCATTGATAAAGATCCAAACATAATGATCCAAACCTGTGCTTTTACAGTTAATTCTGACCATGAAGAACCCAGATCTTTCCTCATACGAAGCCTGAGACCTTCAACCTCCACATCAAAAATCATATTTAGTGGCATCTTAAATCCTACCACATGCATCAGTGCTAACGTTACCATTGTGTTCATTGTCTCCAAGGAGCATTACCCAGTTTATGATGTGTAAGTACAATGTGGAACTTAACTAATGCATTTTTAGGTGAGCTACAGAGAAGATGGCTGAAGTCTTCACTTTTCTCAACGTAGAATTCAGAGGAAACATGACTAGGAAGAGTAGAAATCTCATTATCAAGTGTGCTTCAATGTCTTTTTGACAGAAAAGACATCGTGTATTTGGAAACTATGTGTAAGACATCAGGAAAACAATATTCTGTCGTTAAAATAAGTAAAACCAAATATATGCATGCTGTTCCTGTTCCCCTGCTGGTGCTACTTCTGACCCACTAAAAGGCAGACCTGTCTTAATACTTTTGCAAGTTGACTTCTCACTGGCTTATGCTTTATATTCCCTCTCATTCATCCTAATTTCTTTTCCCTTTCTGTAACGATTGAGCTAAGGTTTAGGTTTTGGTAAACTCATCCAAATATGAACAAGCACATTCTAGTGCACTGCAAACCTTAGGAGCTCTGCCTTTGCTGCTTTTGTTTCTGTGGGCAGTTCTGGAGATTTCTTCCCCTGTGGCCTATTTTCATTTCATTTCTGGAATCCATCCACCTTGATAGCAAAGAAGTAACAGAAGGGACAGGTAATGAATTATAGCACTTTATGTGTGGGTTCCATGTTGGCATCTCTGGTGTTGAAACACTTAAAAAGGGTCCTAGTGGCTATTTTCTTCAGTTCTAAATATCTATTCTTCTTAGGGTTAATTCCTGCTGCATTACATTACATACACCAGTCTGGGGAGAGCTGGTTGGAACAGCCTCAAACACAGTGCCACTGTGTGGACAATTAGATGTTCAGCACTCTAGCTAATCCT